>NC_142714.1:21055606-21358636 GCF_055471065.1 Atractosteus spatula
AAAAGTTAAATCAGGTTCTTTCGAACTGTTGCTTGTAGGGCAGTTCAAACACCATTCGTTTTTGGGGCAAAGCACTATATACAGCCATATAGGTCAGAAAAAAATGTTCAGAAAACAATGAAAGAACTACATTCCTAAGTATCTTTTCAGCCCTAAAACACAACCATGCCATCAAAAACTGTCTACATTGTATGGGGATAAAACCCTAACACTAGCTTCGGGTTTAGCTAGTTAGGTTTAGGGTTCTAATATTTATCAAAGACAATTTTCTCAATATTCCACTCATTTGACTGGAAACTGTGCTTCTCTGAATCAAAATATGAGTCTGAAAAGCCAATACAGCACTGCCTAAACCAAGAGAGTGTGTCAGGAGTGGTCCAATTAATTCTTGAAAGGTATTCTTTCATTGGAAATTTCGTGTTGAACGGAGTGCTGAATGTATGTACGTTTAGGCCTAAGTGGCCTAAAAGTCCGAAACAACGAATACATTTTGGCTTTATCTGTTAATATGCCTGTGATTTCAAAGCCCATAGGCAAGAGTTTAAAAGTTAAATCAGGTTCTTTCGAACTGTTGCTTGTAGGGCAGTTCAAACACCATTCGTTTTTGGGGCAAAGCACTATATACAGCCATATAGGTCAGAAAAAAATGTTTAGAAAACATTGAAAGAACTACATTCCTAAGTATCTTTTCAGCCCTAAAACACAACCATGCCATCAAAAACTGTCTACATTGTATGGGGATAAAACCCTAACACTAGCTTCGGGTTTAGCTAGTTAGGTTTAGGGTCCTAATATTTATCAAAGACAATTTTCTCAATATTCCACTCATTTGACTGGAAACTGTGCTTCTCTGAATCAAAATATGAGTCTGAAAAGCCAATACAGCACTGCCTAAACCAAGAGAGTGTGTCAGGAGTGGTCAAATTAATTCTTGAAAGGTATGCTTTCATTGGAAATTTTGTGTTGAACGGAGTGCTGAACGAATGTACGTTTAGGGTTAATTGGCCTAAAAGTCCGAAACACCTAATTCATTTTGACTTTATCTGTTAATATGCCTGTGATTTCAAAGCCCATGGCAAGAGCTTAAACGTTAAATCAGGTTTTTTCGAACTGTTGCTGTTAGGGCAGTTCAAACACCATTCCTTTTGGGGGCAAAGCACTATATAGAGCAATATAGCTTAGAAAAAAATGTTTAGAAAACATTGAAAGAACTACATTCCTAAGTATCTTTTCAGCCCTAAAACACAACCATGCCATCAAAAACTGTCTACATTGTATGGGAATAAAACCCTAACCCTAGCTTCGGGTTTTGCTAGTTAGGGTTAGGGTTCAAATATTGCTCAAAGACAATTTTCTCAATATTCCACTCATTTGACTGGAAAATGTGCTTCTCTGAATCAAAATATGAGTCTGAAAAGACAATACAGCACTGCCTAAACCAAGAGAGTGTGTCAGGAGTGGTCAAATTAATTCTTGAAAGGTATTCTTTCATTGGAAATTTCGTGTTGAACGGAGTGCTGAATGTATGTACGTTTAGGCCTAAGTGGCCTAAAAGTCCGAAACAACGAATACATTTTGGCTTTATCTGTTAATATGCCTGTGATTTCAAAGCCCATAGGCAAGAGTTTAAAAGTAAAATCAGATTATTTCGAACTGTTGCTTGTAGGGCAGTTCAGACACCATTCCTTTTTGGGGCAAAGCACTATATACAGCCATATAGGTCAGAAAAAAATGTTTAGAAAACATAGAAAGAACTACATTCCTAAGTATCCTTTCAGCCCCAAAACACAGCCTTGCCATCAAAAACTATCTACATTGTATGGGAATAAAACCCTAACCCTAGCTTCGGCTTTTGCTAGTTAGGGTTAGGGTTCAAATATTTCTCAAAGAGAATTTTCTTAATATTCCACTGATTTGACTGGAAAATGAGCTTCTCTGAATCAAAATATGAGTCTGAAAAGACAATACAGCACTGCCTAAACCAAGAGAGTGTGTCAGGAGTGGTCCAATTAATTTTTGAAAGGTATTCTTTCATTGGAAATTTCGTGTTGAAAGGAGTGCTGAATGAATGTACGTTTAGGCTTAAGTGGCCTAAAAGTCCGAAACAACTAATACATTTTGGCTTTATCTGTTAATATGCCTGTGATTTCAAAGCCCATGGTAAGAGTTTAAAAGTTAAATCAGGTTCTTTCGAACTGTTGCTTGTAGGGCAGTTCAAACACCATTCGTTTTTGGGGCAAAGCACTATATACAGCCATATAGGTCAGAAAAAAATGTTCAGAAAACATTGAAAGAACTACATTCCTAAGTATCTTTTCAGCCCTAAAACCCAACCATGCCATCAAAAACTGTCTACATTGTATGGGGATAAAACCCTAACACTAGCTTCGGGTTTAGCTAGTTAGGTTTAGGGTTCTAATATTTATCAAAGACAATTTTCTCAATATTCCACTCATTTGACTGGAAACTGTGCTTCTCTGAATCAAAATATGAGTCTGAAAAGCCAATACAGCACTGCCTAAACCAAGAGAGTGTGTCAGGAGTGGTCAAATTAATTCTTGAAAGGTATGCTTTCATTGGAAATTTTGTGTTGAACGGAGTGCTGAACGAATGTATGTTTAGGGTTAATTGGCCTAAAAGTCCGAAACACCTAATTCATTTTGACTTTATCTGTTAATATGCCTGTGATTTCAAAGCCCATGGCAAGAGCTTAAACGTTAAATCAGGTTTTTTCGAACTGTTGCTGTTAGGGCAGTTCAAACACCATTCCTTTTGGGGGCAAACCACTATATAGAGCAATACAGCTCAGAAAAAAATGTTTAGAAAACATTGAAAGAACTACATTCCTAAGTTTCCTTTCAGCCCCAAAACACAGCCATGCCATCAAAAACTGTCTACATTGTATGGGAATAAAACCCTAACCCTAGCTTCGGGTTTTGCTAGATAGGGTTAGAGTTCAAATATTTGTCAAAGAATTTTCTCAATATTCCACTCATTTGACTGAAAAATGTGCTTCTCTGAATCAAAATATGAGTCTGAAAAGACAATACAGCACTACCTAAACCAAGAGAGTGTGTCAGGAGTGGTCACATTAATTCTTGAAAGGTATTCTTTCATTGGAAATTTCGTGTTAAACGGAGTGCTGAATGAATGTAATTTTAGGCCTAAGTGGCCTAAAAGTCCGAAACAACTAATACATTTTGGCTTTATCTGTTAATATGCCTGTGATTTCAAAACCCATGGCAAGAGTTTAAAAGTTAAATTAGGTTCTTTTGAACTATTTCTTGCAGGGCAGTTCAGACACCATTCCTCTTTGGGGAAAAGCACTGTATACAGCCATATATGTAAAAAAAAATGTTTAGAAAGCATTGAAAGAACTACATTCCTAAGTATCCTTTCAGCCCTAAAACACAACCATTCCATCAAATACTGTCAACATTGTGTGGGAATAAAACACTAACCCTAGCTTCGGGTTTTGCTAGTTAGGGTTAGGGTTCAAATATTTATCAAAGACAATTTTCTCAATATTCCACTCCTTTGAGTGGAAAATGTGCTTCTCTGAATAAAGAAATGAGTCTGAAAAGACAATACAGCACTGCCTAAACCAAGAGAGTGTGTCAGGAGTGGTCCAATTAATTCTTGAAAGGTATTCTTTCATTGGAAATTTCGTGTTGAACGGAGTGCTGAATGAATGTACGTTTAGGCCTAAGTGGCCTAAAAATCCGAAACAACGAATACATTTTCGCTTTATCTGTTAATATGCCTGTGATTTCAAAGCCCATAGGCAAGAGTTTAAAAGTAAAATCAGGTTCTTTCGAACTGTTGCTTGTAGGGCAGTTCAGACACCATTCCTTTTTGGGGCAAAGCACTGTATACAGCGATATAGGTCAGAATAAAATGTTTAGAAAACATTGAAAGAACTACATTCCTCAGAATCTTTTCAGCCCTAAAACACAACCATGCCATCAAAAACTGTCTACATTGTATGGGAATAAAACCCTAACCCTAGCTTCGGGTTTTTCTAGTTAAGGGTTAGGGTTCAAATATTTCTCAAAGACAATTTTCTCAATATTCCACTCATTTCACTGGAAAATGTGCTTCCCTGAATCAAAATATGAGTCTGAAAAGACAATACAGCACTGCCTAAACCAAGAGAGTGTGTCAGGAGTGGTCAAATTAATTCTTGAAAGGTATTCTTTCATTGGAAATTTCGTGTTGAACGGAGTGCTTAATGTATGTACGTTTAGGCCTAAGTGACCTAAAAGTCTGAAACAACGAATACATTTTCGCTTTATCTGTTAATATGCCTGTGATTTCAAAGCCCATAGGCAAGAGTTTAAATGTAAAATTAGGTTCTTTTGAACTGTTGCTGGTAGGGCAGTTCAGACACCATTCCTTTTTGGGGCAAAGCAGTGTATACAGCCATATAGGCCGGAAAAAAATGTTTAGAAAACATTGAAAGAACTACATTCCTCAGAATCTTTTCAGCCCTAAAACACAACCATGCCATCAAAAACTGTCTACATTGTATGGGAATAAAACCCTAACCCTAGCTTCGGGTTTTGCTAGTTAGGGTTAGGTTTCAAATATTTCTCAACGACAATTTTCTCAATATTCCACTCATTTGACTGGAAAATGTGCTTCTCTGAATCAAAATATGAGTCTGAAAAGACAATACAGCACTGCCTAAACCAAGAGAGTGTGTCAGGAGTGGTCAAATTAATTCTTGAAAGGTATTCTTTCATTGGAAATTTCGTGTTGAACGGAGTGCTGACTGGAAAATGAACTTCTATGAATCAAAATATGAGTCTGAAAAGACAATACACCACTGCCTAAACCAGGAGAGTGTGTCAGGAGTGGTCAAATTAATTCTTGAAAGGTATTCTTTCATTGGAAATTTCGTGTTGAACGGTGTGCTGAATGAATGTACGTTTAGGCTTAAGTGGCCTAAACGTCCGAAACAACGAATACATTTTGGCCTTATCTGTTAATATGCCTGTGATTTCAAAGCCCATAGGCAAGAGTTTAAAAGTAAAATCAGGTTCTTTCGAAATCTTGCTTGTAGGGCAGTTGAAACACCATTCCTTTTTGGGGCAAAGCACTGTATACAGCCATATAGGTCAGAAAAAAATGTTTAGAAAACATTGAAAGAACTGCATTCCTAAGTATCCGTTCAGCCCTAAAACACAGCCATGCCATCAAAAACTGACTACATTGTATGGGAATAAAACCCTAACCCTAGCTTCGGGTTTTGCTAGTTAGGGTTAGGGTTCAAATATTTCTCAAAGACAATTTTCTCAATATTCCACTCATTTGACTGGAAAATGTGCTTCTCTGAATCAAAATATGAGTCTGAAAAGACAATACACCACTGCCTAAACCAAGAGAGTGTGTCAGGAGTGGTCAAATTAATTCTTGAAAGGTATTCTTTCATTGGAAATTTCGTATTGAACGGTGTGCTGAATGAATGTACGTTTAGGCTTAAGTGGCCTAAACGTCCGAAACAACGAATACATTTTGGCCTTATCTGTTAATATGCCTCTGATTTCAAAGCCCATGGCAAGAGATTAAAAGTAAAATCAGGTGCTTTCGAAATGTTGCCTGTAGGGTAGTTGAAACACCATTCCTTTTTGGGGCAAAGCACTGTATACAGCCATATAGGTCAGAAAAAAAAGTTTAGAAAACATTGAAAGAACTACATTCCTAAGTATCCTTTCAGCCCCAAAACACAGGCATGCCATCAAAAACTGTGTATATTGTATAGGAATAAAACCCTAACCCTAGCTTTGGGTTTTGCTAGTTAGGGTTAGGGTTTAAATATTTCTCAAAGACAATTTTCTCAATATTCCACTCATTTGACTGGAAAATGAACTTCTCTGAATCAAAATATGAGTCTGAAAAGACAATACACCACTGCCTAAACCAAGAGAGTGTGTCAGGAGTGGTCAAATTAATTCTTGAAAGGTATTCTTTCATTGGAAATTTCGTGTTGAACGGAGTGCTGAATGTATTTACGTTTAGGCCTAACTGGCCTAAAAGTCCGAAACAATGAATACATTTTGGCTTTATTTGTTAATATGCCTGTGATTTCAAAGCCCATGGTAAGAGTTTAAAAGTTAAATCAGGTTCTTTCGAACTGTTGCTTGTAGGGCAGTTCAGACACCATTCCTTTTTGGGGCAAAGCAGTGTATACAGCCATATAGGTCAGAAAAAAATGTTTAGAAAACATTGAAAGAACTACATTCCTAAGTATCCGTTCAGCCCTAAAACACAGCCATGCCATCAAAAACTGTCTACATTGTATGGGAATAAAACCCTAACCCTAGCTTCGGGTTTTGCTAGTTAGGGTTAGGGTTCAAATATTTCTCAAAGACAATTTTCTCAATATTCCACTCATTTGACTGGAAAATGTGCTTCTCTGAATCAAAATATGAGTCTGAAAAGACAACACACCACTGCCTAAACCAAGAGAGTGTGTCAGGAGTGGTCAAATCAATTCTTGAAAGGTTTTCTTTCATTGGAAATTTCGTGTTGAACGGTGTGCTGAATGAATGTACGTTTAGGCTTAAGTGGCCTAAACGTCCGAAACAACGAATACATTTTGGCCTTATCTGTTAATATGCCTGTGATTTCAAAGCCCATGGCAAGAGATTAAAAGTAAAATCAGGTGCTTTCGAAATGTTGCCTGTAGGGTAGTTGAAACACCATTCCTTTTTGGGGCAAAGCACTGTATACAGCCATATAGGTCAGAAAAAAAAGTTTAGAAAACATTGAAAGAACTACATTCCTAAGTATCCTTTCAGCCCCAAAACACAGCCATGCCATCAAAAACTGTCTACATTGTATGGGAATAAAACCCTAACCCTAGCTTCGGGTTTTGCTAGTTAGGGTTAGGGTTCAAATATTTCTCAAAGACAATTTTCTCAATATTCCACTTATCTGACTGGAAAATGAACTTCTCTGAATCAAAATATGAGTCTGAAAAGACAATACACCACTGCCTAAACCAAGAGAGTGTGTCAGGAGTGGTCAAATTAATTCTTGAAAGGTATTCTTTTATTGGAAATTTCGTGTTGAACGGAGTGCTGAATGTATGTACGTTTAGGCCTAAGTGGCCTAAAAGTCCGAAACAATGAATACATTTTGGCTTTATCTGTTAATATGCCTGTGATTTCAAAGCTCATAGGCAAGAGTTTAAAAGTAAAATCAGGTTCTTTCGAACTGTTGCTTGTAGGGCAGTTGAAACACCATTCCTTTTTGGGGCAAAGCACTGTATACAGCCATATAGGTCAGAATAAAATGTTTAGAAAACATTGAAAGAACTACATTCCTCAGAATCTTTTCAGCCCTAAAACACAACCATGCCATCAAAAACTGTCTACATTGTATGGGAATAAAACCCTAACACTAGCTTTGGGTTTTACTAGTTAGGGTTAGAGTTCAAATATTTCTCAAAGACAATTTTCTCAATATTCCACTCATTTAACTGGAAAATGAACTTCTCTGAATCAAAATATGAGTCTGAAAAGACAATACACCACTGCCTAAACCAGGAGAGTGTGTCAGGAGTGGTCAAATTAATTCTTGAAAGGTATTCTTTCATTGGAAATTTCGTGTTGAACGGAGTGCTGAATGAATGTACGTTTAGGCTTAAGTGGCCTAAACGTCCGAAACAACGAATACATTTTGGCCTTATCTGTTAATATGCCTGTGATTTCAAAGCCCATAGGCAAGAGTTTAAAAGTAAAATCAGGTTCTTTCGAAATGTTGCTTGTAGGGCAGTTGAAACACCATTCCTTTTTGGGGCAAAGCACTGTATACAGCCATATAGGTCAGAAAAAAATGTTTAGAAAACATTGAAAGAACTACATTCCTAAGTATCCTTTCAACCCCAAAACACAGCCATGCCATCAAAAACTGTCTACATTGAATGGGAATAAAACCCTAACACTACCTTTGGGTTTTACTAGTTAGGGTTAGAGTTCAAATATTTCTCAAAGACAATTTTCTCAATATTCCACTCATTTAACTGGAAAATGAACTTCTCTGAATCAAAATATGAGTCTGAAAAGACAATACACCACTGCCTAAACCAGGAGAGTGTGTCAGGAGTGGTCAAATTAATTCTTGAAAGGTATTCTTTCATTGGAAATTTCGTGTTGAACGGAGTGCTGAATGAATGTACGTTTAGGCTTAAGTGGCCTAAACGTCCGAAACAACGAATACATTTTGGCCTTATCTGTTAATATGCCTGTGATTTCAAAGCCCATAGGCAAGAGTTTAAAAGTAAAATCAGGTTCTTTCGAAATCTTGCTTGTAGGGCAGTTGAAACACCATTCCTTTTTGGGGCAAAGCACTGTATACAGCCATATAGGTCAGAAAAAAATGTTTAGAAAACATTGAAAGAACTACATTCCTAAGTATCCGTTCAGCCCTAAAACACAGCCATGCCATCAAAAACTGTCTACATTGTATGGGAATAAAACCGTAACCCTAGCTTTGGGTTTTGCTAGTTAGGGTTAGGGTTCAAATATTTCTCAAAGACAATTTTCTCAATATTCCACTCATTTGACTGGAAAATGAACTTCTCTGAATCAAAATATGAGTCTGAAAAGACAATACACCACTGCCTAAACCAAGAGAGTGTGTCAGGAGTGGTCAAATTAATTCTTGAAAGGTATTCTTTCATTGGAAATTTCGTGTTGAACGGAGTGCTGAATGTATGTACGTTTAGGCCTAAGTGGCCTAAAAGTCCAAAACAACGAATACATTTTGGCTTTATCTGTTAATATGCCTGTGATTTCAAAGCCCATAGGCAAGAGTTTAAAATTAAAATCAGGTTCTTTCGAACTGTTGCTTGTAGGGCAGTTCAGACACCATTCCTTTTTGGGGCAAAGCACTGTATACAGCCATATAGGTCAGAAAAAAATGTTCAGAAAACATTGAAAGAACTACATTCCTAAGTATCCTTTCAGCCCCAAAACACAGCCATGCCATCAAAAACTGTCTACATTGTATGGGAATAAAACCCTAACACTAGCTTTGGGTTTTACTAGTTAGGGTTAGAGTTCAAATATTTCTCAAAGACAATTTTCTCAATATTCCACTCATTTAACTGGAAAATTTGCTTCTCTGAATCAAAATATGAGTCTGAAAAGACAATACACCACTGCCTAAACCAGGAGAGTGTGTCAGGAGTGGTCAAATTAATTCTTGAAAGGTATTCTTTCATTGGAAATTTCGTGTTGAACGGAGTGCTGACTGGAAAATGAACTTCTATGAATCAAAATATGAGTCTGAAAAGACAATACACCACTGCCTAAACCAGGAGAGTGTGTCAGGAGTGGTCAAATTAATTCTTGAAAGGTATTCTTTCATTGGAAATTTCGTGTTGAACGGTGTGCTGAATGAATGTACGTTTAGGCTTAAGTGGCCTAAACGTCCGAAACAACGAATACATTTTGGCCTTATCTGTTAATATGCCTGTGATTTCAAAGCCCATAGGCAAGAGTTTAAAAGTAAAATCAGGTTCTTTCGAACTGTTGCTTGTAGGGCAGTTCAGACACCATTCCTTTTTGGGGCAAAGCACTGTATACAGCCATATAGGTCAGAGAAAAATGTTTAGAAAACATTGAAAGAACTACATTTCTAAGTATCCTTTCAGCCCTAAAACACAGCCTTGCCATAAAAAACTATCTACATTGTATGGGAATAAAACCCTAACCCTAGTTTCGGCTTGTGCTAGTTAGGGTTAGGGTTCAAATATTTCTCAAAGAAAATTTTCTCAATATTCCACTCATTTAACTGGAAAATGTGCTTCTCTGAATCAAAATATGAGTCTGAAAAGACAATACACCACTGCCTAAACCAGGAGTGTGTGTCAGGAGTGGTCAAATTAATTCTTGAAAGGTATTCTTTCATTGGAAATTTCGTGTTGAACGGAGTGCTGAATGAATGTACGTTTAGGCTTAAGTGGCCTAAACGTCCGAAACAACGAATACATTTTGGCCTTATCTGTTAATATGCCTGTGATTTCAAAGCCCATAGGCAAGAGTTTAAAAGTAAAATCAGGTTCTTTCGAACTGTTGCTTGTAGGGCAGTTCAGACACCATTCCTTTTTGGGTAAAAAGCACAGTGTACAGCCATATAGGTCAGAAAAAAATGTTTAGAAAACATTGAAAGAACTACATTCCTAAGTATCCTTTCAGCCCCAAAACACAGCCATGCCATCAAAAACTGTCTACATTGTATGGGAATAAAACCCTAACACTAGCTTTGGGTTTTACTAGGTAGGGTTAGAGTTCAAATATTTCTAAAAGACAATTTTCTCAATATTCCACTCATTTAACTGGAAAATGTGCTTCTCTGAATCAAAATATGAGTCTGAAAAGACAATACACCACTGCCTAAACCAGGAGAGTGTGTCAGGAGTGGTCAAATTAATTCTTGAAAGGTATTCTTTCATTGGAAATTTCGTGTTGAACGGTGTGCTGAATGAATGTACGTTTAGGCTTAAATGGCCTAAACGTCCGAAACAACGAATACATTTTGGCCTTATCTGTTAATATGCCTGTGATTTCAAAGCCCATAGGCAAGAGATTAAAAGTAAAATCAGGTGCTTTCGAAATGTTGCCTGTAGGGTAGTTGAAACACCATTCCTTTTTGGGGCAAAGCACTGTATACAGCCATATAGGTCAGAAAAAAATGTTTAGACAACATTGAAAGAACTACATTCCTAAGTATCCTTTCAGCCCCAAAACACAGCCATGGCATCAAAAACTGTCTACATTGTATGGGAATAAAACCCTAACCCTAGCTTTGGGTTTTGCTAGTTAGGGTTAGGGTTCAAATATTTCTCAAAGACAATTTTCTCAATATTCCACTCATTTGACTGGAAAATGTGCTTCTCTGAATCAAAACATGAGTCTGAAAAGACAATACAGCACTGCCTAAACCAAGAGAGTGTGTCAGGAGTGGTCAAATTAATTCTTGAAAGGTATTCTTTCATTGGAAATTTCGTGTTGAACGGAGTGCTTAATGTATGTACGTTTAGGCCTACGTGGCCTAAAAGTCCGAAACAACGAATACATTTTCGCTTTATCTGTTAATATGCCTGTGATTTCAAAGCCCATGGTAAGAGTTTAAAAGTTAAATCAGGTTCTTTCGAACTGTTGCTTGTAGGGCAGTTCAGACACCATTCCTTTTTGGGGCAAAGCACTGTATACAGCCATATAGGTCAGAAAAAAATGTTTAGAAAACATTGAAAGAACTACATTCCTAAATATCCTTTCAGCCCCAAAACACAGCCATGCCATCAAAAACTGTCTACATTGTATAGAAATAAAACCCTAATCCTAGCTTCGGGTTTTGCTAGTTAGGGTTAGGGTTCAAATATTTCTCAAAGACAATTTTCTCAATATTTCACTCATTTGACTGGAAAATGTGTTCCTCTGAATCAAAATATGACTCTGAAAAGACAATACAGCACTGCCTAAACCAAGAGAGTGTGTCAGGAGTGGTCAAATTAATTCTTGAAAGGTATTCTTTCATTGGAAATTTCGTGTTGAACGGAGTGCTGAATGAAAGTACGTTTAGGCTTAAGTGGCCTAAAAGTCCAAAACAACTAAAACATTTTGGCCTTATCTGTTAATATGCCTGTGATTTCAAAGCCCATAGGCAAGAGTTTAAAAGTAAAATCAGGTGCTTTCGAAATGTTGCCTGTAGGACAGTTGAAACACCATTCCTTTTTGGGGCAAAGCACTGTATACAGCCATATAGGTCAGAAAAAAATGTTTAGAAAACATTGAAAGAACTACATTCCTAAGTATCCTTTCAGCCCCAAAACACAGTCATGCCATCAAAAACTGTCTACATTGCATGGGAATAAAACCCTAACCCTAGCTTTGGGTTTTGCTAGTTAGGGTTAGGGTTCAAATATTTCTCAAAGACAATTTTCTCAATATTCCACTCATTTGACTGGAAAATGAACTTCTCTGAATCAAAATATGAGTCTGAAAAGACAATACGCCACTGCCTAAACCAAGAGAGTGTGTCAGGAGTGGTCAAATTAATTCTTGAAAGGTATTCTTTCATTGGAAATTTCGTGTTGAACGGAGTGCTGAATGTATGTACGTTTAGGCCTAAGTGGCCTAAAAGTCCGAAACAACGAATACATTTCGGATTTATCTGTTAATATGCCTGTGATTTCAAAGCCCATAGGCAAGAGTTTAAAAGTAAAATCAGGTTCTTTCGAACTGTTGCTTGTAGGGCAGTTCAGACACCATTCCTTTTTGGGGCAAAGCACTGTATACAGCCATATAGGTCAGAAAAAAATGTGTAGAAAACATTGAAAGAACTACATTCCTAAGTATCCTTTCAGCCCAAAAACACAGCTATGCCCTCAAAAACTGTCTACATTGTATGGGAATAAAACCCTAACCCTAGCTTCGGGTTTTGCTACTTAGGGTTAGGGTTCAAATATTTCTCAAAGACAATTTTCTCAATATTCCACTCATTTAACTGGAAAATGTGCTTCTCTGAATCAAAATATGAGTCTGAAAAGACAATACAACACTGCCTAAACCAAGAGAGTGTTTCAGGAGAGGTCCAATTAATTCTTGAAAGGTATTCTTTCATTGGAAATTTCGTGTTGAACAGAGTGCTGAATGAATGTACGTTTAGGCCTAAGTGGCCTAAATGTCCGAAACAACGAATACATTTTGGCTTTATTTGTTAATATGCCTGTGATTTCAAAGCCCATAGGCAAGAGTTTAAAAGTAAAATCAGGTTCTTTCGAACTGTTGCTTGTAGGGCAGTTCAGACACCATTCCTTTTTGGGGCAAAGCACTGTATACAGCCATATAGGTCAGAAAAAAATGTTTAGAAAACATTGAAATAACTACATTCCTAAGTATCCTTTCAGCCCTAAAACACAGCCATGCCATCAAAAACTGTCTACATTGTATGGGAATAAAACCCTAACCATAGCTTCGGGATTGCTAGTTAGGGTTAGGGTTCAAATATTTCTCAAAGACAATTTTCTCAATATTCCACTCATTTGACTGGAAAATGAGCTTCTCTGAATCAAAATATGAGTCTGAAAAGACAATACAGCACTGCCTAAACCAAGAGAGTGTGTCAGGAGTGGTCAAATTAATTCTTGAAAGGTATTCTTTCATTGGAAATTTCGTGTTGAACGGAGTGCTGAATGTATGTACGTTTAGGCCTAAGTGGCCTAAAAGTCCGAAACAACTAATACATTTTGGCTTTATCTGTTAATATGCCTGTGATGTCAAAGCCCATGGTAAGAGTTTAAAAGTTAAATTAGGTTCTTTCGAACTGTTGCTTGTAGGACAGTTCAAACACCATTCGTTTTGGGGGCAAAGCACTATATACAGCCATATACGTCAGAAAAAAATGTTTAGAAAGCATTGAAAGAACTACATTCCTAAGTATCTTTTCAGCCCAAAACACAACTATGCCATCAAAAACTGTCTACATTGTATGGGAATAAAACCCTAACCCTAGCTTTGGGTTTTGCTAGTTAGGGTTAGGGTTCAAATATTTCTCAAAGACAATTTTCTCAATATTCCACTTGTTTGACTGGAAAATGTGCTTCTCTGAATCAAAATATGAGTCTGAAAAGACAATACACCACTGCCTAAACCAAGAGAGTATTTCAGGAGTGGTCAAATTAATTCTTGAAAGGTATTCTTTCATTGGAAATCTCGTGTTGAACGAAGTGCTGAATGTATGTACGTTTAGGCCTAAGTGGCCTAAAAGTCCGAAACAACGAATACATTTTCGCTTTATCTGTTAAAATGCCTGTGATTTCAAAGCCCATAGGCAAGAGTTTAAAAGTTAAATCAGGTTCTTTCGAACTGTTGCTTGTAGGGCAGTTCAGACACCATTCCTTTTTGGGGAAAGCACTGTATACAGCCATATAGGTCAGAAAAAAATGTTTAGAAAACATAGAAAGAACTACATTCCTAAGTATCCTTTCAGCCCTAAAACACAGCCATGCCATCAAAAAATATCTACATTGTATGGGAATAAAACCCTAAACCTAGCTTCGGGTTTTGCTAGTTAGGGTTAGGGATCAAATATTTCTCAAAGACAATTTTCTCAATATTCCACTCATTTGACTGGAAAATGTGCTTCTCTGAATCAAAATATGAGTCTGAAAAGACAATACAGCACTGCCTAAACCAAGAGAGTATTTCAGGAGTGGTCAAATTAATTCTTGAAAGGTATTCCTTCATTGGAAATCTCGTGTTGAACGAAGTGCTGAATGTATGTACGTTTAGGTCTAAGTGGCCTAAAAGTCCGAAACAACGAATACATTTTCGCTTTATCTGTTAAAATGCCTGTGATTTCAAAGCCCATAGGCAAGAGTTTAAAAGTTAAATCAGGTTCTTTCGAACTGTTGCTTGTAGGGCAGTTCAGACACCATTCCTTTTTGGGGAAAGCACTGTATACAGCCATATAGGTCAGAAAAAAATGTTTAGAAAACATAGAAAGAACTACATTCCTAAGTATCCTTTCAGCCCTAAAACACAGCCATGCCATCAAAAAATATCTACATTGTATGGGAATAAAACCCTAACCCGAGCTTCGGGTTTTGCTAAATAGGGTTAGGGTTCAAATATTTCTCAAAGACAATTTTCTCAATATTCCACTCATTTGA
The DNA here is from genome assembly GCF_055471065.1 of Atractosteus spatula. Classification (NCBI taxonomy): domain Eukaryota; kingdom Metazoa; phylum Chordata; class Actinopteri; order Semionotiformes; family Lepisosteidae; genus Atractosteus; species Atractosteus spatula. The sequence goes on from NC_142714.1 coordinate 21,070,293, forward strand.
CTGGAAAATGTGCTTCTCTGAATCAAAATATGAGTCTGAAAAGACAATACAGCACTGCCTAAACCAAGAGAGTGTGTCAGGAGTGGTCAAATTAATTCTTGAAAGGTATTCCTTCATTGGAAATCTTGTGTTGAACGAAGTGCTGAATGTATGTACGTTTAGGCATAAGTGGCCTAAAAGTCCGAAACAACGAATACATTTTCGCTTCATCTGTTAAAATGCCTGTGATTTCAAAGCCCATAGGCAAGAGTTTAAAAGTAAAATCAGGTTCTTTTGAACTGTTGCTTGTAGGGCAGTTCAGACACCATTCCTATTTGGGGCAAAGCACTGTATACAGCCATATAGGTCAGAAAAAAATGTTTAGAAAACATAGAAAGAACTACATTCCTAAGTATCCTTTCAGCCCCAAAACACAGGCATGCCATCAAAAACTATCTACATTGTATGGGAATAAAACCCTAACCCTAGCTTCGGCTTATGCTAGTTAGGGTTAGGGTGCAAATATTTCTCAAATACATTTTTCTCAATATTCCACTCATTTGACTGGAAAATGTGCTCCTCTGAATCAAAATATGAGTCTGAAAAGACAATACAGCACTGCCTAAACCAAGAGAGTGTGTCAGGAGTGGTCAAATTAATTCTTGAAAGGTATTCCTTCATTGGAAATCTCGTGTTGAACGAAGTGCTGAATGTATGTACGTTTAGGCCTAAGTGGCCTAAAAGTCCGAAACAACGAATACATTTTGGCTTTATCAGTTAATATGCCTGTGATTTCAAAGCCCATGGTAAGAGTTTAAAAGTTAAATCAGGTTCTTTCGAACTGTTGCTTGTAGAGCAGTTCAAAAACCATTCGTTTTTGGGGCAAAGCACTATATACAGCCACATAGGTCAGAAAAAAATGTTTAGAAAACATTGAAAGAACTACATTCCTAAGTATCCTTTCAGCCCCAAAACACAGCCATGCCATCAAAAACTGTCTACATTGTATGGGAATAAAACCCTAACCCTAACTTCGGGTTTTGCTAGTTAGGGTTAGGGTTCAAATATTTCTCAAAGACAATTTTCTCAATATTCCACTCATTTGACTGGAAAATGTGCTTCTCTGAATCAAAATATGAGTCTGAATAGACAATACACCACTGCCTAAACCAATAGAGTGTGTCAGGAGTGGTCCAATTAATTCTTGAAAGGTATTCTTTCATTGGAAATTTCGTGTTGAACTGAGTGCTGAATGAATGTGCGGTTAGGCCTAAGTGGCCTAAAAGTCCGAATCAACGAATACATTTTGGCTTTATCAGTTAATATGCCTGTGATTTCAAAGCCCATAGGCAAGAGTTTAAAAGTAAAATCAGGTTCTTTCGAACTGTTGCTTGTAGGGCACTTCAGATATCATTCCTTTTTGGGGCAAAGCACTGTATACAGCCATATAGGTCAGAAAAAAATGTTTAGAAAACATAGAAAGAACTACATTCCTAAGTATCCTTTCAGCCCCAAAACACAGCCATGCCATCAAAAACTGTCTACATTGTATGGGAATAAAACCCTAACCCTAGCTTCGGGTTTTGCTAGTTAGGGTTAGGGTTCAAATATTTCTCAAAGACAATTTTCTCAATATTCCACTGATTTGACTGGAAAATGAGCTTCTCTGAATCAAAATATGAGTCTGAAAAGACAATACAGCACTGCCTAAACCAAGAGAGTGTTTCAGGAGTGGTCAAATTAATTCTTGAAAGGTATTCTTTCATTGGAAATTTCGTGTTGAACGAAGTGCTGAATGTATGTACAGATGCAGCCATTCAAAATGCGCGGGCGATACCGCATTATTTTGCGGTACGCTGTACGCAGTCTACCGCAAGCTACCGTTAAATACCGCGAGTTACCGTAAATTCTCCTATAATACGACAAGCAAAATAATAGTATCCGGAATTTCCGCAAGGTGGAGCTAATAAAGCTCAACCTCTCATGTTTGAGCTGTGGCCATCAAAGTCTTTAACGAAGATATTACTAATAGTATTAATAATGAATGACCTTGGACAAGCTGTAAGTGTAAACTCAAAGTATTGCCCTGGTCAACATTCGTTTTTTCATTGACCATCTTTGTAAAAGTAACACCACAGCATTTCGCAATCACGCATTTGTTTCCAATCATGCAGAGTACAGTGATTCACCATGCCTTTCACATGCTCATAAAAGAGATTGATTTAGGAACATAAACATATTACTGTATGCAAACTGTACTGTATACAGTATGTATATTTAATGTCTTAACTGTGCCCGTTTAAGTATTGACTATTCATATCTAATTTTACCACTGAAGGGAAATCTTAGTAGCTGAGCATAAAAAGAATAGGAGCATACTGCAACGCGTGTGAAGGCCATAAACGATATTAATTTTGGAACATAAACATACAGTATATGGCTGGTCTCGGTACTTTAAAGAAAACATACACAAAACATGGTTTCATTATGACCAGAATCTGTCTTGAGATATTTTTAACTTGATTTACAGTATTTGAGAGGTATGTCTTAACACCGATACTACAGTGCTTAAGTACTGCTCACGTATATGTTTCTAGGTTTATATTATGCATTTCATAAGGTCAAATTACTTTTGAGCAACTAATAAGAAGCGCGAAACGGTATCCGTTTTAGTTTCGTTTCGTGCTGGGACCCGTGGATTGATTAGAGATATCAAGTACATACAAGTCATTTTTTAAATGTTGTAGTTCGTCTTGAAAAAATGTTACGAGTACATCATCTATCAACAATTACACAGGTTCTGTTTCCATATTGCGGATTTTGGTTACGTAATATTATTTTCTAGATTTCACGTTGTGAATATATGATTTGGGCAAACAGAGCCGCAAAGAAGTACATTATGGGTTGTTGTTTTTTTTATGCAGTTTTATCTAGAACAAGCGATGCTTAAACCTTTGTCTGATTCTTGTGAAACTATCCACACGACAGTTACAGTACCTAGGAGTTGACTTCAGTGATGTCACTGATGGGATGTTTCTAAAAATCCATCCTCTGTAAAACATCTTCTCTAGTTGTCCTGCATATGTATTCGCTAATGAAGCTGTGTGTTCTGAGCCTGGATCTCTACATTTCTGTATGAACCAGCTTAGAGGGCTAAAGACAGCTTGTGTTTAAATTGAGTGTAAGGCAATTTATGCTTCTAAAGTCATGGTCAGCATTTATTATTGAACTGTGCTGTAAACTTGTTCTGTGCCAAGTCACATTATTTTATAGCGTTTTTATAGCGTTATCAAATCCGGTGGAGTTTCCTGACTCCCATGTCACATGGTCTGTGATTAAAACTTGTAAAACCGGTTTAATTCGTCACAGCCAGCACTCCGGTTGTAAAGTAGAAGCAGGCGAGATTTCCAGCGAAAAACACCTCCCCCTTCTTCAGGTGTGAGGGTCTTCTGCTCAGAATGAAACGCTAAAATGTAATGTAGGCTCTGAATGGGTTCAATTGTGATTTGGGCTTGATTAAGGTCGCTGCCTTTCATCTAAAACCCTACTTGAATCCTTCTAAACTAAAAATCAGTGTTTGTGAGTTCTAAATAAAGAGGTATCCAGGTAACAGTGAAACGGGCGGACAGTCTGGGGAGATCGCCCGTTTTCCATGTAAATAGTTCCCTGGTTCCGCACCCCTTGGTGTTTCTCTCGCTCTCTCTCGGGTCACCTGATCATTAGCTCGAAAGATTTGAGTGCTTTGTGTATATTCTAATGGTAGTGGGGGCAGGGTGTGTGGGAACAGGTTTGGTTGAAATTGCATTGGAGATCTATGTTCTTCACACCTGAAACATTTTCTCTGAAAGCATTTTCTTCGCAGTTTAACCGATCTTGTTACAGCATGTTACAGTTTACTATTATTAACCATATTAATTTTAAGTGCTTAATGTAAAATCTTGTAAAAATATATTTTCATTGTTCAAATATACATTAAGTCTGACTATCATATAATAAGTTAAATACAAAACTAAAGAAAAAATAGGGTTAAATATAATTCAAAATATTTTGCTAACAATGTTAACTGTTTATGAATAATAAAATGTATTAGCTAAGGAGTAGGATGGCACAGTTGTTAGTATGTTTTTTGTTTTGTTTCTTTTTCATAAATACAACAGTAGTACCTGATGTCTCAGTGGCTTTCAAAATTAAATTATGCATGCAAACCTGTGAACTAGAAAGATAACTAAGATATCCATCCATTTATAATGGTGGCAAAGTGGTTAGCATTGCTATCTTGCAGCACTGGGGTCCTAGGTTCAATTCCTGCCATCCTGTGTGTGTGGGGTTTACATGTTCTCTCTGGGTTACATGGTTTTTCTCCATATGTGTGATATGACTCCCTCTCGCACTCCAAAACATACTGGTAAGTTAATTGGTTTATGGGAAAACTGGCCCTGGTGTGTGTGTGTTTGTGTCTGTCTGTCCTGTGATGGACTGGCGCTATGTCCAGGGTGTATTCTGCCTTGTGTCCGTTGCTTACTGGGATAGGCTCCAAATCCTCTGTACTGGATAAAGAGATTAGAAATGGAAGTAAAGGCACTGTGTGGATGGAACTATACACAGTGTTAGAAACCCACTATGAAATGGCAGCATCTCACTGAGAATAAAATATTTTATACTGCTGGCTTAAGGAAACAGCCTTTCCACCTCTCTTGCACATCAGTATCCATACCTAGTTATTTAAACAACTTGCCTCTAATTATAAACATCTTAATATGCTGGCTCTGTGGATCCGCATCAGCTATGTTTGCCCATTCCTTCAATTCATGTGCATCCAACACACAGTTCAATGCCAGCAACTACACATAATCTAAAATACAATCCTTATTTCAGTATCTATGTAAACATATAGTTTGTTAACTTCATCATCTTCATCAAAAGTATGCCTAACCCCATTAGGAAGTGTTCTTGTTATAAGTGTATTCCTCAGCTTTCCCCAAATTATCTTCTTCTTGCCAACATCTCTAGTCTTTTATCCTGCAATAACTCAGCCAACACTTAAATCTCCAAAAGCTGCTTGTGTTAATTTCTTTAAATCACAAATATCATGTGTAAATACTGGCCATGTAATACTCTGCATTGTGGAATAATAGTTTATTTTAAAGGGAACTAGAGAAACTAAGAACTAGAGAAATCAAGAAAGGCTTTTTTTCTAGAATTAATAAATGCACATCCTGTTCACTGAGGAAATTAAATCCACACTGAGCAATCTTCAATATGTTCAGAATATGACAGCAAGAATCCTATCAGGGATGCATTACACCTGTTTTCAAGTCCTTGCACTGGTTACCTATCAGATTTCGAGTCAACTTCAAAATCCTTATCCTCCTTATATACTGTCCTACAACTGTTATTATTGATCTCCGAATTATTGTACTTGACATGACTTCATTCAGCCTTTCCTGAACGTCTATGACAGGCAGAGAGAGTGCTGTTTCTGGTGCGATCTTTTACAGCTGACATTTCACTGTTTTAAACGAACAAGAAATTAGATTGCTCATAAATCACTTATTCTATATAAACACAGCGTAATTGCCCTCCGAAAATCTTCTTTTTCTTGTTCGTTTTAGAGACCTTGATCGAAACTGATTTTAGATGTCAGAAAGGATTTATTTTCTCTGTATTTCCTACATTGCTTTGTCGAGATTTTAACTTTATATCTAACTTTATATCTAGGCTCAGATTTCAACTATAAATCGTACAGTAATTAATAGCAGTAAATACTGATGTTTATACATAAAAAAGTCATGCCTTGGAGTATAGACCCCCAAAGGAATGCCATAGACTCAAACTGCAAAATAAACACATACAGAAAGAAAGTATTTGTATTGTAATTGCAAATCTTGGTACTGTATGAGTGATTGGTATGACTTTCCTCATTACAAATCTCTTATTAGAATTTAAATTTCTCTGTAACTCCAGGTCAGAACAGAGAAAATGTAACTGCCTTAAGGAGTTTACGATTATGAAAAATAGAAGGATAAGCATGATACGTATGTCTTCTGTCATTTTCTAAGTCATGTTACTGAGCACCAAATCTTATTGAGAATATGAATCCATTTAAGGTTTATACCATTAAAGTAACGGTTTATTCCATGCTGAAAATGTTTGTACCAGACTTTTTTGAGGCCTGTTTAATTGTGTCTGAAGTCTGATGTTGTAAATTTTATTGTTAAAAAGATCCATGAAAATGTCACTACTAAAGTTAGCTGGTACTGTTGGTACTGTAAGTGGCAAGTAGAGCTCATATTTTAGATTTTGTGTAGTTGCTAGCGTTGAACTGTGTGTTGGATGCACATGAATTGAAGGAATGGGCAAACATAGCTGATGCGGATCCACAGAGCCAGCATATTAAGATGTTTATAATTAGAGGCAATTTGTTTAAATAACTAGGTATGGATACTGATGTGCAAGAGAGGTGGAAAGGCTGTTTCCTTAAGCCAGCAGTATAAAATGGTTTATTCTCAGTGAGATGCTGCCATTTCATAGTGGGTTTCTAACACTGTGTATAGTTCCATCCACACAGTGCCTTTACTTCCATCCATTTCTAATCTCTTTATCCAGTACAGAGGATTTGGAGCCTATCCCAGTAAGCGACGGACACAAGGCAGAATACACCCTGGACATAGCGCCAGTCCATCACAGGACAGACATACACAAACACACACACACCAAGGCCAGTTTAAATCTAACCTCAGAACCTTTCTTTTCAGAAGACTTAGTGTCTGTATCTGCTTCATTTTCTAATTTTGGTAGCACCTCTAACTGCTTGTCTTTCTTATATGCATTTACTTTGTAATCTGTGGTCCTTTTATCTGTTTTTACATCTACTGTATTGCTTTGAGATGCCACCTTTAATGGTGATATATCAAATAAAGTTTTTTATTATTGTTATAGGGAAACATGATCAGATTGTCCCTGGTTCAGAAAAAAAGATCTAAAGTATACTAGTTTGTCACTCTTCTAATTCCCTTTGCTAAATGACTTTTCATACTAATCTGATCAATCTAACTGCCAGTTTTCTGTGCTTTCTCTATCCTGCTAGATTTGCAATTATTCTGAAAATTTTCATCTTGAAATAACTCATTTCTAAATACCTTTTTCACTGTTAACATCTTGCAGCAACTCTGCGACAAAATATACACTCTGACAGTTCATCCTGCTACCAACATTAAATAGAACAAATCTTAAGATTTCTATATTTATGTCTTTATTTAGTGGTTTCATTAGTGACAAAGGCTAAACTTTCTTGGAAAAATGTCTTTTATGTGTTGTGGAAAAAACTGACTTGCTTTAACAAAATATGTTTACAAATCCTTTCACCTGGCATTTTCGTAGTTAGAAATTATGGAACGCTCTGTTAAAAGCAAGGGAGTTTTTATGTCCGTTGCAGTTCTTTTGCAACATGAATATAATTATATCGTTATTAATTTCTTGAGATACGCGATTCCATATTATATTCCCTTTTAATCAAATTCTAAAAGTATGCTTGTTGACTCCGGTATCGTGTTAGTTAAAGACTTCGATGCTTAAAATGTTTAGGGAGAAATGGAATACTGGTGTGTATTTTTTTCTTTAAAGTACCAAGACCAGCCATATACTGTATGTTTATGTTCCAAAATTAATATCGTTTATGGCCTTCACACGCGTTGCAGTATGCTCCTATTCTTTTTATGCTCAGGCACTAAGTAAAAGGAGATGCTTCATATTGCTTGACTAATTTTAAAAACTAAGTTAGAAATGCAGACGCTCCCTCGGTGCACTGCTCTGGTGCGCCAGCTCTTACACAGTGCCTGTCTGCCGTAAGCGTTACAATATACATACCCAACACTGCTTGTACCCATCTGTCATGCAAATAAAACACCTTGAATTGAATTGAATTGAGGGGAGAAGGGGGGGATACTAAAGCCAATACTGGCTCAATGGGCTTTGACGTGCTAATGTGTTGGTTTAACAGTCCGGGTGTGGCTGGCTTCCAATGTCAACTCGACTCAATTGGAAGACAATGAACGTATTTTAGCCCTAAATGAATTAATAGCAAACATGGTTTACATAAAATACATTTTTCCAAGAAAGTTTATAATAATACGATCTATAGTTGAAATCTGAGCCTACTTTAAAAATAAAGGAAAAGCATTTTCAGAGAGCAATCACGCTGTGTTTATGTAGAAAAAGCGATTAGGTTTATGAGCAATCTAATTACCTAATCGCTTAAAACGCTATATAAAATAAAGTTTATTTAGAGATGAATGATCAATGTGGTAGTTTAAATAATGTGAGTCAGGAAACTAACACAGCGCCACCGGATTTAATAACGCAATAAAAACGCTATAAAATAATGTGACACAGTACAGCACAGTACAATAATACTGACCATGACTTTAGAAGATTAAATTACCTTACACTCAATTTAAACACAAGCTGTCTTTCTGTATGAACCTCTAAGCTGGTTCATACAGAAAATGTAGAAATGCATTAGCCTGATTATGATTAAAAACACATAATTAAACACGCGTTTGCGATTTAAATCAGAACACGATTTAAATCAATATAAATGTTTATATTGTAACGCATACTGTCCAGCCTCCATTTCTCTATAAAAATTTACTGTTGCACACACACACATAATATCCATAATATCGCTTACCTATTTTTTCGAAGAAATGTTTGTTAAAATAAAAGTTCAGCACCAGCTGGATTCGAACACACAACCTGCCAGTTGGAAGTCACGCACCTAGACCAGTAGGCTACAAGAGAGCTCGCATGATCAGGCAGGCGAAACAGCCCTACACAGCCCTGCCGCAGTACATGGATATAATCATACCGTTATTAAATTCTTTAGATACGCGATTCCATATTATATTCCCTTTTAATCAAATTCTAAAAGTATGCTTGTTGACTCCGGTATCACGTTAGTTAAAGACTTCGAAGCTTACAATGTTAAGGGAGAAATGGAGTACCGGTGTGTATTTTTTTCTTTAAAGTACCAAGACCAGCTATATACTGTATGTTTACGTTCCAAAATTAATATCGTTTATGGCCTTCACACGCGTTACAGTATGCTCCTATTCTTTTTATGCTCAGCTACTAAGATTTCCCTTCAGTGGTAAAATTCAATATCTACAACGGGCACAGTAAAGACGTTTACAGTAAGTCTTTCTACGACAGACCAACGGACCACGAGTGCCCCTGTCGGTCAACCAATCACGCACCGCGGTATCCCGTGTCATCATACCTGCGGTATCTGTACCGCGGTGTCTGTGCCGCGCACTTTGAATGGCTGCATCTGTATAGGTCAGAAAAAAATGTTTAGAAAACATAGAAAGAACTACATTCCTAAGTATCCTTTCAGCCCTAAAACACAGCCATGCCATCAAAAACTATCTACATTGTATGGGAATAAAACCCTAACCCTAGCTTCGGCTTTTGCTAGTTAGGGTTAGGGTTCAAATATTTCTCAAAGACAATTTTCTCAATATTCCACTGATTTGACTGGAAAATGAGCTGCTCTGAATCAAAATATGAGTCTGAAAAGACAATACACCACTGCCTAAACCAAGAGAGTGTTTCAGGAGTGGTCAAATTAATTCTTGAAAGGTATTCTTTCATTGGAAATTTCGTGTTGAACGGAGTGCTGAATGAATGTACGTTTAGGCCTAAGTGGCCTAAAAGTCCGAAACAACGAATACATTTTGGCTTTATCTGTTAATATGCCTGTGATTTCAAAGCCCATAGGCAAGAGTTTAAAAGTAAAATCAGATTCTTTCGAACTGTTGCTTGTTGGGCAGTTCAGACAACATTCCTTTTTGGGGCAAAGCACTGTATACAGCCATATAGGTCAGAAAAAAATGTTTAGAAAACATTGAAAGAACTACATTCCTCAGAATCTTTTCAGCCCCAAAACACAGCCATGCCATCAAAAACTGTCTACATTGTATGGGAATAAAACCCTAACCCTAACTTCGGGTTTTGCTAGTTAGGGTTAGGGTTCAAATATTTCTCAAAGACAATTTTCTCAATATTCCACTCATTTGACTGGAAAATGTGCTTCTCTGAATCAAAATATGAGTCTGAAAAGACAATACAGCACTGCCTAAACCAAGAGAGTGTGTCAGGAGTGGTCAAATTAATTCTAGAAAGGTATTCTTTCATTGGAAATTTCGTGTTGAACGGAGTGCTGAATGTATGTACGTTTAGGCCTAAGTGGCCTAAAAGTCCGAAACAACAAATACATTTCGGCTTTATCTGTTAATATGCCTGTGATTTCAAAGCCCATAGGCAAGAGTTTAAAAGTAAAATCAGGTTCTTTCAAACTGTTGCTTGTAGGGGAGTTCAGACACCATTCCTTTTTGAGGCAAAGCACTGTATACAGCCATATAGGTCAGAAAAAATTTTTTAGAAAACATTGAAAGAACTACATTCCTCAGTATCCTTTCAGCCCCAAAACACAGCCATGCCATCAAAAACTGTCTACATTGTATGGGAAAAAAACCCTAACCCTAGCTTCGGGTTTTGCTAGTTAGAGTTAGGGTTCAAATATTTCTCAAAGACAATTTTCTCAATATTCCACTCATTTGAATGGAAAATGTGCTTCTCTGAATCAAAATATGAATCTGAAAAGACAATACAGCACTGCCTAAACCAAGACAGTGTTTCAGGTGTGGTCAAATTAATTCTTGAAAGGTATTCTTTCATTGGAAATTTCGTATTGAACGGAGTGCTGAATGAATGTACGTTTAGGCTTAAGTGGCTAAAAGTCCGAAACAACTAATACATTTTGGCTTTATCTGTTAATATGCCTGTGATTTCAAAGCCCATAGGCAAGAGTTTAAAAGTAAAATCAGGTTCTTTCGAACTGTTGCTTGTAGGGCAGTTCAAACACCATTCCTTTTTGAGGCAAAGCACTGTATACAGCCACATAGGTCAGAAAAAAATGTTTAGAAAACATTGAAAGAACTACATTCCTAAGTATCCTTTCAGCCCCAAAACACAGCCATGCCATCAAAAACTGTCTACATTGTATGGGAATAAAACCCTAACCCTAGCTTCGGGTTTTGCTAGTTAGGGTTAGGGTTCAAATATTTCTCAAAGACAATTTTCTCAATATTCCACTCATTTGACTGTAAAATGTGCTTCTCTGAATCAAAATATGAGTCTGAAAAGACAATACAGCACTCCCTAAACCAAGAGAGTGTTTCAGGTGTGGTCAAATTAATTCTTGAAAGGTATTCTTTCATTGGAAATTTCGTGTTGAACGGAGTGCTGAATGAATGTACGTTTAGGCTTAAGTGGCCTAAAAGTCCGAAACAACTAATACATTTTGGCTTTATCTGTTAATATGCCTGTGATTTCAAAGCCCATAGGCAAGAGTTTAAAAGTTAAATCAGGTTCTTTCGAACTGTTGCTTGTAGGGCAGTTCAAACACAATTTGTTTTTGGGGCAAACCACTATATACAGCCATATAGGTCAGAAAAAAATGTTTAGAAAACATTGAAAGAATTACATTCCTAGGTATCCTTTCAGCCCCAAAACACAGCCATGCCATCAAAAACTGTCTACACTGTATGGGAATAAAACCCTAACCCTAGCTTCGGGTTTTGCTAGTTAGGGTTAGGGTTCAAATATTTCTCAAAGACAATTGTCTCAATATTCCACTCATTTGACTGGAAAATGTGCTTCTCTGAATCAAAATATGAGTCTGAAAAGACAATACAGCACTTCCTAAACCAAGACAGTGTGTCAGGAGTGGTCAAATTAATTCTTGAAAGGTATTCTTTCATTGGAAATTTCGTGTTGAACGGAGTGCTGAATGAATGTGTGGTTAGGCCTCAGTGGCCTAAAAGTCCGAAACAACGAATACATTTTGGCTTTATCTGTTAATATGCCTGTGATTTCAAAGCCCATAGGCAAGAGTTTAAAAGAAAAATCAAGTTCTTTCGAACTGTTGCTTGTAGGGCAGTTCAGACACCATTCCTTTTTGGGGCAAAGCACTGTATACAGCCATATAGGTCAGAAAAAAATGTTTAGAAAACATAGAAATAACTACATTCCTCAGAATCCTTTCAGCCCTAAAACACAGCCATGCCATAAAAAACTATCTACATTGTATGGGAATAAAACCCTAAACCTAGCTTCGGCTTTTGCTAGTTAGGGTTAGGGTTCAAATATTTCTCAATGACAATTTTCTCAATATTCCACTGATTTTGACTGGAAAATGAGCTTTTCTGAATCAAAATATGAGTCTGAAAAGACAATACACCACTGCCTAAACCAAGAGATTGTGTCAGGAGTGGTCAAATTAATTCTTGAAAGGTATTCTTTCATTGGAAATTTCGTGTTGAACGGAGTGCTGAATGAATGCACGTTTAGGCCTAAATGGCCTACTAGTCCGAAACAACGAATACATTTTGGCTTTATCTGTTAATATGCCTGTGATTTCAAAGCCCATGGTAAGAGTTTAAAAGTTAAATCAGGTTCTTTCGAACTGTTGCTTGTAGGGCAGTTCAAACACAATTTGTTTTTGGGGCGAAGCACTATATACAGCCATATAGGTCAGAAAAAAATGTTTAGAAAACATTGAAAGAATTACATTCCTAGGTATCCTTTCAGCCCCAAAACACAGCCATGCCATCAAAAACTGTCTACATTGTATGGGAATAAAACCCTAACCCTAGCTTCGGGTTTTGCTAGTTAGGGTTAGGGTTCAAATATTTCTCAAAGACAATTTTCTCAATATTCCACTCATTTGACTGGAAAATGTGCTTCACTGAATCAAAATATTAGTCTGAAAAGACAATACAGCACTGCCTAAACCAAGAGAGTGTGTCAGGAGTGGTCAAATTAATTCTTGAAAGGTATACTTTCATTGGAAATTTCGTGTTGAACGGAGTGCTGAATGAATGTGTGGTAAGGCCTAAGTGGCCTAAAAGTCCGAAACAACGAATACATTTTGGTTTTATCTGTTAATATGCCTGTGATTTCAAAGCCCATAGGCAAGAGTTTAAAAGTTAAATCAGGTTGTTTCGAACTGTTGCTTGTAGGGCAGTTCAAACACAATTTGTTTTTGGGGCGAAGCACTATATACAGCCATATAGGTCAGAAAAAAATGTTTTGAAAGCATTGAAAGAACTACATTCCTAAGTATCTTTTCAGCCCTAAAACACAACCATGCCATCAAAAACTGTCTACATTGTATGGGAATAAAACCCTAACCCTAGCTTCGGGTTTTGCTAGTTAGGGTTAGGGTTCAAATATTTCTCAAAGACAATTTTCTCAATATTCCACTCATTTGACTGGAAAATGTGCTTCACTGAATCACAATATGAGTCTGAAAAGACAATACAGCACTGCCTAAACCAAGAGAGTGTGTCAGGAGTGGTCAAATTAATTCTTGAAATGTATTCTTTCATTGGAAATTTCGTGTTGAACGGAGTGCTGAATGAATGTGTGGTTAGGCCTAAGTGGCCTAAAAATCCGAAACAACGAATACATTTTGGTTTTGTCTGTTAATATGCCTGTGATTTCAAAGCCCATAGGCAAGAGTTTAAAAGAAAAATCAAGTTCTTTCGAACTGTTGCTTGTAGGGCAGTTCAGACACCATTCCTTTTTGGGGCAAAGCACTGTATACAGCCATATAGGTCAGAAAAAAATGTTTAGAAAACATTGAAATAACTACATTCCTCAGAATCCTTTCAGCCCTAAAACACAGCCATGCCATCAAAAACTATCTACATTGTATGGGAATAAAACCCTAACCCTAGCTTCGGCTTTTGCTAGTTAGGGTTAGGGTTCAAATATTTCTCAAAGACAATTTTCTCAATATTCCACTGATTTTGACTGGAAAATGAGCTTTTCTGAATCAAAATATGAGTCTGAAAAGACAATACACCACTGCCTAAACCAAGAGAGTGTGTCAGGAGTGGTCAAATTAATTCTTGAAAGGTATTCTTTCATTGGAAATTTCGTGTTGAACGGAGTGCTGAATGAATGCACGTTTAGGCCTAAGTGGCCTACTAGTCCGAAACAACGAATACATTTTGGCTTTATCTGTTAATATGCCTGTGGTTTCAAAGCCCATGGTAAGAGTTTAAAAGTTAAATCAGGTTCTTTCGAACTGTTGCTGGTAAGGCAGTTCAAACACAATTTGTTTTTGGGGCAAAGCACTATATACAGCCATATAGGTCAGAAAAAAATGTTTTGAAAGCATTGAAGAACTACATTCCTAAGTATCTTTTCAGCCCTAAAACACAACCATGCCATCAAAAACTGTCTACATTGTACGGGAATAAAACCCTAACCCTAGCTTTGGGTTTTGCTAGTTAGGGTTAGGGTTCAAATATTTCTCAAAGACAATTTTCTCAATATTCCACTCATTTGACTGGAAAATGTGCTACTCTGAATCAAAATATGAGTCTGAAAAGACAATACAGCACTGCCTAAACCAAGAGAGTGTGTCAGGAGTGGTCAAATTAATTCTTGAAAGGTATTCTTTCATTGGAAATTTCGTGTTGAACGGAGTGCTAAATGAATGTACGTTTAGGCCTAAGTGGCCTAAAAGTCCGAAACAACGAATACATTTTGGCTTTATCTGTTAATATGCCTGTGATTTCAAAGCCCATAGGCAAGAGTTTAAAAGTAAAATCAGGTTCTTTCAAACTGTTGCTTGTAGGGCAGTTCAGACACCATTCCTTTTTGGGGCAAAGCACTGTATACAGCCATATAGGTCAGAAAAAAATGTTTAGAAAACATTGAAAGAACTAAATTCCTCAGAATCTTTTCAGCCCTAAAACACAACCTTGCCATCAAAAACTATCTACATTGTATGGAAATAAAATCCTAACACTAGCTTCGGGTTTTGCTAGTTAGGGTTAGGGCTCAAATATTTCTCAAAGACAATTTTCTCAATATTCTACTCATTTGACTGGAAAATGTGCTTCTCTGAATCAAAATATGAGTCTGAAAAGACAATACAGCACTGCCTAAACCAAGAGAGTGTTTCAGGTGTGGTCAAATTAATTCTTGAAAGGTATTCTTTCATTGGAAATTTCGTGTTGAACGGAGTGCTGAATGAATGTACGTTTAGGCTTAAGTGGCCTAAAAGTCCGAAACAACTAATACATTTTGGCTTTATCTGTTAATATGCCTGTGATTTCAAAGCCCATAGGCAAGAGTTTAAAAGTAAAATCAGGCTCTTTCGAACTGTTGCTTGTAGGGCAGTTCAGACACCATTCCTTTTTGGGGCAAAGCACTGTATACAGCCATATAGGTCAGAAAAAAATGTTTAGAAAACATTGAAAGAATTACATTCCTAGGTATCCTTTCAGCCCCAAAACACAGCCATGCCATCAAAAACTGTCTACATTGTATGGGAATAAAACCCTAACCCTAGCTTCGGGTTTTGCTAGTTAGGGTTAGGGTTCAAATATTTCTCAAAGACAATTTTCTCAATATTCCACTCATTTGACTGGAAAATGTGCTTCTCTGAATCAAAATATGAGTCTGAAAAGACAATACACCACTGCCTAAACCAAGAGAGTGTGTCAGGAGTGGTCAAATTCATTCTTGAAAGGTATACTTTCATTGGAAATTTCGTGTTGAACGGAGTGCTGAATGAATGTGTGGTAAGGCCTAAGTGGCCTAAAAGTCCGAAACAACGAATACATTTTGGCTTTATCTGTTAATATGCCTGTGATTTCAAAGCCCATAGGCAAGAGTTTAAAAGTAAAATCAGGTTTTTCAAACTGTTGCTTGTAGGGCAGGTCAGAAACCATTCCTTTTTGGGGCAAAGCACTGTATACAGCCATATAGGTCAGAAAAAAATGTTTAGAAAACATTGAAAGAACTAAATTCCTCAGAATCTTTTCAGCCCTAAAACACAACCATGCCATCAAAAACTGTCTACATTGTATGGAAATAAAACCCTTACACTAGCTTCGGGTTTTGCTAGTTAGGGTTAGGGTTCAAATATTTCTCAAAGAATTTTCTCAATATTCCACTCATTTGACTGGAAAATGTGCTTCTCTGAATCAAAATTTGAGTCTGAAAAGACAATACACCACTGCCTAAACCAAGAGAGTGTGTCAGGAGTGGTCAAATTAATTCTTGAAAGGTATTCTTTCATTGGAAATTTCGTGTTCAACGGAATGCTGAATGAATGTACGTTTAGGCTTAAGTGGCCTAAAAGTCCGAAACAACTAATACATTTTTGCTTTATCTGTTAATATGCCTATGATTTCAAAGCCCATGGTAAGAGTTTAAAAGTAAATTCAGGTTCTTTCGAACTGTTGCTTGTAGGGCAGTTCAGACACCATTCCTTTTCGGGGCAAAGCACTGTATACAGCCATATAGGTCAGAAAAAAATGTTTAGAAAACATTGAAAGAACTACATTCCTCAGAATCATTTCAGCCCTAAAACACAACCATGTCATCAAAAACTGTCTACATTGTACGGGAATAAAACCCTAACCCTAGCTTTGGGTTTTGCTAGTTAGGGTTAGGGTTCAAATATTTCTCAAAGACAATTTTCTCAATATTCCACTCATTTGACTGGAAAATGTGCTTCTCTGAATCAAAATATGAGTCTGAAAAGACAATACACCACTGCCTAAACCAAGAGAGTGTGTCAGGAGTGGTCAAATTAATTCTTGAAAGGTATTCTTTCATTGGAAATTTCGTGTTGAACGGAGTGCTGAATGAATGTACTTTTAGGCCTAAGTGGCCTAAAAGTCCGAAACAACGAATACATTTTGGCTTTATCTGTTAATATGCCTGTGATTTCAAAGCCCATAGGCAAGAGTTTAAAAGTAAAATCAGATTCTTTCGAACTGTTGCTTGTAGGGCAGTTCAGACACCATTCCTTTTTGGGGCAAAGCACTGTTTACAGCCATATAGGTCAGAAAAAAATGTTTAGAAAACATAGAAAGAATTACATTCCTAGGTATCCTTTCAGCCCCAAAACACAGCCATGCCATCAAAAACTGTCTACATTGTATGGGAATAAAACCCTAACCCTAGCTTCGGGTTTTGCTAGTTAGGGTTAGGGTTCAAATATTTCTCAAAGTCAATTTTCTCAATATTCCACTCATTTGACTGGAAAATGTGCTTCACTGAATCAAAATATGAGTCTGAAAAGACAATACAGCACTGCCTAAACCAAGAGAGTGTGTCAGGAGTGGTCAAATTAATTCTTGAAAGGTATTCTTTCATTGGAAATTTCGTGTTGAACGGAGTGCTGAATGAATGTGTGGTTAGGCCTCAGTGGCCTAAAAGTCCGAAACAACGAATACATTTTGGTTTTATCTGTTAATATGCCTGTGATTTCAAAGCCCATAGGCAAGAGTTTAAAAGAAAAATCAAGTTCTTTCGAACTGTTGCTTGTAGGGCAGTTCAGACACCATTCCTTTTTGGGGCAAAGCACTGTATACAGCCATATAGGTCAGAAAAAAATGTTTAGAAAACATAGAAATAACTACATTCCTCAGAATCCTTTCAGCCCTAAAACACAGCCATGCCATAAAAAACTATCTACATTGTATGGGAATAAAACCCTAACCCTAGCTTCGGCTTTTGTTAGTTAGGGTTAGGGTTCAAATATTTCTCAATGACAATTTTCTCAATATTCCACTGATTTTGACTGGAAAATGAGCTTTTCTGAATCAAAATATGAGTCTGAAAAGACAATACACCACTGCCTAAACCAAGAGATTGTGTCAGGAGTGGTCAAATTAATTCTTGAAAGGTATTCTTTCATTGGAAATTTCGTGTTGAACGGAGTGCTGAATGAATGCACGTTTAGGCCTAAATGGCCTACTAGTCCGAAACAACGAATACATTTTGGCTTTATCTGTTAATATGCCTGTGATTTCAAAGCCCATGGTAAGAGTTTAAAAGTTAAATCAGGTTCTTTCGAACTGTTGCTTGTAGGGCAGTTCAAACACAATTTGTTTTTGGGGCGAAGCACTATATACAGCCATATAGGTCAGAAAAAAATGTTTAGAAAACATTGAAAGAATTACATTCCTAGGTATCCTTTCAGCCCCAAAACACAGCCATGCCATCAAAAACTGTCTACATTGTATGGGAATAAAACCCTAACCCTAGCTTCGGGTTTTGCTAGTTAGGGTTAGGGTTCAAATATTTCTCAAAGACAATTTTCTCAATATTCCACTCATTTGACTGGAAAATGTGCTTCACTGAATCAAAATATTAGTCTGAAAAGACAATACAGCACTGCCTAAACCAAGAGAGTGTGTCAGGAGTGGTCAAATTAATTCTTGAAAGGTATACTTTCATTGGAAATTTCGTGTTGAACGGAGTGCTGAATGAATGTGTGGTAAGGCCTAAGTGGCCTAAAAGTCCGAAACAACGAATACATTTTGGTTTTATCTGTTAATATGCCTGTGATTTCAAAGCCCATAGGCAAGAGTTTAAAAGTTAAATCAGGTTCTTTCGAACTGTTGCTTGTAGGGCAGTTCAAACACAATTTGTTTTTGGGGCGAAGCACTATATACAGCCATATAGGTCAGAAAAAAATGTTTTGAAAGCATTGAAAGAACTACATTCCTAAGTATCTTTTCAGCCCTAAAACACAACCATGCCATCAAAAACTGTCTACATTGTATGGGAATAAAACCCTAACCCTAGCTTCGGGTTTTGCTAGTTAGGGTTAGGGTTCAAATATTTCTCAAAGACAATTTTCTCAATATTCCACTCATTTGACTGGAAAATGTGCTTCACTGAATCAAAATATGAGTCTGAAAAGACAATACAGCACTGCCTAAACCAAGAGAGTGTGTCAGGAGTGGTCAAATTAATTCTTGAAATGTATTCTTTCATTGGAAATTTCGTGTTGAACGGAGTGCTGAATGAATGTGTGGTTAGGCCTAAGTGGCCTAAAAGTCCGAAACAACGAATACATTTTGGTTTTGTCTGTTAATATGCCTGTGATTTCAAAGCCCATAGGCAAGAGTTTAAAAGAAAAATCAAGTTCTTTCGAACTGTTGCTTGTAGGGCAGTTCAGACACCATTCCTTTTTGGGGCAAAGCACTGTATACAGCCATATAGGTCAGAAAAAAATGTTTAGAAAACATTGAAATAACTACATTCCTCAGAATCCTTTCAGCCCTAAAACACAGCCATGCCATCAAAAACTATCTACATTGTATGGGAATAAAACCCTAACCCTAGCTTCGGCTTTTGCTAGTTAGGGTTAGGGTTCAAATATTTCTCAAAGACAATTTTCTCAATATTCCACTGATTTTGACTGGAAAATGAGCTTTTCTGAATCAAAATATGAGTCTGAAAAGACAATACACCACTGCCTAAACCAAGAGAGTGTGTCAGGAGTTGTCAAATTAATTCTTGAAAGGTATTCTTTCATTGGAAATTTCGTGTTGAACGGAGTGCTGAATGAATGCAAGTTTAGGCCTAAGTGGCCTACTAGTCCGAAACAACGAATACATTTTGGCTTTATCTGTTAATATGCCTGTGGTTTCAAAGCCCATGGTAAGAGTTTAAAAGTTAAATCAGGTTCTTTCGAACTGTTGCTGGTAAGACAGTTCAAACACAATTTGTTTTTGGGGCAAAGCACTATATACAGCCATATAGGTCAGAAAAAAATGTTTTGAAAGCATTGAAAGAACTACATTCCTAAGTATCTTTTCAGCCCTAAAACACAACCATGCCATCAAAAACTGTCTACATTGTACGGGAATAAAACCCTAACCCTAGCTTTGGGTTTTGCTAGTTAGGGTTAGGGTTCAAATATTTCTCAAAGACAATTTTCTCAATATTCCACTCATTTGACTGGAAAATGTGCTTCTCTGAATCAAAATATGAGTCTGAAAAGACAATACAGCACTGCCTAAACCAAGAGAGTGTGTCAGGAGTGGTCAAATTAATTCTTGAAAGGTATTCTTTCATTGGAAATTTCGTGTTGAACGGAGTGCTAAATGAATGTACGTTTAGGCCTAAGTGGCCTAAAAGTCCGAAACAACGAATACATTTTGGCTTTATCTGTTAATATGCCTGTGATTTCAAAGCCCATACAGATGCAGCCATTCAAAATGCGTGCGTTATTTTGCGGCATACCCCGGTGGGCGTGTCGCGGCATCACGCAGTGTCACGCAGTGTGACGTGGTTAATCGCGCGTCATTTGACGCTCTGCCGGAAACTATCCGGCGTCACCTTGTAAAACCGCCAGGGGGAGCTTAACCTCTCATGTACAGCATTTGAGCCTTTAATTTTGAACAGTGTATTACAGCATGTTAATCTTCAGTCATTAAAATGTTGGTATATTTTATGAAAGCAAGATTGCTCAGTTGGACAAAAGTACACAACCTACCTTTATCAGAAATATTTATGCATCAAAGCCTTTACCGAAGATATTACTAATAGTATTAATAATGGATGACTTTGGACAAGCTGTATACTCAAAGTATAATTTCTTTAGCACATTTGTACAAGCACTTGGAATCTGTCCAAACCATACTTTGTCAGGCATTTTGTTTTACTTCAACGGGCATAAAAACTTCCTTGCTTTTAACAGGACGTTTCATAATTTCTAACTACGAAAATGATTTAAAATGCGACACCTATCATTCAACTAGAGCTTAAAATATCACAAGGAAAAATACACACCGGTATTCCATTTCTCCCTAAACATTGTAAGCTTCGAAGTCTTTAACTAACGTGATACCGGAGTCAACAAGCATACTTTTAGAATTTGATTAAAAGGGAATATAATATGGAATCGCGTATCTCAAGAATTTAATAACGGTATGATTATATCCGTGTACTGCGGCAGGGCTGTGTAGGGCTGTTTCGCCTGCCTGCTCATGCGAGCTGACTGTAGCTGACTGGTCTAGGTGCGTGCCTGCCAACGGGCAGGTTGTGTGCTCGAATCCAGCTGGTGCTGAACCTTCCAGTTTTATTTATTTATTTTTTAATCGCGTAACATATTACCGTATGCAAACTGTACTGTATACAGTATGTATATGTATATTTAATGTCTTAACTGTGCCCGTTTAATTGAATTTTAAAAAATTATTTAACACGAACATTAAGCTGTTTACATCTTCCGCCTGAGAACAGTCACCCGTTGCTACCCAACGCAGAATGGTGATTGGCTGACACCATCTGACACCCCTCTGATTGGAGAAAAAAGACGTGCTAGTTTGCTATACATACTGTAACAGGAAGAGGATTTCTTTCTATTCAAAACGTGTATTTTAAAAGTTTAAGAAGTAAAAACCTTACAGCGTACACAGATTTCTAAACTGATCAGGATCGTTATCTTTGTCTTATGCATAATAATATTCACCGCTCTGTGCAGCAAATTAATAATAAACTTTATTTTATATAGCGTTTTAAACGAATAAGTAATTAGATTGCTCATAAACCTAATCACTTGCTTTTTCTTTTTATTTAGGCTCAGATTTCAACTATAGATCGTATTATTAATAACCATAATAACAACCAACCAACAAAAACAACCATATAAACATAATACCAACCAAAAACATAGATAACAACCACAATACAAAATCAAATATATCAAACCATTTTACTCTCGCAAAGTCCTCCAATTATCATAATCCCGCCCCTTATGCAAAACCAAACCTTCCTCCCATCCCATTTTATCCTGTTTATCATAAACAAAATCCACCTCAATTTTCAACATAAAGCATTACACAAAATCAATACCTCAACACTCCATACTCAACAACGATAATTCACAAACAGCCAGAACATGTAACTACACATTCCCAAACAGACCTAATTTCCATAGCCCCGCCCCTTATGCAAAACCAACATCCCTCCCCTGTTCTCTCTCTCCCCTGGCGGTTGTAATTGTTTTTATTTTCAAATAAATTTTAGCAAAGTCATGCATTTTAAAAATCTTAAGATTTTTATATTTATGTCTTTATTTAGTGGTTTCATTAGTGACAAAGGCTAAACTTTCTTGGAAAAATGTCTTTTATGTAAACCATGTTTGCTATTTATTCATTCAGGGCTAAAATATGTTCATTGTATTCTAATGAAAGAAGGGTTCCTTTCGCCGTAGTCGGGAGCCTAGCCTTTAACTAGTAAGTACTGTACTTACTGGGTTTTTGAGGGGGGGGGGAGAAAAATCGTTTTCCCAGCCTAACAGTATTGTTTTTAACCTGTAAATTTGCTGGACAGAGAGGTGAACATTATCACACAGAAGACAAAGATAGCGATTTACGTTGCATTGTGTATCGTGCTGCTTTAATACAGTTTTAAATAATTGGAAGTCTAAACAGTATCAGCTTTATTTATGGGTTTTAAATAAAGGTGATTTAAACGCGATTTAAATCAATATAAATGTTTATATTGTAACGCATAGGTGACTATTCATTGTTATTAAAATGACTTAAATTCGATCATGTTGTGATATTTAGAAATATACATTTGTTTGGTGCGAGTGAAGTTTTATTTAATCTCTGAGCCATACTGATTCTTCTGGAAGCCAGTTTCCGCCAGGGAGTAAAAAAAAACACACTATGGTATTCTCTCCAATGCAGTGCAGTTAAAAACATACCTCTGATGCTGCTCCTAAATGAATATCGTTTATGACCATCAGAAGCTTTATGCTCCTTTTCTTTTTTCCAGTGGATTGAACAGGGAGAGGCATTTCATGATGTACTTTTCACTGATGAAACAACAGTGGCTCTGGAACAGTTTTCAACCATGTCGTTTTATAAAAAGGGGAGATATGTACACGTTACTGAAGCTAAACGTTTAGCCTTTGTCACTAATGTAAACACTAAATAAAGACGTATAGAAATCCCTACGTTACAGACTGTATATGGCTGGTATTGGTAGTTTAAAGAAAAAATACACACCAGTATTCCACTTTCTCCCTAAACATTTTAAGCATCAGAGTCTTACATGTGGTTATTTATTGCATAATTTAATTTTGAAAGCCACTGAGACATCAGGTACTACTGTTGTATGGTACAAGTGTGGTACTTTTAGGGGTACCACGGTACAGAACACTAGTTATTTAAATATGATTGATAGATAAATAGGCCCACTTTATTCATCCTGAAGAAGATAGAAGACATCCTGATGTCTTAACACAGATACTACAGTGCTTAAGTACTACTCACGTATATGTTTCTAGGTTTATATTATGCATTTCATACGGTCAAATTACTTTTGAGCAACTAATAAGAAGCGCGAAACGGTATGCGTTTTAGTTTCGTTTCGTGCTGGGACCCGTGGATTGATTAGAGATATCAAGTACATACAAGTCATTTTTTAAATGTTGTAGTTCGTCTTGAAAAAATGTTACGAGTACATCATCTATCAACAATTACACAGGTTCTGTTTCCATATTGCGGATTTTGGTTACGTAATATTATGTTCTAGATTTCACGTTGTGAATATATGATTTGGGCAAACAGCCGCAAAGAAGTACATTATGGGTGGTTGTTTTTTTTTTGCAGTTTTATCTAGAACAAGCGATGCTTAAACCTTTGTCTGATTCTTGTGAAACTATCCACACGACAGTTACAGTACCTAGGAGTTGACTTCAGTGATGTCACTGATGGGATGTTTCTAAAAATCCATCCTCTGTAAAACGTCTTCTCTAGTTGTCCTGCATATGTATTCGCTAATGAAGCTGTGTGTTCTGAGCCTGGATCTCTACATTTGTGTATGAACCAGCTTAGAGGGCTAAAGACAGCTTGTGTTTAAATTGAGTGTAAGGCAATTTATGCTTCTAAAGTCATGGTCAGCATTTTTGTACTGTGCTGTAAACTTGTTCTGTGCCAAGTCACATTATTTTATAGCGTTTTTATAGCGTTATCAAATCCGGTGGCGCGGTGTTAGTTTCCTGACTCCCATGTCACATGGTCTGTGATTGAAACCTGTAATACCGGTTTAATTCGTCACAGCCAGCACTCCGGTTGTAAAGTAGAAGCAGGCGAGATTTCCAGCGAAAAACACCTCCCCCTTCTTCAGGTGTGAGGGTCTTCTGCTCAGAATGAAACGCTAAAATGTAATGTAAGCTCTGAATGGGTTCAATTGTGATTTGGGCTTGATTAAGGTCGCTGCCTTTCATCTAAAACCCTACTTGAATCCTTCTAAACTAAAAATCAGTGTTAGTGAGTTCTAAATAAAGAGGTATCCAGGTAACAGTGAAACGGGCGGACAGTCTGGGGAGATCGCCCGTTTTCCATGTAAATAGTTCCCTGGTTCCGCACCCCTTGGTGTTTCTCTCGCTCTCTCTCGGGTCACCTGATCATTAGCTCGAAAGATTTGAGTGCTTTGTGTATATTCTAATGGTAGTGGGGGCAGGGTGTGTGGGAACAGGTTTGGTTGAAATTGCATTGGAGATCTATGTTCTTCACACCTGAAACATTTTCTCTGAAAGCATTTTCTTCGCTGTTTAACCGATCTTGTTACAGCATGTTACAGTTTACTATTATTAACCATATTAATTTTAAGTGCTTAATGTAAAATCTTGTAAAAATATATTTTCATTGTTCAAATATACATTAAGTCTGACTATCATATAATAAGTTAAATACAAAACTAAAGAAAAAATAGGGTTAAATATAATTCAAAATATTTTGCTAACAATGTTAACTGTTTATGAATAATAAAATGTATTAGCTAAGGAGTAGGATGGCACAGTTGTTAGTATGTTTTTTGTTTTGTTTCTTTTTCATAAATACAACAGTAGTACCTGATGTCTCAGTGGCTTTCAAAATTAAATTATGCATGCAAACCTGTGAACTAGAAAGATAACTAAGATATTCATCCATTTATAATGGTGGCAAAGTGGTTAGCATTGCTATCTTGCAGCACTGGGGTCCTAGGTTCAATTCCTGCCATCCTGTGTGTGTGGGGTTTACATGTTCTCTCTGGGTTACATGGTTTTTCTCCATATGTGTGATATGACTCCCTCTCGCACTCCAAAACATACTGGTAAGTTAATTAGTTTATGGGAAACCTGGCCCTGGTCTGTGTGTGTTTGTGTCTGTCTGTCCTGTGATGGACTGGCACTATGTCCAGGGTGTATTCTGCCTTGTGTCCGTTGCTTACTGGGATAGGCTCCAAATCCTCTGTACTGGATAAAGAGATTAGAAATGGAAGTAAAGGCACTGTGTGGATGGAACTATACACAGTGTTAGAAACCCACTATGAAATGGCAGCATCTCACTGAGAATAAAATATTTTATACTGCTGGCTTAAGGAAACAGCCTTTCCACCTCTCTTGCACATCAGTATCCATACCTAGTTATTTAAACAAATTGCCTCTAATTATAAACATCTTAATATGCTGGCTCTGTGGATCCGCATCAGCTATGTTTGCCCATTCCTTCAATTCATGTGCATCCAACACACAGTTCAATGCCAGCAACTACACATAATCTAAAATACAATCCTTATTTCAGTATCTATGTAAACATATAGTCTGTTAACTTCATCATCTTCATCAAAAGTATGCCTAACCCCATTAGGAAGTGTTCTTGTTATAAGTGTATTCCTCAGCTTTCCCCAAACTATCTTCTTCTTGCCAACATCTCTAGTCTTTTATCCTGCAATAACTCAGCCAACACTTAAATCTCCAAAAGCTGCTTGTGTTAATTTCTTTAAATCACAAATATCATGTGTAAATACTGGCCATGTAATACTCTGCATTGTGGAATAATAGTTTATTTTAAAGGGAACTAGAGAAACTAAGAACTAGAGAAATCAAGAAAGGCTTTTTTTCTAGAATTAATAAATGCACATCCTGTTCACTGGGGAAATTAAATCCACACTGAGCAATCTTCAATATGTTCAGAATATGACAGCAAGAATCCTATCAGGGATGCATTACACCTGTTTTCAAGTCCTTGCACTGGTTACCTATCAGATTTCGAGTCAACTTCAAAATCCTTATCCTCCTTATATACTGTCCTACAACTGGTATTATTGATCTCCGAATTATTGTACTTGACATGACTTCATTCAGCCTTTCCTGAACGTCTATGACAGGCAGAGAGAGTGCTGTTTCTGGTGCGATCTTTTACAGCTGACATTTCACTGTTTTAAACGAACAAGAAATTAGATTGCTCATAAATCACCTATTCTATATAAACACAGCGTAATTGCCCTCCGAAAATCTTCTTTTTCTTGTTCGTTTTAGAGACCTTGATCGAAACTGATTTTAGATGTCAGAAAGGATTTATTTTCTCTGTATTTCCTACATTGCTTTGTCGAGATTTTAACTTTATATCTAACTTTATATCTAGGCTCAGATTTCAACTATAAATCGTACAGTAATTAATAGCAGTAAATACTGATGTTTATACATAAAAAAGTCATGCCTTGGAGTATAGACCCCCAAAGGAATGCCATAGACTCAAACTGCAAAATAAACACATACAGAAAGAAAGTATTTGTATTGTAATTGCAAATCCTGGTACTGTATGAGTGATTGGTATGACTTTCCTCATTACAAATCTCTTATTAGAATTTAAATTTCTCTGTAACTCCAGGTCAGAACAGAGAAAATGTAACTGCCTTAAGGAGTTTACGATTATGAAAAATAGAAGGATAAGCATGATACGTATGTCTTCTGTCATTTTCTAAGTCATGTTACTGAGCACCAAATCTTATTGAGAATATGAATCCATTTAAGGTTTATACCATTAAAGTAACGGTTTATTCCATGCTGAAAATGTTTGTACCAGACTTTTTTGAGGCCTGTTTAATTGTGTCTGAAGTCTGATGTTGTAAATTTTATTGTTAAAAAGATCCATGAAAATGTCACTACTAAAGTTAGCTGGTACTGTTGGTACTGTAAGTGGCAAGTAGAGCTCATATTTTAGATTTTGTGTAGTTGCTAGCGTTGAACTGTGTGTTGGATGCACATGAATGAAGCGACGGACACAAGGCAGAATACACCCTGGACATAGCGCCAGTCCATCACAGGACAGACACAAACACACACACACACCAGGGCCAGTTTAAATCTAACCTCAGAACCTTTCTTTTCAGAAGACTTAGTGTCTGTATCTGCTTCATTTTCTAATTTTGGTAGCACCTCTACCTGCTTGTCTTTCTTATATGCATTTACTTTGTAATCTGTGGTCCTTTTATCTGTTTTTACATCTACTGTATTGCTTTGAGATGCCACCTTTAATGGTGATATATCAAATAAAGTTTTTTATTATTGTTATAGGGAAACATGATCAGATTGTCCCTGGTTCAGAAAAAAAAGATCTAAAGTATACTAGTTTGTCACTCTTCTAATTCCCTTTGCTAAATGACTTTTCATACTAATCTGATCAATCTAACTGCCAGTTTTCTGTGCTTTCTCTATCCTGCTAGATTTGCAATTATTCTGAAAATTTTCATCTTGAAATAACTCATTTCTAAATACCTTTTTCACTGTTAACATCTTGCAGCAACTCTGCGACAAAATATACACTCTGACAGTTCATCCTGCTACCAACATTAAATAAAACAAATCTTAAGATTTCTATATTTATGTCTTTATTTAGTGATTTCATTAGTGACAAAGGCTAAACTTTCTTGGAAAAATGTCTTTTATGTGTTGTGGAAAAAACTGACTTGCTTTAACAAAATATGTTTACAAATCCTTTCACCTGCCATTTTCGTAGTTAGAAATTATGGAACGCTCTATTAAAAGCAAGGGAGTTTTTATGTCCGTTGCAGTTCTTTTGCAACATGAATATAATTATATCGTTATTAATTTCTTGAGATACGCGATTCCATATTATATTCCCTTTTAATCAAATTCTAAAAGTATGCTTGTTGACTCCGGTATCGCGGTAGTTAAAGACTTCGATGCTTAAAATGTTTAGGGAGAAATGGAATACTGGTGTGTATGTTTTCTTTAAAGTACCGATACCAGCCATATACTGTATGTTTAAGTTCCAAAATTAATATCCTTTATGGACTTCACACGCGTTGCAGTATGCTCCTATTCTTTTTATGCTCAGGCACAAAGTAAAAGGGGATGCTTCATATTGCTTGACTAATTTTAAAAACTAAGTTAGAAATGCAGACGCTCCCTCGGTGCGCTGCTCTGGTGCGCCGGCTCTTACACAGTGCCTGTCTGCCGTAAGCGTTACAATATACATACCCAACACTGCTTGTACCCATCTGTCATGCAAATAAAACACCTTGAATTGAATTGAATTGAGGGGAGAGGGGGGGAATACTAAAGCCAATACTGGCTCAATACCCTCGATGGGCTTTGACGTGCTAATGCGTTGGTTTAAGAGTCCGGGTGTGGCAGGCTTCCAATGTCAACTCGACTCGATTGGAAGACAATGAACGTATTTTGTGATATTTAGAAATATAAATTTGTTTGGTGCGAGTGAGGTTTTATTTAATCTCTGACTAAGGGAAACGTTTCATTTTTTTCAAAGAAATGTTTGTTAAAAAATAAAGTCATAGTTCTATGGGATTCAATCACAGACCATGTGACATGGGAGTCACGAAACTACTGTAACACACAGCGCCACCAGATTTAATAACGCAATAAAAACGCTATAAAATAATGTGACTAGGCACAGAAAAAGTTTACAGCACAGTACGATAATAAATGCTGACCATGACTTTAGAAGCATAAATTACCTTACACTCAATTTAAACACAAGCTGTCTTTCTGTATGAACCTCTAAGCTGGTTCATACAGAAAATGTAGAAATGCATTAGCCTGATTATGATTAAAAAACACATAATTAAACACGCGTTTGCGATTTAAATCAGAACACGATTTAAATCAATATAAATGTTTATATTGTAACGCATACTGTCCAGCCTCCATTTCTCTATAAAAATTTACTCTGTTGCACACACACACACAATAGAAGGAGGAACCGCTGTCAGAAGGGAAGATATGTTCAAAATATCGCAAATATCGATCATGTTGCGATATTTTGAAATATAAAAGTCAATTGATTGTCCATAATATCGCTATTCTATTTTTTCGAAGAAATGTTTGTTAAAAGAAAAGTCCGGTACCAGCTGGATTTGAACACACAACCTACCAGTTGCTAGGCACGCACCTAGACCAGTCGGCTACAACACAGCTCGCATGAACAGGCAGGCGAAACAGCCCTACACAGCCCTGTCGCAGCACACGAATACCATTATTAAATTCCTTAGATACGCGATTCCATATTATATTCCCTTTTAATCAAATTCTAAAAGTATGCTTGTTGACTCCGGTATCACGTTAGTTAAAGACTTCAAAGCTTAAAATGTTTAGGGAGAAATGGAATACTGGTGTGTATTTTTTTCTTTAAAGTACCAAGACCAGCTATATACTGTATGTTTATGTTCCAAAATTAATATCGTTTATGGCCTTCACACGCGTTACAGTATGCTCCTATTCTTTTTATGCTCAGCTACTAAGATTTCCCTTCATTGGTAAATTCAATATCTACAACGGGCACAGCAAAGACGTTTTTACTGTAAGTCTTTCTACGACAGACCAACGGACCACGAGTGCCCCTGTCGGTCAACCAATCACTTACTGCGGTGCCACGCGTCATCTTGCGTCATACTGAGCGACGTCACCTGCGGTACGTGTCTGTGACGCACACTTTGAATGGCTGCATCTGTAGGCAAGAGTTTAAAAGTAAAATCAGGTTCTTTCAAACTGTTGCTTGTAGGGCAGTTCAGACACCATTCCTTTTTGGGGCAAAGCACTGTATACAGCCATATAGGTCAGAAAAAAATGTTTAGAAAACATTGAAAGAACTAAATTCCTCAGAATCTTTTCAGCCCTAAAACACAACCTTGCCATCAAAAACTATCTACATTGTATGGAAATAAAATCCTAACACTAGCTTCGGGTTTTGCTAGTTAGGGTTAGGGCTCAAATATTTCTCAAAGACAATTTTCTCAATATTCTACTCATTTGACTGGAAAATGTGCTTCTCTGAATCAAAATATGAGTCTGAAAAGACAATACAGCACTGCCTAAACCAAGAGAGTGTTTCAGGTGTGGTCAAATTAATTCTTGAAAGGTATTCTTTCATTGGAAATTTCGTGTTGAACGGAGTGCTGAATGAATGTACGTTTAGGCTTAAGTGGCCTAAAAGTCCGAAACAACTAATACATTTTGGCTTTATCTGTTAATATGCCTGTGATTTCAAAGCCCATAGGCAAGAGTTTAAAAGTAAAATCAGGCTCTTTCGAACTGTTGCTTGTAGGGCAGTTCAGACACCATTCCTTTTTGGGGCAAAGCACTGTATACAGCCATATAGGTCAGAAAAAAATGTTTAGAAAACATTGAAAGAATTACATTCCTAGGTATCCTTTCAGCCCCAAAACACAGCCATGCCATCAAAAACTGTCTACATTGTATGGGAATAAAACCCTAACCCTAGCTTCGGGTTTTGCTAGTTAGGGTTAGGGTTCAAATATTTCTCAAAGACAATTTTCTCAATATTCCACTCATTTGACTGGAAAATGTGCTTCACTGAATCAAAATATTAGTCTGAAAAGACAATACAGCACTGCCTAAACCAAGAGAGTGTGTCAGGAGTGGTCAAATTAATTCTTGAAAGGTATACTTTCATTGGAAATTTCGTGTTGAACGGAGTGCTGAATGAATGTGTGGTAAGGCCTAAGTGGCCTAAAAGTCCGAAACAACGAATACATTTTGGTTTTATCTGTTAATATACCTGTGATTTCAAAGCCCATAGGCAAGAGTTTAAAAGAAAAATCAAGTTCTTTCGAACTGTTGCTTGTAGGGCAGTTCAGACACCATTCCTTTTTGGGGCAAAGCACTGTATACAGCCATATAGGTCAGAAAAAATGTTTAGAAAACATAGAAAGAACTACATTCCTCAGAATCCTTTCAGCCCTAAAACACAGCCATGCCATCAAAAACTATCTACATTGTATGGGAATAAAACCCTAACCCTAGCTTCGGCTTTTGCTAGTTAGGGATAGGGTTCAAATATTTCTCAAAGACAATTTTCTCAATATTCCACTCATTTGACTGGAAAATGTGCTTCTCTGAATCAAAATATGAGTCTGAAAAGACAATACACCACTGCCTAAACCAAGAGAGTGTGTCAGGAGTGGTCAAATTATTTCTCGAAATGTATTCTTTCATTGGAAATTTCGTGTTGAACGGAGTGCTGAATGAATGTGTGGTAAGGCCTAAGTGGCCTAAAAGTCCGAAACAACGAATACATTTTGGTTTTATCTGTTAATATGCCTATGATTTCAAAGCCCATAGGCAAGAGTTTAAAAGTAAAATCAGGTTCTTTCAAACTGTTGCTTGTAGGGCAGTTCAGACACCATTCCTTTTTGGGGCAAAGCACTGTATACAGCCATATAGGTCAGAAAAAAATGTTTAGAAAACATTGAAAGAACTAAATTCCTCAGAATCTTTTCAGCCCTAAAACACAACCTTGCCATCAAAAACTATCTACATTGTATGGAAATAAAATCCTAACACTAGCTTCGGGTTTTGCTAGTTAGGGTTAGGGCTCAAATATTTCTCAAAGACAATTTTCTCAATATTCTACTCATTTGACTGGAAAATGTGCTTCTCTGAATCAAAATATGAGTCTGAAAAGACAATACAGCACTGCCTAAACCAAGAGAGTGTTTCAGGTGTGGTCAAATTAATTCTTGAAAGGTATTCTTTCATTGGAAATTTCGTGTTGAACGGAGTGCTGAATGAATGTACGTTTAGGCTTAAGTGGCCTAAAAGTCCGAAACAACTAATACATTTTGGCTTTATCTGTTAATATGCCTGTGATTTCAAAGCCCATAGGCAAGAGTTTAAAAGTAAAATCAGGTTCTTTCGAACTGTTGCTTGTAGGGCAGTTCAGACACCATTCCTTTTTGGGGCAAAGCACTGTATACAGCCATATAGGTCAGAAAAAAATGTTTAGAAAACATTGAAAGAATTACATTCCTAGGTATCCTTTCAGCCCCAAAACACAGCCATGCCATCAAAAACTGTCTACATTGTATGGGAATAAAACCCTAACCCTAGCTTCGGGTTTTGCTAGTTAGGGTTAGGGTTCAAATATTTCTCAAAGACAATTTTCTCAATATTCCACTCATTTGACTGGAAAATGTGCTTCTCTGAATAAAAATATTAGTCTGAAAAGACAATACAGCACTGCCTAAACCAAGAGAGTGTGTCAGGAGTGGTCAAATTATTTCTTGAAATGTATTCTTTCATTGGAAATTTCGTGTTGAACGGAGTGCTGAATGAATGTGTGGTAAGGCCTAAGTGGCCTAAAAGTCCGAAACAACGAATACATTTTGGTTTTATCTGTTAATATGCCTATGATTTCAAAGCCCATAGGGAAGAGTTTAAAAGAAAAATCAAGTTCTTTCGAACTGTTGCTTGTAGGGCAGTTCAGACACCATTCCTTCTTGGGGCAAAGCACTGTATACAGCCATATAGGTCAGAAAAAAATGTTTAGAAAACATTGAAAGAACTAAATTCCTCAGAATCTTTTCAGCCCTAAAACACAACCTTGCCATCAAAAACTGTCTACATTGTATGGAAATAAAACCCTAACACTAGCTTCGGGTTTTGCTAGTTAGGGTTAGGGCTCAAATATTTCTCAAAGACAATTTTCTCAATATTCCAATCATTTGACTGGAAAATGTGCTTCTCTGAATCAAAATATAAGTCTGAAAAGACAATACAGCACTGCCTAAACCAAGAGAGTGTTTCAGGTGTGGTCAAATTAATTCTTGAAAGGTATTCTTTCATTGGAAATTTCGTGTTGAACGGAGTGCTGAATGAATGTACGTTTAGGCTTAAGTGGCCTAAAAGTCCGAAACAACAAATACATTTTGGCTTTATCTGTTAATATGCCTGTGATTTCAAAGCCCATAGGCAAGAGTTTAAAAGTAAAATCAGGTTCTTTCGAACTGTTGCTTGTAGGGCAGTTCACACACCATTCCTTTTTGGGGCAAAGCACTGTATACAGCCATATAGGTCAGAAAAAAATGTTTAGAAAACATTGAAAGAACTACATTCCTAAGTATCCTTTCAGCCCCAAAACACAGCCATGCCATCAAAAACTGTCTACACTGTATGGGAATAAAACCCTAACCCTAGCTTCGGGTTTTGCTAGTTAGGGTTAGGGTTCAAATATTTCTCAAAGACAATTTTCTCAATATTCCACTGATTTGACTGGAAAATGAGCTTCTCTGAATCAAAATATGAGTCTGAAAAGACAATACACCACTGCCTAAACCAAGAGAGAGTGTCAGGAGTGGTCAAATTAATTCTTGAAATGTATTCTTTCATTGGAAATTTCGTGTTGAACGGAGTGCTGAATGAATGTGCGGTTAGGCCTAAGTGGCCTAAAAGTCCGAAACAACGAATACATTTTGGCTTTATCAGTTAATATGCCTGTGATTTCAAAGCCGATAGGGAAGAGTTTAAAAGTAAAATCAGGTTCTTTCGAACTGTTGCTTGTAGGGCACTTCAGACACCATTCCTTTTTGGGGCAAAGCACTGTATACAGCCATATAGGTCAGAAAAAAATGTTTAGAAAACATTGAAAGAACTACATTCCTAAGTATCCTTTCAGCCCCAAAACACAGCCATGCCATCAAAAACTATCTACATTGTATGGGAATAAAACCCTAAACCTAGCTTTGGGTTTTGCTTGTTAAGGTTAGGGTTCAAATATTTCTCAAAGACAATTTTCTCAATATTCCACTCATTTGACTGGAAAATGAGCTTCTCTGAATCAAAATATGAGTCTGAAAAGACAATACACCACTGCCTAAACCAAGAGAGTGTGTCAGGAGTGGTCAAATTAATTCTTGAAATGTGTTCTTTCATTGGAAATTTCGTGTTGAACGGAGTGCTGAATGTATGTACGTTTAGGCCTAAGTGGCCTAAAAGTCGGAAAGAACGAATACATTTTCGCTTTATCTGTTAAAATGCCTGTGATTTCAAAGCCCATAGGCAAGAGTTTAAAAGTAAAATCAGGTTCTTTCGAACTGTTGCTTGTAGGGCAGTTCACACACCATTCCTTTTTGGGGCAAAGCACTGTATACAGCCATATAGGTCAGAAAAAAATGTTTAGAAAACATTGAAAGAACTACATTCCTAAGTATCCTTTCAGCCCCAAAACACAGCCATGCCATCAAAAACTGTCTACATTGTATGGGAATAAAACCCTAACCCTAGCTTCGGGTTTTGCTAGTTAGGATTAGGGTTCAAATATTTCTCAAAGACAATTTTCTCAATATTCCACTGATTTGACTGGAAAATGAGCTTCTCTGAATCAAAATATGAGTCTGAAAAGACAATACACCACTGCCTAAACCAAGAGAGTGTGTCAGGAGTGGTCAAATTAATTCTTGAAATGTGTTCTTTCATTGGAAATTTCGTGTTGAACGGAGTGCTGAATGTATGTACGTTTAGGCCTAAGTGGCCTAAAAGTCCGAAACAACAAATACATTTTCGCTTTATCTGTTAAAATGCCTGTGATTTCAAAGCCCATAGGCAAGAGTTTAAAAGTAAAATCAGGTTCTTTCGAACTGTTGCTTGTAGGGCAGTTCAGACACCATTCCTTTTTGGGGCAAAGCACTGTATACAGCCATATAGGTCAGAAAAAAATGTTTAGAAAACATTGAAAGAACTACATTCCAAAGTATCCTTTCAGCCCCAAAACACAGCCATGCCATCAAAAACTGTCTACATTGTATGGGAATAAAACCCTAACCCTAGCTTCGGGTTTTGCTAGTTAGGGTTAGGGTTCAAATATTTCTCAAAGACAATTTTCTCAATATTCCACTGATTTGACTGGAAAATGAGCTTCTCTGAATCAAAATATGAGTCTGAAAAGACAATACACCACTGCCTAAACCAAGAGAGTGTGTCAGGAGTGGTCAAATTAATTCTTGAAAGGCATTCTTTCATTGGAAATCTCATGTTGAACGGAGTGTTAATAAATGTACGTTTAGGCCTAAGTGGCCTAAAAGTCCGAAACAATGAATACATTTTGGCTTTATCTGTTAATATCCCTGTGATTTCAAAGCCCATAGGCAAGAGTTTAAAAGTAAAATCAGATTCTTTCGAACTGTTGCTTGTAGGACAGTTCAGACACCATTCCTTTTTGGGGCAAAGCACTGTATACAGCCATATAGGTCAGAAAAAAATGTTTAGAAAACATAGAAAGAACTACATTCCTAAGTATCCTTTCAGCCCCAAAACACAGCTATGCCATCAAAAACTATCTACATTGTATGGGAATAAAACCCTAACCCTAGCTTTGGGTTTTGCTAGTTAAGGTTAGGGTTCAAATATTTCTCAAAGACAATTTTCTCAATATTCCACTCATTTGACTGGAAAATGAGCTTCTCTGAATCAAAAAATGAGTCTGAAAAGACAATACACCACTGCCTAAACCAAGAGAGTGTGTCAGGAGTGGTCAAATTAATTCTTGAAATGTGTTCTTTCATTGGAAATTTCGTGTTGAACGGAGTGCTGAATGTATGTACGTTTAGGCCTAAGTGGCCTAAAAGTCCGAAACAACGAATACATTTTCGCTTTATCTGTTAAAATGCCTGTGATTTCAAAGCCCATAGGCAAGAGTTTAAAAGTAAAATCAGGTTCTTTCGAACTGTTGCTTGTAGGGCAGTTCAGACACCATTCCTTTTTGGGGCAAAGCACTGTATACAGCCATATAGGTCAGAAAAAAATGTTTAGAAAACATTGAAAGAACTACATTCCTAAGTATCCTTTCAGCCCCAAAACACAGCCATGCCATCAAAAACTGTCCACATTGTATGGGAATAAAACCCTAACCCTAGCTTCGGGTTTTGCTAGTTAGGGTTAGGGTTCAAATATTTCTCAAAGACAATTTTCTCAATATTCCACTGATTTGACTGGAAAATGAGCTTCTCTGAATCAAAATATGAGTCTGAAAAGACAATACACCACTGCCTAAACCAAGAGAGAGTGTCAGGAGTGGTCAAATTAATTCTTGAAATGTATTCTTTCATTGGAAATTTCGTGTTGAACGGAGTGCTGAATGAATGTGCGGTTAGGCCTAAGTGGCCTAAATGTCCGAAACAACGAATACATTTTGGCTTTATCAGGTAATATGCCTGTGATTTCAAAGCCCATAGGGAAGAGTTTAAAAGTAAAATCAGGTTCTTTCGAACTGTTGCTTATAGGGCACTTCAGACACCATTCCTTTTTGGGGCAAAGCACTGTATACAGCCATAGAAGTCAGAAAAAAATGTTTAGAAAACATAGAAAGAACTACATTCCTAAGTATCCTTTCAGCCCTAAAACACAGCCATGCCATCAAAAACTGTCTACATTGTATGGGAATAAAACCCTAACCCTAGCTTCGGCTTTTGCTAGTTAGGGTTAGGGTTCAAGTATTTCTCAAAGACAATTTTCTCAATATTCCACTGATTTGACTGGAAAATGAGCTTCTCTGAATCAAAATATGAGTCTGAAAAGACAATACACCACTGCCTAAACCAAGAGAGTGTGTCAGGAGTGGTCAAATTAATTCTTGAAATGTATTCTTTCATTGGAAATTTCGTGTTGAACGGATTGCTAATAAATGTACGTTTAGGCCTAAGTGGCCTAAAAGTCCGAAACAATGAATACATTTTGGCTTCATCTGTTAATATCCCTGTGATTTCAAAGCCCATAGGCAAGAGTTTAAAAGTAAAATCAGATTCTTTCGAATTGTTGCTTGTAGGACAGTTCAGACACCATTCCTTTTTGGGGCAAAGCACTGTATACAGCCATATAGGTCAGAAAAAAATGTTTAGAAAACATAGAAAGAAGTACATTCCTAAGTATCCTTTCAGCCCCAAAACACAGCTATGCCATCAAAAACTATCTACATTGTATGGGAATAAAACCCTAAACCTAGCTTTGGGTTTTGCTAGTTAAGGGTTAGGGTTCAAATATTTCTCAAAGACAATTTTCTCAATATTCCACTCATTTGACTGGAAAATGAGCTTCTCTGAATCAAAAAATGAGTCTGAAAAGACAATATACCACTGCCTAAACCAAGAGAGTGTGTCAGGAGTGGTCAAATTAATTCTTGAAATGTGTTCTTTCATTGGAAATTTCGTGTTGAACGGAGTGCTGAATGTATGTACGTTTAGGCCTAAGTGGCCTAAAAGTCCGAAACAACGAATACATTTTCGCTTTATCTGTTAAAATGCCTGTGATTTCAAAGCCCATAGGCAAGAGTTTAAAAGTAAAATCAGGTTCTTTCGAACTGTTGCTTGTAGGGCAGTTCACACACCATTCCTTTTTGGGGCAAAGCACTGTATACAGCCATATAGGTCAGAAAAAAATGTTTAGAAAACATTGAAAGAACTACATTCCTAAGTATCCTTTCAGCCCCAAAACACAGCCATGCCATCAAAAACTGTCTACATTGTATGGGAATAAAACCCTAACCCTAGCTTCGGGTTTTGCTAGTTACGGTTAGGGTTCAAATATTTCTCAAAGACAATTTTCTCAATATTCCACTCATTTGACTGGAAAATGAGCTTCTCTGAATCAAAATATGAGTCTGAAAAGACAATACACCACTGCCTAAACCAAGAGAGTGTGTCATGAGTGGTCAAATTAATTCTTGAAATGTGTTCTTTCATTGGAAATTTCGTGTTGAACGGAGTGCTGAATGTATGTACGTTTAGGCCTAAGTGGCCTAAAAGTCGGAAACAACGAATACATTTTCGCTTTATCTGTTAAAATGCATGTGATTTCAAAGCCCATAGGCAAGAGTTTAAAAGTAAAATCAGGTTCTTTCGAGCTGTTGCTTGTAGGGCAGTTCACACACCATTCCTTTTTGGGGCAAAGCACTGTATACAGCCATATAGGTCAGAAAAAAATGTTTAGAAAACATTGAAAGAACTACATTCCTAAGTATCCTTTCAGCCCCAAAACACAGCCATGCCATCAAAAACTGTCTACATTGTATGGGAATAAAACCCTAACCCTAGCTTCGGGTTTTGCTAGTTAGGGTTAGGGTTCAAATATTTCTCAAAGACAATTTTCTCAATATTCCACTGATTTGACTGGAAAATGAGCTTCTCTGAATCAAAATATGAGTCTGAAAAGACAATACACCACTGCCTAAACCAAGAGAGTGTGTCAGGAGTGCTCAAATTAATTCTTGAAATGTGTTCTTTCATTGGAAATTTCGTGTTGAACGGAGTGCTGAATGTATGTACGTTTAGGCCTAAGTGGCCTAAAAGTCCGAAACAACGAATACATTTTCGCTTTATCTGTTAAAATGCCTGTGATTTCAAAGCCCATAGGCAAGATTTTAAAAGTAAATTCAGGTTCTTTCGAACTGTTGCTTGTAGGGCAGTTCAGACACCATTCCTTTTTGGGGCAAAGCACTATATACAGCCATATAGGTCAGAAAAAAATGTTTAGAAAACATTGAAAGAACTACATTCCTAAGTATCCTTTCAGCCCCAAAACACAGCCATGCCATCAAAAACTGTCCACATTGTATGGGAATAAAACCCTAACCCTAGCTTCGGGTTTTGCTAGTTAGGGTTAGGGTTCAAATATTTCTCAAAGACAATTTTCTCAATATTCCACTGATTTGACTGGAAAATGAGCTTCTCTGAATCAAAATATGAGTCTGAAAAGACAATACACCACTGCCTAAACCAAGAGAGTGTGTCAGGAGTGGTCAAATTAATTCTTGAAAGGCATTCTTTCATTGGAAATCTCATGTTGAACGGAGTGCTAATAAATGTACGTTTAGGCCTAAGTGGCCTAAAAGTCCGAAACAATGAATACATTTTGGTTTTATCTGTTAATATCCCTGTGATTTCAAAGCCCATAGGCAAGAGTTTAAAAGTAAAATCAGATTCTTTCGAACTGTTGCTTGTAGGACAGTTCAGACACCATTCCTTTTTGGGGCAAAGCACTGTATACAGCCATATAGGTCAGAAAAAAATGTTTAGAAAACATAGAAAGAACTACATTCCTAAGTATCCTTTCAGCCCCAAAACACAGCTATGCCATCAAAAACTATCTACATTGTATGGGAATAAAACCCTAACCCTAGCTTTGGGTTTTGCTAGTTAAGGTTAGGGTTCAAATATTTCTCAAAGACAATTTTCTCAATATTCCACTCATTTGACTGGAAAATGAGCTTCTCTGAATCAAAAAATGAGTCTGAAAAGACAATACACCACTGCCTAAACCAAGAGAGTGTGTCAGGAGTGGTCAAATTAATTCTTGAAATGTGTTCTTTCATTGGAAATTTCGTGTTGAACGGAGTGCTGAATGTATGTACGTTTAGGCCTAAGTGGCCTAAAAGTCCGAAACAACGAATACATTTTCGCTTTATCTGTTAAAATGCCTGTGATTTCAAAGCCCATAGGCAAGAGTTTAAAAGTAAAATCAGGTTCTTTCGAACTGTTGCTTGTAGGGCAGTTCAGACACCATTCCTTTTTGGGGCAAAGCACTGTATACAGCCATATAGGTCAGAAAAAAATGTTTAGAAAACATTGAAAGAACTACATTCCTAAGTATCCTTTCAGCCCCAAAACACAGCCATGCCATCAAAAACTGTCCACATTGTATGGGAATAAAACCCTAACCCTAGCTTCGGGTTTTGCTAGTTAGGGTTAGGGTTCAAATATTTCTCAAAGACAATTTTCTCAATATTCCACTGATTTGACTGGAAAATGAGCTTCTCTGAATCAAAATATGAGTCTGAAAAGACAATACACCACTGCCTAAACCAAGAGAGAGTGTCAGGAGTGGTCAAATTAATTCTTGAAATGTATTCTTTCATTGGAAATTTCGTGTTGAACGGAGTGCTGAATGAATGTGCGGTTAGGCCTAAGTGGCCTAAATGTCCGAAACAACGAATACATTTTGGCTTTATCAGTTAATATGCCTGTGATTTCAAAGCCCATAGGGAAGAGTTTAAAAGTAAAATCAGGTTCTTTCGAACTGTTGCTTATAGGGCACTTCAGACACCATTCCTTTTTGGGGCAAAGCACTGTATACAGCCATAGAAGTCAGAAAAAAATGTTTAGAAAACATAGAAAGAACTACATTCCTAAGTATCCTTTCAGCCCTAAAACACAGCCATGCCATCAAAAACTGTCTACATTGTATGGGAATAAAACCCTAACCCTAGCTTCGGCTTTTGCTAGTTAGGGTTAGGGTTCAAGTATTTCTCAAAGACAATTTTCTCAATATTCCACTGATTTGACTGGAAAATGAGCTTCTCTGAATCAAAATATGAGTCTGAAAAGACAATACACCACTGCCTAAACCAAGAGAGTGTGTCAGGAGTGGTCAAATTAATTCTTGAAAGGCATTCTTTCATTGGAAATCTCATGTTGAACGGATTGCTAATAAATGTACGTTTAGGCCTAAGTGGCCTAAAAGTCCGAAACAATGAATACATTTTGGCTTTATCTGTTAATATCCCTGTGATTTCAAAGCCCATAGGCAAGAGTTTAAAAGTAAAATCAGATTCTTTCGAATTGTTGCTTGTAGGACAGTTCAGACACCATTCCTTTTTGGGGCAAAGCACTGTATACAGCCATATAGGTCAGAAAAAAATGTTTAGAAAACATAGAAAGAAGTACATTCCTAAGTATCTTTTCAGCCCCAAAACACAGCTATGCCATCAAAAACTATCTACATTGTATGGGAATAAAACCCTAAACCTAGCTTTGGGTTTTGCTAGTTAAGGGTTAGGGTTCAAATATTTCTCAAAGACAATTTTCTCAATATTCCACTCATTTGACTGGAAAATGAGCTTCTCTGAATCAAAAAATGAGTCTGAAAAGACAATACACCACTGCCTAAACCAAGAGAGTGTGTCAGGAGTGGTCAAATTAATTCTTGAAATGTGTTCTTTCATTGGAAATTTCGTGTTGAACGGAGTGCTGAATGTATGAACGTTTAGGCCTAAGTGGCCTAAAAGTCCGAAACAACGAATACATTTTCGCTTTATCTGTTAAAATGCCTGTGATTTCAAAGCCCATAGGCAAGAGTTTAAAAGTAAAATCAGGTTCTTTCGAACTGTTGCTTGTAGGGCAGTTCACACACCATTCCTTTTTGGGGCAAAGCACTGTATACAGCCATATAGGTCAGAAAAAAATGTTTAGAAAACATTGAAAGAACTACATTCCTAAGTATCCTTTCAGCCCCAAAACACAG
This sequence comes from Atractosteus spatula, assembly GCF_055471065.1. Lineage (NCBI taxonomy): Eukaryota > Metazoa > Chordata > Actinopteri > Semionotiformes > Lepisosteidae > Atractosteus > Atractosteus spatula. The sequence goes on from NC_142714.1 coordinate 21,111,508, forward strand.
CCATGCCATCAAAAACTGTCTACATTGTATGGGAATAAAACCCTAACCCTAGCTTCGGGTTTTGCTAGTTACGGTTAGGGTTCAAATATTTCTCAAAGACAATTTTCTCAATATTCCACTCATTTGACTGGAAAATGAGCTTCTCTGAATCAAAATATGAGTCTGAAAAGACAATACACCACTGCCTAAACCAAGAGAGTGTGTCATGAGTGGTCAAATTAATTCTTGAAATGTGTTCTTTCATTGGAAATTTCGTGTTGAACGGAGTGCTGAATGTATGTACGTTTAGGCCTAAGTGGCCTAAAAGTCGGAAACAACGAATACATTTTCGCTTTATCTGTTAAAATGCATGTGATTTCAAAGCCCATAGGCAAGAGTTTAAAAGTAAAATCAGGTTCTTTCGAACTGTTGCTTGTAGGGCAGTTCACACACCATTCCTTTTTGGGGCAAAGCACTGTATACAGCCATATAGGTCAGAAAAAAATGTTTAGAAAACATTGAAAGAACTACATTCCTAAGTATCCTTTCAGCCCCAAAACACAGCCATGCCATCAAAAACTGTCTACATTGTATGGGAATAAAACCCTAACCCTAGCTTCGGGTTTTGCTAGTTAGGGTTAGGGTTCAAATATTTCTCAAAGACAATTTTCTCAATATTCCACTGATTTGACTGGAAAATGAGCTTCTCTGAATCAAAATATGAGTCTGAAAAGACAATACACCACTGCCTAAACCAAGAGAGTGTGTCAGGAGTGCTCAAATTAATTCTTGAAATGTGTTCTTTCATTGGAAATTTCGTGTTGAACGGAGTGCTGAATGTATGTACGTTTAGGCCTAAGTGGCCTAAAAGTCCGAAACAACGAATACATTTTCGCTTTATCTGTTAAAATGCCTGTGATTTCAAAGCCCATAGGCAAGATTTTAAAAGTAAATTCAGGTTCTTTCGAACTGTTGCTTGTAGGGCAGTTCAGACACCATTCCTTTTTGGGGCAAAGCACTATATACAGCCATATAGGTCAGAAAAAAATGTTTAGAAAACATTGAAAGAACTACATTCCTAAGTATCCTTTCAGCCCCAAAACACAGCCATGCCATCAAAAACTGTCCACATTGTATGGGAATAAAACCCTAACCCTAGCTTCGGGTTTTGCTAGTTAGGGTTAGGGTTCAAATATTTCTCAAAGACAATTTTCTCAATATTCCACTCATTTGACTGGAAAATGAGCTTCTCTGAATCAAAAAATGAGTCTGAAAAGACAATACACCACTGCCTAAACCAAGAGAGTGTGTCAGGAGTGGTCAAATTAATTCTTGAAATGTGTTCTTTCATTGGAAATTTCGTGTTGAACGGAGTGCTGAATGTATGTACGTTTAGGCCTAAGTGGCCTAAAAGTCCGAAACAACGAATACATTTTCGCTTTATCTGTTAAAATGCCTGTGATTTCAAAGCCCATAGGCAAGAGTTTAAAAGTAAAATCAGGTTCTTTCGAACTGTTGCTTGTAGGGCAGTTCAGACACCATTCCTTTTTGGGGCAAAGCACTGTATACAGCCATATAGGTCAGAAAAAAATGTTTAGAAAACATTGAAAGAACTACATTCCTAAGTATCCTTTCAGCCCCAAAACACAGCCATGCCATCAAAAACTATCTACATTGTATGGGAATAAAACCCTAAACCTAGCTTTGGGTTTTGCTAGTTAAGGTTAGGGTTCAAATATTTCTCAAAGACAATTTTCTCAATATTCCACTCATTTGACTGGAAAATGAGCTTCTCTGAATCAAAATATGAGTCTGAAAAGACAATACACCACTGCCTAAACCAAGAGAGTGTGTCAGGAGTGGTCAAATTAATTCTTGAAATGTGTTCTTTCATTGGAAATTTCGTGTTGAACGGAGTGCTGAATGTATGTACGTTTAGGCCTAAGTGGCCTAAAAGTCGGAAACAACGAATACATTTTCGCTTTATCTGTTAATATGCCTGTGATTTCAAAGCCCATAGGCAAGAGTTTAAAAGTTAAATCAGGTTCTTTCGAACTGTTGCTTGTAGGGCAGTTCAAACACAATTTGTTTTTGGGGCAAACCACTATATACAGCCATATAGGTCAGAAAAAAATGTTTAGAAAACATTGAAAGAATTACATTCCTAGGTATCCTTTTAGCCCCAAAACACAGCCATGCCATCAAAAACTGTCTACACTGTATGGGAATAAAACCCTAACCCTAGCTTCGGGTTTTGCTAGTTAGGGTTAGGGTTCAAATATTTCTCAAAGACAATTGTCTCAATATTCCACTCATTTGACTGGAAAATGTGCTTCTCTGAATCAAAATATGAGTCTGAAAAGACAATACAGCACTTCCTAAACCAAGACAGTGTGTCAGGAGTGGTCAAATTAATTCTTGAAAGGTATTCTTTCATTGGAAATTTCGTGTTGAACGGAGTGCTGAATGAATGTGCGGTAAGGCCTAAGTGGCCTAAAAGTCTGAAACAACGAATACATTTTGGCTTTATCTGTTAATATGCCTGTGATTTCAAAGCCCATAGGCAAGAGTTTAAAAGAAAAATCAAGTTCTTTCGAACTGTTGCTTGTAGGGCAGTTCAGACACCATTCCTTTTTGGGGCATTCCTAAGTATACAGCCATATAGGTCAGAAAAAAATGTTTAGAAAACATAGAAATAACTACATTCCTAAGTGTCCTTTCAGCCCTAAAACACAGCCATGCCATCAAAAACTATCTACATTGTATGGGAATAAAACCCTAACCCTAGCTTCGGCTTTTGCTAGTTAGGTTTAGGGTTCAAATATTTCTCAAAGACAATTTTCTCAATATTCCACTCATTTAACTGGAAAATGAGCTTCTCTGAATCAAAATATGAGTCTGAAAAGACAATACAGCACTGCCTAAACCAAGATAGTGTGTCAGGAGTGGTCAAATTAATTCTTGAAAGATATTCTTCATTGGAAATTTCGTGTTGAACGGAGTGCTGAATGAATGTACGTTTAGGCCTAAGTGGCCTAAAAGTCACTAAAAGTCCGAAACAACGAATACATTTTGGCTTTATCTGTTAATATGCCTGTGATTTCAAAGCCCATAGGCAAGAGTTTAAAAGTAAAATCAGGTTTTTCAAACTGTTGCTTGTAGGGCAGGTCAGACACCATTCCTTTTTGGGGCAAAGCACTGTATACAGCCATATAGGTCAGAAAAAAATGTTTAGAAAACATTGAAAGAACTAAATTCCTCAGAATCTTTTCAGCCCTAAAACACAACCATGCCATCAAAAACTGTCTACATTGTATGGAAATAAAACCCTTACACTAGCTTCGGGTTTTGCTAGTTAGGGTTAGGGTTCAAATATTTCTCAAAGACAATTTTCTCAATATTCCACTCATTTGACTGGAAAATGTGCTTCTCTGAATCAAAATATGAGTCTGAAAAGACAATACACCACTGCCTAAACCAAGAGAGTGTGTCAGGAGTGGTCAAATTAATTCTTGAAAGGTATTCTTTCATTGGAAATTTCGTGTTCAACGGAATGCTGAATGAATGTACGTTTAGGCTTAAGTGGCCTAAAAGTCCGAAACAACTAATACATTTTTGCTTTATCTGTTAATATGCCTGTGATTTCAAAGCCCATGGTAAGAGTTTAAAAGTAAAATCAGGTTCTTTCGAACTGTTGCTTGTAGGGCAGTTCAGACACCATTCCTTTTCGGGGCAAAGCACTGTATACAGCCATATAGGTCAGAAAAAAATGTTTAGAAAACATTGAAAGAACTACATTCCTCAGAATCATTTCAGCCCTAAAACACAACCATGCCATCAAAAACTGTCTACATTGTACGGGAATAAAACCCTAACCCTAGCTTTGGGTTTTGCTAGTTAGGGTTAGGGTTCAAATATTTCTCAAAGACAATTTTCTCAATATTCCACTCATTTGACTGGAAAATGTGCTTCTCTGAATCAAAATATGAGTCTGAAAAGACAATACACCACTGCCTAAACCAAGAGAGTGTGTCAGGAGTGGTCAAATTAATTCTTGAAAGGTATTCTTTCATTGGAAATTTCGTGTTGAACGGAGTGCTGAATGAATGTACTTTTAGGCCTAAGTGGCCTAAAAGTCCGAAACAACGAATACATTTTGGCTTTATCTGTTAATATGCCTGTGATTTCAAAGCCCATAGGCAAGAGTTTAAAAGTAAAATCAGATTCTTTCGAACTGTTGCTTGTAGGGCAGTTCAGACACCATTCCTTTTTGGGGCAAAGCACTGTTTACAGCCATATAGGTCAGAAAAAAATGTTTAGAAAACATAGAAAGAATTACATTCCTAGGTATCCTTTCAGCCCCAAAACACAGCCATGCCATCAAAAACTGTCTACATTGTATGGGAATAAAACCCTAACCCTAGCTTCGGGTTTTGCTAGTTAGGGTTAGGGTTCAAATATTTCTCAAAGTCAATTTTCTCAATATTCCACTCATTTGACTGGAAAATGTGCTTCACTGAATCAAAATATGAGTCTGAAAAGACAATACAGCACTGCCTAAACCAAGAGAGTGTGTCAGGAGTGGTCAAATTAATTCTTGAAAGGTATTCTTTCATTGGAAATTTCGTGTTGAACGGAGTGCTGAATGAATGTGTGGTTAGGCCTCAGTGGCCTAAAAGTCCGAAACAACGAATACATTTTGGTTTTATCTGTTAATATGCCTGTGATTTCAAAGCCCATAGGCAAGAGTTTAAAAGAAAAATCAAGTTCTTTCGAACTGTTGCTTGTAGGGCAGTTCAGACACCATTCCTTTTTGGGGCAAAGCACTGTATACAGCCATATAGGTCAGAAAAAAATGTTTAGAAAACATAGAAATAACTACATTCCTCAGAATCCTTTCAGCCCTAAAACACAGCCATGCCATCAAAAACTATCTACATTGTATGGGAATAAAACCCTAACCCTAGCTTCGGCTTTTGCTAGTTAGGGTTAGGGTTCAAATATTTCTCAAAGACAATTTTCTCAATATTCCACTGATTTTGACTGGAAAATGAGCTTTTCTGAATCAAAATATGAGTCTGAAAAGACAATACACCACTGCCTAAACCAAGAGAGTGTGTCAGGAGTGGTCAAATTAATTCTTGAAAGGTATTCTTTCATTGGAAATTTCGTGTTGAACGGAGTGCTGAATGAATGTACGTTTAGGCCTAAGTGGCCTAAAAGTCACTAAAAGTCCGAAACAACGAATACATTTTGGCTTTATCTGTTAATATGCCTGTGATTTCAAAGCCCATAGGCAAGAGTTTAAAAGTAAAATCAGGTTTTTCAAACTGTTGCTTGTAGGGCAGGTCAGACACCATTCCTTTTTGGGGCAAAGCACTGTATACAGCCATATAGGTCAGAAAAAAATGTTTAGAAAACATTGAAAGAACTAAATTCCTCAGAATCTTTTCAGCCCTAAAACACAACCATGCCATCAAAAACTGTCTACATTGTATGGAAATAAAACCCTTACACTAGCTTCGGGTTTTGCTAGTTAGGGTTAGGGTTCAAATATTTCTCAAAGACAATTTTCTCAATATTCCACTCATTTGACTGGAAAATGTGCTTCTCTGAATCAAAATATGAGTCTGAAAAGACAATACACCACTGCCTAAACCAAGAGAGTGTGTCAGGAGTGGTCAAATTAATTCTTGAAAGGTATTCTTTCATTGGAAATTTCGTGTTCAACGGAATGCTGAATGAATGTACGTTTAGGCTTAAGTGGCCTAAAAGTCCGAAACAACTAATACATTTTTGCTTTATCTGTTAATATGCCTGTGATTTCAAAGCCCATGGTAAGAGTTTAAAAGTAAAATCAGGTTCTTTCGAACTGTTGCTTGTAGGGCAGTTCAGACACCATTCCTTTTCGGGGCAAAGCACTGTATACAGCCATATAGGTCAGAAAAAAATGTTTAGAAAACATTGAAAGAACTACATTCCTCAGAATCATTTCAGCCCTAAAACACAACCATGCCATCAAAAACTGTCTACATTGTACGGGAATAAAACCCTAACCCTAGCTTTGGGTTTTGCTAGTTAGGGTTAGGGTTCAAATATTTCTCAAAGACAATTTTCTCAATATTCCACTCATTTGACTGGAAAATGTGCTTCTCTGAATCAAAATATGAGTCTGAAAAGACAATACACCACTGCCTAAACCAAGAGAGTGTGTCAGGAGTGGTCAAATTAATTCTTGAAAGGTATTCTTTCATTGGAAATTTCGTGTTGAACGGAGTGCTGAATGAATGTACTTTTAGGCCTAAGTGGCCTAAAAGTCCGAAACAACGAATACATTTTGGCTTTATCTGTTAATATGCCTGTGATTTCAAAGCCCATAGGCAAGAGTTTAAAAGTAAAATCAGATTCTTTCGAACTGTTGCTTGTAGGGCAGTTCAGACACCATTCCTTTTTGGGGCAAAGCACTGTTTACAGCCATATAGGTCAGAAAAAAATGTTTAGAAAACATAGAAAGAATTACATTCCTAGGTATCCTTTCAGCCCCAAAACACAGCCATGCCATCAAAAACTGTCTACATTGTATGGGAATAAAACCCTAACCCTAGCTTCGGGTTTTGCTAGTTAGGGTTAGGGTTCAAATATTTCTCAAAGTCAATTTTCTCAATATTCCACTCATTTGACTGGAAAATGTGCTTCACTGAATCAAAATATGAGTCTGAAAAGACAATACAACACTGCCTAAACCAAGAGAGTGTTTCAGGAGAGGTCCAATTAATTCTTGAAAGGTATTCTTTCATTGGAAATTTCGTGTTGAACGGAGTGCTGAATGAATGTACGTTTAGGCCTAAGTGGCCTAAAAGTCACTAAAAGTCCGAAACAACGAATACATTTTGGCTTTATCTGTTAATATGCCTGTGATTTCAAAGCCCATAGGCAAGAGTTTAAAAGTAAAATCAGGTTTTTCAAACTGTTGCTTGTAGGGCAGGTCAGACACCATTCCTTTTTGGGGCAAAGCACTGTATACAGCCATATAGGTCAGAAAAAAATGTTTAGAAAACATTGAAAGAACTAAATTCCTCAGAATCTTTTCAGCCCTAAAACACAACCATGCCATCAAAAACTGTCTACATTGTATGGAAATAAAACCCTTACACTAGCTTCGGGTTTTGCTAGTTAGGGTTAGGGTTCAAATATTTCTCAAAGACAATTTTCTCAATATTCCACTCATTTGACTGGAAAATGTGCTTCTCTGAATCAAAATATGAGTCTGAAAAGACAATACACCACTGCCTAAACCAAGAGAGTGTGTCAGGAGTGGTCAAATTAATTCTTGAAAGGTATTCTTTCATTGGAAATTTCGTGTTCAACGGAATGCTGAATGAATGTACGTTTAGGCTTAAGTGGCCTAAAAGTCCGAAACAACTAATACATTTTTGCTTTATCTGTTAATATGCCTGTGATTTCAAAGCCCATGGTAAGAGTTTAAAAGTAAAATCAGGTTCTTTCGAACTGTTGCTTGTAGGGCAGTTCAGACACCATTCCTTTTCGGGGCAAAGCACTGTATACAGCCATATAGGTCAGAAAAAAATGTTTAGAAAACATTGAAAGAACTACATTCCTCAGAATCATTTCAGCCCTAAAACACAACCATGCCATCAAAAACTGTCTACATTGTACGGGAATAAAACCCTAACCCTAGCTTTGGGTTTTGCTAGTTAGGGTTAGGGTTCAAATATTTCTCAAAGACAATTTTCTCAATATTCCACTCATTTGACTGGAAAATGTGCTTCTCTGAATCAAAATATGAGTCTGAAAAGACAATACACCACTGCCTAAACCAAGAGAGTGTGTCAGGAGTGGTCAAATTAATTCTTGAAAGGTATTCTTTCATTGGAAATTTCGTGTTGAACGGAGTGCTGAATGAATGTACTTTTAGGCCTAAGTGGCCTAAAAGTCCGAAACAACGAATACATTTTGGCTTTATCTGTTAATATGCCTGTGATTTCAAAGCCCATAGGCAAGAGTTTAAAAGTAAAATCAGATTCTTTCGAACTGTTGCTTGTAGGGCAGTTCAGACACCATTCCTTTTTGGGGCAAAGCACTGTTTACAGCCATATAGGTCAGAAAAAAATGTTTAGAAAACATAGAAAGAATTACATTCCTAGGTATCCTTTCAGCCCCAAAACACAGCCATGCCATCAAAAACTGTCTACATTGTATGGGAATAAAACCCTAACCCTAGCTTCGGGTTTTGCTAGTTAGGGTTAGGGTTCAAATATTTCTCAAAGTCAATTTTCTCAATATTCCACTCATTTGACTGGAAAATGTGCTTCACTGAATCAAAATATGAGTCTGAAAAGACAATACAACACTGCCTAAACCAAGAGAGTGTTTCAGGAGAGGTCCAATTAATTCTTGAAAGGTATTCTTTCATTGGAAATTTCGTGTTGAACGGAGTGCTGAATGAATGTACGTTTAGGCCTAAGTGGCCTAAAAGTCCGAAACAACGAATACATTTTGGTTTTATCTGTTAATATGCCTATGATTTCAAAGCCCATAGGCAAGAGTTTAAAAGTAAAATCAGGTTCTTTCAAACTGTTGCTTGTAGGGCAGTTCAGACACCATTCCTTTTTGGGGCAAAGCACTGTATACAGCCATATAGGTCAGAAAAAAATGTTTAGAAAACATTGAAAGAACTAAATTCCTCAGAATCTTTTCAGCCCTAAAACACAACCTTGCCATCAAAAACTATCTACATTGTATGGAAATAAAATCCTAACACTAGCTTCGGGTTTTGCTAGTTAGGGTTAGGGCTCAAATATTTCTCAAAGACAATTTTCTCAATATTCTACTCATTTGACTGGAAAATGTGCTTCTCTGAATCAAAATATGAGTCTGAAAAGACAATACAGCACTGCCTAAACCAAGAGAGTGTTTCAGGTGTGGTCAAATTAATTCTTGAAAGGTATTCTTTCATTGGAAATTTCGTGTTGAACGGAGTGCTGAATGAATGTACGTTTAGGCTTAAGTGGCCTAAAAGTCCGAAACAACTAATACATTTTGGCTTTATCTGTTAATATGCCTGTGATTTCAAAGCCCATAGGCAAGAGTTTAAAAGTAAAATCAGGTTCTTTCGAACTGTTGCTTGTAGGGCAGTTCAGACACCATTCCTTTTTGGGGCAAAGCACTGTATACAGCCATATAGGTCAGAAAAAAATGTTTAGAAAACATTGAAAGAATTACATTCCTAGGTATCCTTTCAGCCCCAAAACACAGCCATGCCATCAAAAACTGTCTACATTGTATGGGAATAAAACCCTAACCCTAGCTTCGGGTTTTGCTAGTTAGGGTTAGGGTTCAAATATTTCTCAAAGACAATTTTCTCAATATTCCACTCATTTGACTGGAAAATGTGCTTCTCTGAATCAAAATATGAGTCTGAAAAGACAATACAGCACTTCCTAAACCAAGACAGTGTGTCAGGAGTGGTCAAATTAATTCTTGAAAGGTATTCTTTCATTGGAAATTTCGTGTTGAACGGAGTGCTGAATGAATGTGCGGTAAGGCCTAAGTGGCCTAAAAGTCTGAAACAACGAATACATTTTGGCTTTATCTGTTAATATGCCTGTGATTTCAAAGCCCATAGGCAAGAGTTTAAAAGAAAAATCAAGTTCTTTCGAACTGTTGCTTGTAGGGCAGTTCAGACACCATTCCTTTTTGGGGCATTCCTAAGTATACAGCCATATAGGTCAGAAAAAAATGTTTAGAAAACATAGAAATAACTACATTCCTAAGTGTCCTTTCAGCCCTAAAACACAGCCATGCCATCAAAAACTATCTACATTGTATGGGAATAAAACCCTAACCCTAGCTTCGGCTTTTGCTAGTTAGGTTTAGGGTTCAAATATTTCTCAAAGACAATTTTCTCAATATTCCACTCATTTAACTGGAAAATGAGCTTCTCTGAATCAAAATATGAGTCTGAAAAGACAATACAGCACTGCCTAAACCAAGATAGTGTGTCAGGAGTGGTCAAATTAATTCTTGAAAGATATTCTTCATTGGAAATTTCGTGTTGAACGGAGTGCTGAATGAATGTACGTTTAGGCCTAAGTGGCCTAAAAGTCACTAAAAGTCCGAAACAACGAATACATTTTGGCTTTATCTGTTAATATGCCTGTGATTTCAAAGCCCATAGGCAAGAGTTTAAAAGTAAAATCAGGTTTTTCAAACTGTTGCTTGTAGGGCAGGTCAGACACCATTCCTTTTTGGGGCAAAGCACTGTATACAGCCATATAGGTCAGAAAAAAATGTTTAGAAAACATTGAAAGAACTAAATTCCTCAGAATCTTTTCAGCCCTAAAACACAACCATGCCATCAAAAACTGTCTACATTGTATGGAAATAAAACCCTTACACTAGCTTCGGGTTTTGCTAGTTAGGGTTAGGGTTCAAATATTTCTCAAAGACAATTTTCTCAATATTCCACTCATTTGACTGGAAAATGTGCTTCTCTGAATCAAAATATGAGTCTGAAAAGACAATACACCACTGCCTAAACCAAGAGAGTGTGTCAGGAGTGGTCAAATTAATTCTTGAAAGGTATTCTTTCATTGGAAATTTCGTGTTCAACGGAATGCTGAATGAATGTACGTTTAGGCTTAAGTGGCCTAAAAGTCCGAAACAACTAATACATTTTTGCTTTATCTGTTAATATGCCTGTGATTTCAAAGCCCATGGTAAGAGTTTAAAAGTAAAATCAGGTTCTTTCGAACTGTTGCTTGTAGGGCAGTTCAGACACCATTCCTTTTCGGGGCAAAGCACTGTATACAGCCATATAGGTCAGAAAAAAATGTTTAGAAAACATTGAAAGAACTACATTCCTCAGAATCATTTCAGCCCTAAAACACAACCATGCCATCAAAAACTGTCTACATTGTACGGGAATAAAACCCTAACCCTAGCTTTGGGTTTTGCTAGTTAGGGTTAGGGTTCAAATATTTCTCAAAGACAATTTTCTCAATATTCCACTCATTTGACTGGAAAATGTGCTTCTCTGAATCAAAATATGAGTCTGAAAAGACAATACACCACTGCCTAAACCAAGAGAGTGTGTCAGGAGTGGTCAAATTAATTCTTGAAAGGTATTCTTTCATTGGAAATTTCGTGTTGAACGGAGTGCTGAATGAATGTACTTTTAGGCCTAAGTGGCCTAAAAGTCCGAAACAACGAATACATTTTGGCTTTATCTGTTAATATGCCTGTGATTTCAAAGCCCATAGGCAAGAGTTTAAAAGTAAAATCAGATTCTTTCGAACTGTTGCTTGTAGGGCAGTTCAGACACCATTCCTTTTTGGGGCAAAGCACTGTTTACAGCCATATAGGTCAGAAAAAAATGTTTAGAAAACATAGAAAGAATTACATTCCTAGGTATCCTTTCAGCCCCAAAACACAGCCATGCCATCAAAAACTGTCTACATTGTATGGGAATAAAACCCTAACCCTAGCTTCGGGTTTTGCTAGTTAGGGTTAGGGTTCAAATATTTCTCAAAGTCAATTTTCTCAATATTCCACTCATTTGACTGGAAAATGTGCTTCACTGAATCAAAATATGAGTCTGAAAAGACAATACAGCACTGCCTAAACCAAGAGAGTGTGTCAGGAGTGGTCAAATTAATTCTTGAAAGGTATTCTTTCATTGGAAATTTCGTGTTGAACGGAGTGCTGAATGAATGTGTGGTTAGGCCTCAGTGGCCTAAAAGTCCGAAACAACGAATACATTTTGGTTTTATCTGTTAATATGCCTGTGATTTCAAAGCCCATAGGCAAGAGTTTAAAAGAAAAATCAAGTTCTTTCGAACTGTTGCTTGTAGGGCAGTTCAGACACCATTCCTTTTTGGGGCAAAGCACTGTATACAGCCATATAGGTCAGAAAAAAATGTTTAGAAAACATAGAAATAACTACATTCCTAAGAATCCTTTCAGCCCTAAAACACAGCCATGCCATCAAAAACTATCTACATTGTATGGGAATAAAACCCTAACCCTAGCTTCGGCTTTTGCTAGTTAGGGTTAGGGTTCAAATATTTCTCAAAGACAATTTTCTCAATATTCCACTGATTTTGACTGGAAAATGAGCTTTTCTGAATCAAAATATGAGTCTGAAAAGACAATACACCACTGCCTAAACCAAGAGAGTGTGTCAGGAGTGGTCAAATTAATTCTTGAAAGGTATTCTTTCATTGGAAATTTCGTGTTTAACGGAGTGCTGAATGAATGTACGTTTAGGCCTAAGTGGCCTAAAAGTCACTAAAAGTCCGAAACAACGAATACATTTTGGCTTTATCTGTTAATATGCCTGTGATTTCAAAGCCCATAGGCAAGAGTTTAAAAGTAAAATCAGGTTTTTCAAACTGTTGCTTGTAGGGCAGGTCAGACACCATTCCTTTTTGGGGCAAAGCACTGTATACAGCCATATAGGTCAGAAAAAAATGTTTAGAAAACATTGAAAGAACTAAATTCCTCAGAATCTTTTCAGCCCTAAAACACAACCATGCCATCAAAAACTGTCTACATTGTATGGAAATAAAACCCTTACACTAGCTTCGGGTTTTGCTAGTTAGGGTTAGGGTTCAAATATTTCTCAAAGACAATTTTCTCAATATTCCACTCATTTGACTGGAAAATGTGCTTCTCTGAATCAAAATATGAGTCTGAAAAGACAATACACCACTGCCTAAACCAAGAGAGTGTGTCAGGAGTGGTCAAATTAATTCTTGAAAGGTATTCTTTCATTGGAAATTTCGTGTTCAACGGAATGCTGAATGAATGTACGTTTAGGCTTAAGTGGCCTAAAAGTCCGAAACAACTAATACATTTTTGCTTTATCTGTTAATATGCCTGTGATTTCAAAGCCCATAGGCAAGAGTTTAAAAGTAAAATCAGATTCTTTCGAACTGTTGCTTGTAGGGCAGTTCAGACACCATTCCTTTTTGGGGCAAAGCACTGTTTACAGCCATATAGGTCAGAAAAAAATGTTTAGAAAACATAGAAAGAATTACATTCCTAGGTATCCTTTCAGCCCCAAAACACAGCCATGCCATCAAAAACTGTCTACATTGTATGGGAATAAAACCCTAACCCTAGCTTCGGGTTTTGCTAGTTAGGGTTAGGGTTCAAATATTTCTCAAAGTCAATTTTCTCAATATTCCACTCATTTGACTGGAAAATGTGCTTCACTGAATCAAAATATGAGTCTGAAAAGACAATACAACACTGCCTAAACCAAGAGAGTGTTTCAGGAGAGGTCCAATTAATTCTTGAAAGGTATTCTTTCATTGGAAATTTCGTGTTGAACGGAGTGCTGAATGAATGTACGTTTAGGCCTAAGTGGCCTAAAAGTCCGAAACAACGAATACATTTTGGTTTTATCTGTTAATATGCCTATGATTTCAAAGCCCATAGGCAAGAGTTTAAAAGTAAAATCAGGTTCTTTCAAACTGTTGCTTGTAGGGCAGTTCAGACACCATTCCTTTTTGGGGCAAAGCACTGTATACAGCCATATAGGTCAGAAAAAAATGTTTAGAAAACATTGAAAGAACTAAATTCCTCAGAATCTTTTCAGCCCTAAAACACAACCTTGCCATCAAAAACTATCTACATTGTATGGAAATAAAATCCTAACACTAGCTTCGGGTTTTGCTAGTTAGGGTTAGGGCTCAAATATTTCTCAAAGACAATTTTCTCAATATTCTACTCATTTGACTGGAAAATGTGCTTCTCTGAATCAAAATATGAGTCTGAAAAGACAATACAGCACTGCCTAAACCAAGAGAGTGTTTCAGGTGTGGTCAAATTAATTCTTGAAAGGTATTCTTTCATTGGAAATTTCGTGTTGAACGGAGTGCTGAATGAATGTACGTTTAGGCTTAAGTGGCCTAAAAGTCCGAAACAACTAATACATTTTGGCTTTATCTGTTAATATGCCTGTGATTTCAAAGCCCATAGGCAAGAGTTTAAAAGTAAAATCAGGTTCTTTCGAACTGTTGCTTGTAGGGCAGTTCAGACACCATTCCTTTTTGGGGCAAAGCACTGTATACAGCCATATAGGTCAGAAAAAAATGTTTAGAAAACATTGAAAGAATTACATTCCTAGGTATCCTTTCAGCCCCAAAACACAGCCATGCCATCAAAAACTGTCTACATTGTATGGGAATAAAACCCTAACCCTAGCTTCGGGTTTTGCTAGTTAGGGTTAGGGTTCAAATATTTCTCAAAGACAATTTTCTCAATATTCCACTCATTTGACTGGAAAATGTGCTTCTCTGAATAAAAATATTAGTCTGAAAAGACAATACAGCACTGCCTAAACCAAGAGAGTGTGTCAGGAGTGGTCAAATTATTTCTTGAAATGTATTCTTTCATTGGAAATTTCGTGTTGAACGGAGTGCTGAATGAATGTGTGGTAAGGCCTAAGTGGCCTAAAAGTCCGAAACAACGAATACATTTTGGTTTTATCTGTTAATATGCCTATGATTTCAAAGCCCATAGGGAAGAGTTTAAAAGAAAAATCAAGTTCTTTCGAACTGTTGCTTGTAGGGCAGTTCAGACACCATTCCTTCTTGGGGCAAAGCACTGTATACAGCCATATAGGTCAGAAAAAAATGTTTAGAAAACATTGAAAGAACTAAATTCCTCAGAATCTTTTCAGCCCTAAAACACAACCTTGCCATCAAAAACTGTCTACATTGTATGGAAATAAAACCCTAACACTAGCTTCGGGTTTTGCTAGTTAGGGTTAGGGCTCAAATATTTCTCAAAGACAATTTTCTCAATATTCCAATCATTTGACTGGAAAATGTGCTTCTCTGAATCAAAATATAAGTCTGAAAAGACAATACAGCACTGCCTAAACCAAGAGAGTGTTTCAGGTGTGGTCAAATTAATTCTTGAAAGGTATTCTTTCATTGGAAATTTCGTGTTGAACGGAGTGCTGAATGAATGTACGTTTAGGCTTAAGTGGCCTAAAAGTCCGAAACAACAAATACATTTTGGCTTTATCTGTTAATATGCCTGTGATTTCAAAGCCCATAGGCAAGAGTTTAAAAGTAAAATCAGGTTCTTTCGAACTGTTGCTTGTAGGGCAGTTCACACACCATTCCTTTTTGGGGCAAAGCACTGTATACAGCCATATAGGTCAGAAAAAAATGTTTAGAAAACATTGAAAGAACTACATTCCTAAGTATCCTTTCAGCCCCAAAACACAGCCATGCCATCAAAAACTGTCTACACTGTATGGGAATAAAACCCTAACCCTAGCTTCGGGTTTTGCTAGTTAGGGTTAGGGTTCAAATATTTCTCAAAGACAATTTTCTCAATATTCCACTGATTTGACTGGAAAATGAGCTTCTCTGAATCAAAATATGAGTCTGAAAAGACAATACACCACTGCCTAAACCAAGAGAGAGTGTCAGGAGTGGTCAAATTAATTCTTGAAATGTATTCTTTCATTGGAAATTTCGTGTTGAACGGAGTGCTGAATGAATGTGCGGTTAGGCCTAAGTGGCCTAAAAGTCCGAAACAACGAATACATTTTGGCTTTATCAGTTAATATGCCTGTGATTTCAAAGCCGATAGGGAAGAGTTTAAAAGTAAAATCAGGTTCTTTCGAACTGTTGCTTGTAGGGCACTTCAGACACCATTCCTTTTTGGGGCAAAGCACTGTATACAGCCATATAGGTCAGAAAAAAATGTTTAGAAAACATTGAAAGAACTACATTCCTAAGTATCCTTTCAGCCCCAAAACACAGCCATGCCATCAAAAACTATCTACATTGTATGGGAATAAAACCCTAAACCTAGCTTTGGGTTTTGCTTGTTAAGGTTAGGGTTCAAATATTTCTCAAAGACAATTTTCTCAATATTCCACTCATTTGACTGGAAAATGAGCTTCTCTGAATCAAAATATGAGTCTGAAAAGACAATACACCACTGCCTAAACCAAGAGAGTGTGTCAGGAGTGGTCAAATTAATTCTTGAAATGTGTTCTTTCATTGGAAATTTCGTGTTGAACGGAGTGCTGAATGTATGTACGTTTAGGCCTAAGTGGCCTAAAAGTCGGAAAGAACGAATACATTTTCGCTTTATCTGTTAAAATGCCTGTGATTTCAAAGCCCATAGGCAAGAGTTTAAAAGTAAAATCAGGTTCTTTCGAACTGTTGCTTGTAGGGCAGTTCACACACCATTCCTTTTTGGGGCAAAGCACTGTATACAGCCATATAGGTCAGAAAAAAATGTTTAGAAAACATTGAAAGAACTACATTCCTAAGTATCCTTTCAGCCCCAAAACACAGCCATGCCATCAAAAACTGTCTACATTGTATGGGAATAAAACCCTAACCCTAGCTTCGGGTTTTGCTAGTTAGGATTAGGGTTCAAATATTTCTCAAAGACAATTTTCTCAATATTCCACTGATTTGACTGGAAAATGAGCTTCTCTGAATCAAAATATGAGTCTGAAAAGACAATACACCACTGCCTAAACCAAGAGAGTGTGTCAGGAGTGGTCAAATTAATTCTTGAAATGTGTTCTTTCATTGGAAATTTCGTGTTGAACGGAGTGCTGAATGTATGTACGTTTAGGCCTAAGTGGCCTAAAAGTCCGAAACAACAAATACATTTTCGCTTTATCTGTTAAAATGCCTGTGATTTCAAAGCCCATAGGCAAGAGTTTAAAAGTAAAATCAGGTTCTTTCGAACTGTTGCTTGTAGGGCAGTTCAGACACCATTCCTTTTTGGGGCAAAGCACTGTATACAGCCATATAGGTCAGAAAAAAATGTTTAGAAAACATTGAAAGAACTACATTCCAAAGTATCCTTTCAGCCCCAAAACACAGCCATGCCATCAAAAACTGTCTACATTGTATGGGAATAAAACCCTAACCCTAGCTTCGGGTTTTGCTAGTTAGGGTTAGGGTTCAAATATTTCTCAAAGACAATTTTCTCAATATTCCACTGATTTGACTGGAAAATGAGCTTCTCTGAATCAAAATATGAGTCTGAAAAGACAATACACCACTGCCTAAACCAAGAGAGTGTGTCAGGAGTGGTCAAATTAATTCTTGAAAGGCATTCTTTCATTGGAAATCTCATGTTGAACGGAGTGTTAATAAATGTACGTTTAGGCCTAAGTGGCCTAAAAGTCCGAAACAATGAATACATTTTGGCTTTATCTGTTAATATCCCTGTGATTTCAAAGCCCATAGGCAAGAGTTTAAAAGTAAAATCAGATTCTTTCGAACTGTTGCTTGTAGGACAGTTCAGACACCATTCCTTTTTGGGGCAAAGCACTGTATACAGCCATATAGGTCAGAAAAAAATGTTTAGAAAACATAGAAAGAACTACATTCCTAAGTATCCTTTCAGCCCCAAAACACAGCTATGCCATCAAAAACTATCTACATTGTATGGGAATAAAACCCTAACCCTAGCTTTGGGTTTTGCTAGTTAAGGTTAGGGTTCAAATATTTCTCAAAGACAATTTTCTCAATATTCCACTCATTTGACTGGAAAATGAGCTTCTCTGAATCAAAAAATGAGTCTGAAAAGACAATACACCACTGCCTAAACCAAGAGAGTGTGTCAGGAGTGGTCAAATTAATTCTTGAAATGTGTTCTTTCATTGGAAATTTCGTGTTGAACGGAGTGCTGAATGTATGTACGTTTAGGCCTAAGTGGCCTAAAAGTCCGAAACAACGAATACATTTTCGCTTTATCTGTTAAAATGCCTGTGATTTCAAAGCCCATAGGCAAGAGTTTAAAAGTAAAATCAGGTTCTTTCGAACTGTTGCTTGTAGGGCAGTTCAGACACCATTCCTTTTTGGGGCAAAGCACTGTATACAGCCATATAGGTCAGAAAAAAATGTTTAGAAAACATTGAAAGAACTACATTCCTAAGTATCCTTTCAGTCCCAAAACACAGCCATGCCATCAAAAACTGTCCACATTGTATGGGAATAAAACCCTAACCCTAGCTTCGGGTTTTGCTAGTTAGGGTTAGGGTTCAAATATTTCTCAAAGACAATTTTCTCAATATTCCACTGATTTGACTGGAAAATGAGCTTCTCTGAATCAAAATATGAGTCTGAAAAGACAATACACCACTGCCTAAACCAAGAGAGAGTGTCAGGAGTGGTCAAATTAATTCTTGAAATGTATTCTTTCATTGGAAATTTCGTGTTGAACGGAGTGCTGAATGAATGTGCGGTTAGGCCTAAGTGGCCTAAATGTCCGAAACAACGACTACATTTTGGCTTTATCAGGTAATATGCCTGTGATTTCAAAGCCCATAGGGAAGAGTTTAAAAGTAAAATCAGGTTCTTTCGAACTGTTGCTTATAGGGCACTTCAGACACCATTCCTTTTTGGGGCAAAGCACTGTATACAGCCATAGAAGTCAGAAAAAAATGTTTAGAAAACATAGAAAGAACTACATTCCTAAGTATCCTTTCAGCCCTAAAACACAGCCATGCCATCAAAAACTGTCTACATTGTATGGGAATAAAACCCTAACCCTAGCTTCGGCTTTTGCTAGTTAGGGTTAGGGTTCAAGTATTTCTCAAAGACAATTTTCTCAATATTCCACTGATTTGACTGGAAAATGAGCTTCTCTGAATCAAAATATGAGTCTGAAAAGACAATACACCACTGCCTAAACCAAGAGAGTGTGTCATGAGTGGTCAAATTAATTCTTGAAATGTGTTCTTTCATTGGAAATTTCGTGTTGAACGGAGTGCTGAATGTATGTACGTTTAGGCCTAAGTGGCCTAAAAGTCGGAAACAACGAATACATTTTCGCTTTATCTGTTAAAATGCATGTGATTTCAAAGCCCATAGGCAAGAGTTTAAAAGTAAAATCAGGTTCTTTCGAGCTGTTGCTTGTAGGGCAGTTCACACACCATTCCTTTTTGGGGCAAAGCACTGTATACAGCCATATAGGTCAGAAAAAAATGTTTAGAAAACATTGAAAGAACTACATTCCTAAGTATCCTTTCAGCCCCAAAACACAGCCATGCCATCAAAAACTGTCTACATTGTATGGGAATAAAACCCTAACCCTAGCTTCGGGTTTTGCTAGTTAGGGTTAGGGTTCAAATATTTCTCAAAGACAATTTTCTCAATATTCCACTGATTTGACTGGAAAATGAGCTTCTCTGAATCAAAATATGAGTCTGAAAAGACAATACACCACTGCCTAAACCAAGAGAGTGTGTCAGGAGTGCTCAAATTAATTCTTGAAATGTGTTCTTTCATTGGAAATTTCGTGTTGAACGGAGTGCTGAATGTATGTACGTTTAGGCCTAAGTGGCCTAAAAGTCCGAAACAACGAATACATTTTCGCTTTATCTGTTAAAATGCCTGTGATTTCAAAGCCGATAGGCAAGATTTTAAAAGTAAATTCAGGTTCTTTCGAACTGTTGCTTGTAGGGCAGTTCAGACACCATTCCTTTTTGGGGCAAAGCACTATATACAGCCATATAGGTCAGAAAAAAATGTTTAGAAAACATTGAAAGAACTACATTCCTAAGAATCCTTTCAGCCCCAAAACACAGCCATGCCATCAAAAACTGTCCACATTGTATGGGAATAAAACCCTAACCCTAGCTTCGGGTTTTGCTAGTTAGGGTTAGGGTTCAAATATTTCTCAAAGACAATTTTCTCAATATTCCACTGATTTGACTGGAAAATGAGCTTCTCTGAATCAAAATATGAGTCTGAAAAGACAATACACCACTGCCTAAACCAAGAGAGTGTGTCAGGAGTGGTCAAATTAATTCTTGAAAGGCATTCTTTCATTGGAAATCTCATGTTGAACGGAGTGCTAATAAATGTACGTTTAGGCCTAAGTGGCCTAAAAGTCCGAAACAATGAATACATTTTGGTTTTATCTGTTAATATCCCTGTGATTTCAAAGCCCATAGGCAAGAGTTTAAAAGTAAAATCAGATTCTTTCGAACTGTTGCTTGTAGGACAGTTCAGACACCATTCCTTTTTGGGGCAAAGCACTGTATACAGCCATATAGGTCAGAAAAAAATGTTTAGAAAACATAGAAAGAACTACATTCCTAAGTATCCTTTCAGCCCCAAAACACAGCTATGCCATCAAAAACTATCTACATTGTATGGGAATAAAACCCTAACCCTAGCTTTGGGTTTTGCTAGTTAAGGTTAGGGTTCAAATATTTCTCAAAGACAATTTTCTCAATATTCCACTCATTTGACTGGAAAATGAGCTTCTCTGAATCAAAAAATGAGTCTGAAAAGACAATACACCACTGCCTAAACCAAGAGAGTGTGTCAGGAGTGGTCAAATTAATTCTTGAAATGTGTTCTTTCATTGGAAATTTCGTGTTGAACGGAGTGCTGAATGTATGTACGTTTAGGCCTAAGTGGCCTAAAAGTCCGAAACAACGAATACATTTTCGCTTTATCTGTTAAAATGCCTGTGATTTCAAAGCCCATAGGCAAGAGTTTAAAAGTAAAATCAGGTTCTTTCGAACTGTTGCTTGTAGGGCAGTTCAGACACCATTCCTTTTTGGGGCAAAGCACTGTATACAGCCATATAGGTCAGAAAAAAATGTTTAGAAAACATTGAAAGAACTACATTCCTAAGTATCCTTTCAGCCCCAAAACACAGCCATGCCATCAAAAACTGTCCACATTGTATGGGAATAAAACCCTAACCCTAGCTTCGGGTTTTGCTAGTTAGGGTTAGGGTTCAAATATTTCTCAAAGACAATTTTCTCAATATTCCACTGATTTGACTGGAAAATGAGCTTCTCTGAATCAAAATATGAGTCTGAAAAGACAATACACCACTGCCTAAACCAAGAGAGAGTGTCAGGAGTGGTCAAATTAATTCTTGAAATGTATTCTTTCATTGGAAATTTCGTGTTGAACGGAGTGCTGAATGAATGTGCGGTTAGGCCTAAGTGGCCTAAATGTCCGAAACAACGAATACATTTTGGCTTTATCAGTTAATATGCCTGTGATTTCAAAGCCCATAGGGAAGAGTTTAAAAGTAAAATCAGGTTCTTTCGAACTGTTGCTTATAGGGCACTTCAGACACCATTCCTTTTTGGGGCAAAGCACTGTATACAGCCATAGAAGTCAGAAAAAAATGTTTAGAAAACATAGAAAGAACTACATTCCTAAGTATCCTTTCAGCCCTAAAACACAGCCATGCCATCAAAAACTGTCTACATTGTATGGGAATAAAACCCTAACCCTAGCTTCGGCTTTTGCTAGTTAGGGTTAGGGTTCAAGTATTTCTCAAAGACAATTTTCTCAATATTCCACTGATTTGACTGGAAAATGAGCTTCTCTGAATCAAAATATGAGTCTGAAAAGACAATACACCACTGCCTAAACCAAGAGAGTGTGTCAGGAGTGGTCAAATTAATTCTTGAAAGGCATTCTTTCATTGGAAATCTCATGTTGAACGGATTGCTAATAAATGTACGTTTAGGCCTAAGTGGCCTAAAAGTCCGAAACAATGAATACATTTTGGCTTTATCTGTTAATATCCCTGTGATTTCAAAGCCCATAGGCAAGAGTTTAAAAGTAAAATCAGATTCTTTCGAATTGTTGCTTGTAGGACAGTTCAGACACCATTCCTTTTTGGGGCAAAGCACTGTATACAGCCATATAGGTCAGAAAAAAATGTTTAGAAAACATAGAAAGAAGTACATTCCTAAGTATCTTTTCAGCCCCAAAACACAGCTATGCCATCAAAAACTATCTACATTGTATGGGAATAAAACCCTAAACCTAGCTTTGGGTTTTGCTAGTTAAGGGTTAGGGTTCAAATATTTCTCAAAGACAATTTTCTCAATATTCCACTCATTTGACTGGAAAATGAGCTTCTCTGAATCAAAAAATGAGTCTGAAAAGACAATACACCACTGCCTAAACCAAGAGAGTGTGTCAGGAGTGGTCAAATTAATTCTTGAAATGTGTTCTTTCATTGGAAATTTCGTGTTGAACGGAGTGCTGAATGTATGAACGTTTAGGCGTAAGTGGCCTAAAAGTCCGAAACAACGAATACATTTTCGCTTTATCTGTTAAAATGCCTGTGATTTCAAAGCCCATAGGCAAGAGTTTAAAAGTAAAATCAGGTTCTTTCGAACTGTTGCTTGTAGGGCAGTTCACACACCATTCCTTTTTGGGGCAAAGCACTGTATACAGCCATATAGGTCAGAAAAAAATGTTTAGAAAACATTGAAAGAACTACATTCCTAAGTATCCTTTCAGCCCCAAAACACAGCCATGCCATCAAAAACTGTCTACATTGTATGGGAATAAAACCCTAACCCTAGCTTCGGGTTTTGCTAGTTACGGTTAGGGTTCAAATATTTCTCAAAGACAATTTTCTCAATATTCCACTCATTTGACTGGAAAATGAGCTTCTCTGAATCAAAATATGAGTCTGAAAAGACAATACACCACTGCCTAAACCAAGAGAGTGTGTCATGAGTGGTCAAATTAATTCTTGAAATGTGTTCTTTCATTGGAAATTTCGTGTTGAACGGAGTGCTGAATGTATGTACGTTTAGGCCTAAGTGGCCTAAAAGTCGGAAACAACGAATACATTTTCGCTTTATCTGTTAAAATGCATGTGATTTCAAAGCCCATAGGCAAGAGTTTAAAAGTAAAATCAGGTTCTTTCGAACTGTTGCTTGTAGGGCAGTTCACACACCATTCCTTTTTGGGGCAAAGCACTGTATACAGCCATATAGGTCAGAAAAAAATGTTTAGAAAACATTGAAAGAACTACATTCCTAAGTATCCTTTCAGCCCCAAAACACAGCCATGCCATCAAAAACTGTCTACATTGTATGGGAATAAAACCCTAACCCTAGCTTCGGGTTTTGCTAGTTAGGGTTAGGGTTCAAATATTTCTCAAAGACAATTTTCTCAATATTCCACTGATTTGACTGGAAAATGAGCTTCTCTGAATCAAAATATGAGTCTGAAAAGACAATACACCACTGCCTAAACCAAGAGAGTGTGTCAGGAGTGCTCAAATTAATTCTTGAAATGTGTTCTTTCATTGGAAATTTCGTGTTGAACGGAGTGCTGAATGTATGTACGTTTAGGCCTAAGTGGCCTAAAAGTCCGAAACAACGAATACATTTTCGCTTTATCTGTTAAAATGCCTGTGATTTCAAAGCCCATAGGCAAGATTTTAAAAGTAAATTCAGGTTCTTTCGAACTGTTGCTTGTAGGGCAGTTCAGACACCATTCCTTTTTGGGGCAAAGCACTATATACAGCCATATAGGTCAGAAAAAAATGTTTAGAAAACATTGAAAGAACTACATTCCTAAGTATCCTTTCAGCCCCAAAACACAGCCATGCCATCAAAAACTGTCCACATTGTATGGGAATAAAACCCTAACCCTAGCTTCGGGTTTTGCTAGTTAGGGTTAGGGTTCAAATATTTCTCAAAGACAATTTTCTCAATATTCCACTCATTTGACTGGAAAATGAGCTTCTCTGAATCAAAAAATGAGTCTGAAAAGACAATACACCACTGCCTAAACCAAGAGAGTGTGTCAGGAGTGCTCAAATTAATTCTTGAAATGTGTTCTTTCATTGGAAATTTCGTGTTGAACGGAGTGCTGAATGTATGTACGTTTAGGCCTAAGTGGCCTAAAAGTCCGAAACAACGAATACATTTTCGCTTTATCTGTTAAAATGCCTGTGATTTCAAAGCCCATAGGCAAGAGTTTAAAAGTAAAATCAGGTTCTTTCGAACTGTTGCTTGTAGGGCAGTTCAGACACCATTCCTTTTTGGGGCAAAGCACTGTATACAGCCATATAGGTCAGAAAAAAATGTTTAGAAAACATTGAAAGAACTACATTCCTAAGTATCCTTTCAGCCCCAAAACACAGCCATGCCATCAAAAACTATCTACATTGTATGGGAATAAAACCCTAAACCTAGCTTTGGGTTTTGCTAGTTAAGGTTAGGGTTCAAATATTTCTCAAAGACAATTTTCTCAATATTCCACTCATTTGACTGGAAAATGAGCTTCTCTGAATCAAAATATGAGTCTGAAAAGACAATACACCACTGCCTAAACCAAGAGAGTGTGTCAGGAGTGGTCAAATTAATTCTTGAAATGTGTTCTTTCATTGGAAATTTCGTGTTGAACGGAGTGCTGAATGTATGTACGTTTAGGCCTAAGTGGCCTAAAAGTCGGAAACAACGAATACATTTTCGCTTTATCTGTTAATATGCCTGTGATTTCAAAGCCCATAGGCAAGAGTTTAAAAGTTAAATCAGGTTCTTTCGAACTGTTGCTTGTAGGGCAGTTCAAACACAATTTGTTTTTGGGGCAAACCACTATATACAGCCATATAGGTCAGAAAAAAATGTTTAGAAAACATTGAAAGAATTACATTCCTAGGTATCCTTTTAGCCCCAAAACACAGCCATGCCATCAAAAACTGTCTACACTGTATGGGAATAAAACCCTAACCCTAGCTTCGGGTTTTGCTAGTTAGGGTTAGGGTTCAAATATTTCTCAAAGACAATTGTCTCAATATTCCACTCATTTGACTGGAAAATGTGCTTCTCTGAATCAAAATATGAGTCTGAAAAGACAATACAGCACTTCCTAAACCAAGACAGTGTGTCAGGAGTGGTCAAATTAATTCTTGAAAGGTATTCTTTCATTGGAAATTTCGTGTTGAACGGAGTGCTGAATGAATGTGCGGTAAGGCCTAAGTGGCCTAAAAGTCTGAAACAACGAATACATTTTGGCTTTATCTGTTAATATGCCTGTGATTTCAAAGCCCATAGGCAAGAGTTTAAAAGAAAAATCAAGTTCTTTCGAACTGTTGCTTGTAGGGCAGTTCAGACACCATTCCTTTTTGGGGCATTCCTAAGTATACAGCCATATAGGTCAGAAAAAAATGTTTAGAAAACATAGAAATAACTACATTCCTAAGTGTCCTTTCAGCCCTAAAACACAGCCATGCCATCAAAAACTATCTACATTGTATGGGAATAAAACCCTAACCCTAGCTTCGGCTTTTGCTAGTTAGGTTTAGGGTTCAAATATTTCTCAAAGACAATTTTCTCAATATTCCACTCATTTAACTGGAAAATGAGCTTCTCTGAATCAAAATATGAGTCTGAAAAGACAATACAGCACTGCCTAAACCAAGATAGTGTGTCAGGAGTGGTCAAATTAATTCTTGAAAGATATTCTTCATTGGAAATTTCGTGTTGAACGGAGTGCTGAATGAATGTACGTTTAGGCCTAAGTGGCCTAAAAGTCACTAAAAGTCCGAAACAACGAATACATTTTGGCTTTATCTGTTAATATGCCTGTGATTTCAAAGCCCATAGGCAAGAGTTTAAAAGTAAAATCAGGTTTTTCAAACTGTTGCTTGTAGGGCAGGTCAGACACCATTCCTTTTTGGGGCAAAGCACTGTATACAGCCATATAGGTCAGAAAAAAATGTTTAGAAAACATTGAAAGAACTAAATTCCTCAGAATCTTTTCAGCCCTAAAACACAACCATGCCATCAAAAACTGTCTACATTGTATGGAAATAAAACCCTTACACTAGCTTCGGGTTTTGCTAGTTAGGGTTAGGGTTCAAATATTTCTCAAAGACAATTTTCTCAATATTCCACTCATTTGACTGGAAAATGTGCTTCTCTGAATCAAAATATGAGTCTGAAAAGACAATACACCACTGCCTAAACCAAGAGAGTGTGTCAGGAGTGGTCAAATTAATTCTTGAAAGGTATTCTTTCATTGGAAATTTCGTGTTCAACGGAATGCTGAATGAATGTACGTTTAGGCTTAAGTGGCCTAAAAGTCCGAAACAACTAATACATTTTTGCTTTATCTGTTAATATGCCTGTGATTTCAAAGCCCATGGTAAGAGTTTAAAAGTAAAATCAGGTTCTTTCGAACTGTTGCTTGTAGGGCAGTTCAGACACCATTCCTTTTCGGGGCAAAGCACTGTATACAGCCATATAGGTCAGAAAAAAATGTTTAGAAAACATTGAAAGAACTACATTCCTCAGAATCATTTCAGCCCTAAAACACAACCATGCCATCAAAAACTGTCTACATTGTACGGGAATAAAACCCTAACCCTAGCTTTGGGTTTTGCTAGTTAGGGTTAGGGTTCAAATATTTCTCAAAGACAATTTTCTCAATATTCCACTCATTTGACTGGAAAATGTGCTTCTCTGAATCAAAATATGAGTCTGAAAAGACAATACACCACTGCCTAAACCAAGAGAGTGTGTCAGGAGTGGTCAAATTAATTCTTGAAAGGTATTCTTTCATTGGAAATTTCGTGTTGAACGGAGTGCTGAATGAATGTACTTTTAGGCCTAAGTGGCCTAAAAGTCCGAAACAACGAATACATTTTGGCTTTATCTGTTAATATGCCTGTGATTTCAAAGCCCATAGGCAAGAGTTTAAAAGTAAAATCAGATTCTTTCGAACTGTTGCTTGTAGGGCAGTTCAGACACCATTCCTTTTTGGGGCAAAGCACTGTTTACAGCCATATAGGTCAGAAAAAAATGTTTAGAAAACATAGAAAGAATTACATTCCTAGGTATCCTTTCAGCCCCAAAACACAGCCATGCCATCAAAAACTGTCTACATTGTATGGGAATAAAACCCTAACCCTAGCTTCGGGTTTTGCTAGTTAGGGTTAGGGTTCAAATATTTCTCAAAGTCAATTTTCTCAATATTCCACTCATTTGACTGGAAAATGTGCTTCACTGAATCAAAATATGAGTCTGAAAAGACAATACAGCACTGCCTAAACCAAGAGAGTGTGTCAGGAGTGGTCAAATTAATTCTTGAAAGGTATTCTTTCATTGGAAATTTCGTGTTGAACGGAGTGCTGAATGAATGTGTGGTTAGGCCTCAGTGGCCTAAAAGTCCGAAACAACGAATACATTTTGGTTTTATCTGTTAATATGCCTGTGATTTCAAAGCCCATAGGCAAGAGTTTAAAAGAAAAATCAAGTTCTTTCGAACTGTTGCTTGTAGGGCAGTTCAGACACCATTCCTTTTTGGGGCAAAGCACTGTATACAGCCATATAGGTCAGAAAAAAATGTTTAGAAAACATAGAAATAACTACATTCCTCAGAATCCTTTCAGCCCTAAAACACAGCCATGCCATCAAAAACTATCTACATTGTATGGGAATAAAACCCTAACCCTAGCTTCGGCTTTTGCTAGTTAGGGTTAGGGTTCAAATATTTCTCAAAGACAATTTTCTCAATATTCCACTGATTTTGACTGGAAAATGAGCTTTTCTGAATCAAAATATGAGTCTGAAAAGACAATACACCACTGCCTAAACCAAGAGAGTGTGTCAGGAGTGGTCAAATTAATTCTTGAAAGGTATTCTTTCATTGGAAATTTCGTGTTGAACGGAGTGCTGAATGAATGTACGTTTAGGCCTAAGTGGCCTAAAAGTCACTAAAAGTCCGAAACAACGAATACATTTTGGCTTTATCTTTTAATATGCCTGTGATTTCAAAGCCCATAGGCAAGAGTTTAAAAGTAAAATCAGGTTTTTCAAACTGTTGCTTGTAGGGCAGGTCAGACACCATTCCTTTTTGGGGCAAAGCACTGTATACAGCCATATAGGTCAGAAAAAAATGTTTAGAAAACATAGAAAGAATTACATTCCTAGGTATCCTTTCAGCCCCAAAACACAGCCATGCCATCAAAAACTGTCTACATTGTATGGGAATAAAACCCTAACCCTAGCTTCGGGTTTTGCTAGTTAGGGTTAGGGTTCAAATATTTCTCAAAGTCAATTTTCTCAATATTCCACTCATTTGACTGGAAAATGTGCTTCACTGAATCAAAATATGAGTCTGAAAAGACAATACAACACTGCCTAAACCAAGAGAGTGTTTCAGGAGAGGTCCAATT
Organism: Atractosteus spatula; assembly: GCF_055471065.1. Lineage (NCBI taxonomy): Eukaryota > Metazoa > Chordata > Actinopteri > Semionotiformes > Lepisosteidae > Atractosteus > Atractosteus spatula. The sequence goes on from NC_142714.1 coordinate 21,139,477, forward strand.
AATTCTTGAAAGGTATTCTTTCATTGGAAATTTCGTGTTGAACGGAGTGCTGAATGAATGTACGTTTAGGCCTAAGTGGCCTAAAAGTCCGAAACAACGAATACATTTTTGCTTTATCTGTTAATATGCCTGTGATTTCAAAGCCCATGGTAAGAGTTTAAAAGTAAAATCAGGTTCTTTCGAACTGTTGCTTGTAGGGCAGTTCAGACACCATTCCTTTTCGGGGCAAAGCACTGTATACAGCCATATAGGTCAGAAAAAAATGTTTAGAAAACATTGAAAGAACTACATTCCTCAGAATCATTTCAGCCCTAAAACACAACCATGCCATCAAAAACTGTCTACATTGTACGGGAATAAAACCCTAACCCTAGCTTTGGGTTTTGCTAGTTAGGGTTAGGGTTCAAATATTTCTCAAAGACAATTTTCTCAATATTCCACTCATTTGACTGGAAAATGTGCTTCTCTGAATCAAAATATGAGTCTGAAAAGACAATACACCACTGCCTAAACCAAGAGAGTGTGTCAGGAGTGGTCAAATTAATTCTTGAAAGGTATTCTTTCATTGGAAATTTCGTGTTGAACGGAGTGCTGAATGAATGTACTTTTAGGCCTAAGTGGCCTAAAAGTCCGAAACAACGAATACATTTTGGCTTTATCTGTTAATATGCCTGTGATTTCAAAGCCCATAGGCAAGAGTTTAAAAGTAAAATCAGATTCTTTCGAACTGTTGCTTGTAGGGCAGTTCAGACACCATTCCTTTTTGGGGCAAAGCACTGTTTACAGCCATATAGGTCAGAAAAAAATGTTTAGAAAACATAGAAAGAATTACATTCCTAGGTATCCTTTCAGCCCCAAAACACAGCCATGCCATCAAAAACTGTCTACATTGTATGGGAATAAAACCCTAACCCTAGCTTCGGGTTTTGCTAGTTAGGGTTAGGGTTCAAATATTTCTCAAAGTCAATTTTCTCAATATTCCACTCATTTGACTGGAAAATGTGCTTCACTGAATCAAAATATGAGTCTGAAAAGACAATACAACACTGCCTAAACCAAGAGAGTGTTTCAGGAGAGGTCCAATTAATTCTTGAAAGGTATTCTTTCATTGGAAATTTCGTGTTGAACGGAGTGCTGAATGAATGTACGTTTAGGCCTAAGTGGCCTAAAAGTCCGAAACAACGAATACATTTTGGCTTTATTTGTTAATATGCCTGTGATTTCAAAGCCCATAGGCAAGAGTTTAAAAGTAAAATCAGGTTCTTTCGAACTGTTGCTTGTAGGGCAGTTCAGACACCATTCCTTTTTGGGGCAAAGCACTGTATACAGCCATATAGGTCAGAAAAAAATGTTTAGAAAACATTGAAATAACTACATTCCTAAGTATCCTTTCAGCCCTAAAACACAGCCATGCCATCAAAAACTGTCTACATTGTATGGGAATAAAACCCTAACCATAGCTTCGGGATTGCTAGTTAGGGTTAGGGTTCAAATATTTCTCAAAGACAATTTTCTCAATATTCCACTCATTTGACTGGAAAATGAGCTTCTCTGAATCAAAATATGAGTCTGAAAAGACAATACAGCACTGCCTAAACCAAGAGAGTGTGTCAGGAGTGGTCAAATTAATTCTTGAAAGGTATTCTTTCATTGGAAATTTCGTGTTGAACGGAGTGCTGAATGTATGTACGTTTAGGCCTAAGTGGCCTAAAAGTCCGAAACAACTAATACATTTTGGCTTTATCTGTTAATATGCCTGTGATGTCAAAGCCCATGGTAAGAGTTTAAAAGTTAAATCAGGTTCTTTCGAACTGTTGCTTGTAGGACAGTTCAAACACCATTCGTTTTGGGGGCAAAGCACTATATACAGCCATATACGTCAGAAAAAAATGTTTAGAAAGCATTGAAAGAACTACATTCCTAAGTATCTTTTCAGCCCTAAAACACAACTATGCCATCAAAAACTGTCTACATTGTATGGGAATAAAACCCTAACGCTAGCTTTGGGTTTTGCTAGTTAGGGTTAGGGTTCAAATATTTCTCAAAGACAATTTTCTCAATATTCCACTTGTTTGACTGGAAAATGTGCTTCTCTGAATCAAAATATGAGTCTGAAAAGACAATACAGCACTGCCTAAACCAAGAGAGTGTGTCAGGAGTGGTCAAATTAATTCTTGAAAGGTATTCTTTCTTTGGAAATTTCGTGTTGAACTGAGTGCTGAATGAATGTGCGGTTAGGCCTAAGTGGCCTAAAAGTCCAAATCAACGAATACATTTTGGTTTTATCAGTTAATATGCCTGTGATTTCAAAGCCCATAGGCAAGAGTTTAAAAGTAAAATCAGGTTCTTTCGAACTTTTGCTTGTAGGGCACTTCAGACATCATTCCTTTTTGGGGCAAAGCACTGTATACAGCCATATAGGTCAGAAAAAAATGTTTAGAAAACATAGAAAGAACTACATTCCTAAGTATCCTTTCAGCCCCAAAACACAGCCATGCCATCAAAAACTGTCTACATTGTATGGGAATAAAACCCTAACCCTAGCTTCGGGTTTTGCTAGTTAGGGTTAGGGTTCAAATATTTCTCAAAGACAATTTTCTCAATATTCCACTGATTTGACTGGAAAATGAGCTTCTCTGAATCAAAATATGAGTCTGAAAAGACAATACACCACTGCCTAAACCAAGAGAGTATTTCAGGAGTGGTCAAATTAATTCTTGAAAGGTATTCTTTCATTGGAAATCTCGTGTTGAACGAAGTGCTGAATGTATGTACGTTTAGGCCTAAGTGGCCTAAAAGTCCGAAACAACGAATACATTTTCGCTTTATCTGTTAAAATGCCTGTGATTTCAAAGCCCATAGGCAAGAGTTTAAAAGTTAAATCAGGTTCTTTCGAACTGTTGCTTGTAGAGCAGTTCAAAAACCATTCGTTTTTGGGGCAAAGCACTATATACAGCCACATAGGTCAGAAAAAAATGTTTAGAAAACATTGAAAGAACTACATTCCTAAGTATCCTTTCAGCCCCAAAACACAGCCATGCCATCAAAAACTGTCTACATTGTATGGGAATAAAACCCTAACCCTAACTTCGGGTTTTGCTAGTTAGGGTTAGGGTTCAAATATTTCTCAAAGACAATTTTCTCAATATTCCACTCATTTGACTGGAAAATGTGCTTCTCTGAATCAAAATATGAGTCTGAATAGACAATACACCACTGCCTAAACCAATAGAGTGTGTCAGGAGTGGTCCAATTAATTCTTGAAAGGTATTCTTTCATTGGAAATTTCGTGTTGAACTGAGTGCTGAATGAATGTGCGGTTAGGCCTAAGTGGCCTAAAAGTCCGAATCAACGAATACATTTTGGCTTTATCAGTTAATATGCCTGTGATTTCAAAGCCCATAGGCAAGAGTTTAAAAGTAAAATCAGGTTCTTTCGAACTGTTGCTTGTAGGGCACTTCAGATATCATTCCTTTTTGGGGCAAAGCACTGTATACAGCCATATAGGTCAGAAAAAAATGTTTAGAAAACATAGAAAGAACTACATTCCTAAGTATCCTTTCAGCCCCAAAACACAGCCATGCCATCAAAAACTGTCTACATTGTATGGGAATAAAACCCTAACCCTAGCTTCGGGTTTTGCTAGTTAGGGTTAGGGTTCAAATATTTCTCAAAGACAATTTTCTCAATATTCCACTGATTTGACTGGAAAATGAGCTTCTCTGAATCAAAATATGAGTCTGAAAAGACAATACAGCACTGCCTAAACCAAGAGAGTGTTTCAGGAGTGGTCAAATTAATTCTTGAAAGGTATTCTTTCATTGGAAATTTCGTGTTGAACGAAGTGCTGAATGTATGTACAGATGCAGCCATTCAAAATGCGCGGGCGATACCGCATTATTTTGCGGTACGCTGTACGCAGTCTACCGCAAGCTACCGGTAAATACCGCGAGTTACCGTAAATTCTCCTATAATACGACAAGCAAAATAATAGTATCCGGAATTTCCGCAAGGTGGAGCTAATAAAGCTCAACCTCTCATGTTTGAGCTGTGGCCATCAAAGTCTTTAACGAAGATATTACTAATAGTATTAATAATGAATGACCTTGGACAAGCTGTAAGTGTAAACTCAAAGTATTGCCCTGGTCAACATTCTTTTTTTCATTGACCATCTTTGTAAAAGTAACACCACAGCATTTCGCAATCACGCATTTGTTTCCAATCATGCAGAGTACAGTGATTCACCATGCCTTTCACATGCTCATAAAAGAGATTGATTTAGGAACATAAACATATTACTGTATGCAAACTGTACTGTATACAGTATGTATATTTAATGTCTTAACTGTGCCCGTTTAAGTATTGACTATTCATATCTAATTTTACCACTGAAGGGAAATCTTAGTAGCTGAGCATAAAAAGAATAGGAGCATACTGCAACGCGTGTGAAGGCCATAAACGATATTAATTTTGGAACATAAACATACAGTATATGGCTGGTCTCGGTACTTTAAAGAAAACATACACAAAACATGGTTTCATTATGACCAGAATCTGTCTTGAGATATTTTTAACTTGATTTACAGTATTTGAGAGGTATGTCTTAACACCGATACTACAGTGCTTAAGTACTGCTCACGTATATGTTTCTAGGTTTATATTATGCATTTCATAAGGTCAAATTACTTTTGAGCAACTAATAAGAAGCGCGAAACGGTATGCGTTTTAGTTTCGTTTCGTGCTGGGACCCGTGGATTGATTAGAGATATCAAGTACATACAAGTCATTTTTTAAATGTTGTAGTTCGTCTTGAAAAAATGTTACGAGTACATCATCTATCAACAATTACACAGGTTCTGTTTCCATATTGCGGATTTTGGTTACGTAATATTATTTTCTAGATTTCACGTTGTGAATATATGATTTGGGCAAACAGAGCCGCAAAGAAGTACATTATGGGTTGTTGTTTTTTTTATGCAGTTTTATCTAGAACAAGCGATGCTTAAACCTTTGTCTGATTCTTGTGAAACTATCCACACGACAGTTACAGTACCTAGGAGTTGACTTCAGTGATGTCACTGATGGGATGTTTCTAAAAATCCATCCTCTGTAAAACATCTTCTCTAGTTGTCCTGCATATGTATTCGCTAATGAAGCTGTGTGTTCTGAGCCTGGATCTCTACATTTCTGTATGAACCAGCTTAGAGGGCTAAAGACAGCTTGTGTTTAAATTGAGTGTAAGGCAATTTATGCTTCTAAAGTCATGGTCAGCATTTATTATTGAACTGTGCTGTAAACTTGTTCTGTGCCAAGTCACATTATTTTATAGCGTTTTTATAGCGTTATCAAATCCGGTGGAGTTTCCTGACTCCCATGTCACATGGTCTGTGATTAAAACTTGTAAAACCGGTTTAATTCGTCACAGCCAGCACTCCGGTTGTAAAGTAGAAGCAGGCGAGATTTCCAGCGAAAAACACCTCCCCCTTCTTCAGGTGTGAGGGTCTTCTGCTCAGAATGAAACGCTAAAATGTAATGTAGGCTCTGAATGGGTTCAATTGTGATTTGGGCTTGATTAAGGTCGCTGCCTTTCATCTAAAACCCTACTTGAATCCTTCTAAACTAAAAATCAGTGTTTGTGAGTTCTAAATAAAGAGGTATCCAGGTAACAGTGAAACGGGCGGACAGTCTGGGGAGATCGCCCGTTTTCCATGTAAATAGTTCCCTGGTTCCGCACCCCTTGGTGTTTCTCTCGCTCTCTCTCGGGTCACCTGATCATTAGCTCGAAAGATTTTAGTGCTTTGTGTATATTCTAATGGTAGTGGGGGCAGGGTGTGTGGGAACAGGTTTGGTTGAAATTGCATTGGAGATCTATGTTCTTCACACCTGAAACATTTTCTCTGAAAGCATTTTCTTCGCAGTTTAACCGATCTTGTTACAGCATGTTACAGTTTACTATTATTAACCATATTAATTTTAAGTGCTTAATGTAAAATCTTGTAAAAATATATTTTCATTGTTCAAATATACATTAAGTCTGACTATCATATAATAAGTTAAATACAAAACTAAAGAAAAAATAGGGTTAAATATAATTCAAAATATTTTGCTAACAATGTTAACTGTTTATGAATAATAAAATGTATTAGCTAAGGAGTAGGATGGCACAGTTGTTAGTATGTTTTTTGTTTTGTTTCTTTTTCATAAATACAACAGTAGTACCTGATGTCTCAGTGGCTTTCAAAATTAAATTATGCATGCAAACCTGTGAACTAGAAAGATAACTAAGATATCCATCCATTTATAATGGTGGCAAAGTGGTTAGCATTGCTATCTTGCAGCACTGGGGTCCTAGGTTCAATTCCTGCCATCCTGTGTGTGTGGGGTTTACATGTTCTCTCTGGGTTACATGGTTTTTCTCCATATGTGTGATATGACTCCCTCTCGCACTCCAAAACATACTGGTAAGTTAATTGGTTTATGGGAAAACTGGCCCTGGTGTGTGTGTGTTTGTGTCTGTCTGTCCTGTGATGGACTGGCGCTATGTCCAGGGTGTATTCTGCCTTGTGTCCGTTGCTTACTGGGATAGGCTCCAAATCCTCTGTACTGGATAAAGAGATTAGAAATGGAAGTAAAGGCACTGTGTGGATGGAACTATACACAGTGTTAGAAACCCACTATGAAATGGCAGCATCTCACTGAGAATAAAATATTTTATACTGCTGGCTTAAGGAAACAGCCTTTCCACCTCTCTTGCACATCAGTATCCATACCTAGTTATTTAAACAACTTGCCTCTAATTATAAACATCTTAATATGCTGGCTCTGTGGATCCGCATCAGCTATGTTTGCCCATTCCTTCAATTCATGTGCATCCAACACACAGTTCAATGCCAGCAACTACACATAATCTAAAATACAATCCTTATTTCAGTATCTATGTAAACATATAGTTTGTTAACTTCATCATCTTCATCAAAAGTATGCCTAACCCCATTAGGAAGTGTTCTTGTTATAAGTGTATTCCTCAGCTTTCCCCAAATTATCTTCTTCTTGCCAACATCTCTAGTCTTTTATCCTGCAATAACTCAGCCAACACTTAAATCTCCAAAAGCTGCTTGTGTTAATTTCTTTAAATCACAAATATCATGTGTAAATACTGGCCATGTAATACTCTGCATTGTGGAATAATAGTTTATTTTAAAGGGAACTAGAGAAACTAAGAACTAGAGAAATCAAGAAAGGCTTTTTTTCTAGAATTAATAAATGCACATCCTGTTCACTGAGGAAATTAAATCCACACTGAGCAATCTTCAATATGTTCAGAATATGACAGCAAGAATCCTATCAGGGATGCATTACACCTGTTTTCAAGTCCTTGCACTGGTTACCTATCAGATTTCGAGTCAACTTCAAAATCCTTATCCTCCTTATATACTGTCCTACAACTGTTATTATTGATCTCCGAATTATTGTACTTGACATGACTTCATTCAGCCTTTCCTGAACGTCTATGACAGGCAGAGAGAGTGCTGTTTCTGGTGCGATCTTTTACAGCTGACATTTCACTGTTTTAAACGAACAAGAAATTAGATTGCTCATAAATCACTTATTCTATATAAACACAGCGTAATTGCCCTCCGAAAATCTTCTTTTTCTTGTTCGTTTTAGAGACCTTGATCGAAACTGATTTTAGATGTCAGAAAGGATTTATTTTCTCTGTATTTCCTACATTGCTTTGTCGAGATTTTAACTTTATATCTAACTTTATATCTAGGCTCAGATTTCAACTATAAATCGTACAGTAATTAATAGCAGTAAATACTGATGTTTATACATAAAAAAGTCATGCCTTGGAGTATAGACCCCCAAAGGAATGCCATAGACTCAAACTGCAAAATAAACACATACAGAAAGAAAGTATTTGTATTGTAATTGCAAATCTTGGTACTGTATGAGTGATTGGTATGACTTTCCTCATTACAAATCTCTTATTAGAATTTAAATTTCTCTGTAACTCCAGGTCAGAACAGAGAAAATGTAACTGCCTTAAGGAGTTTACGATTATGAAAAATAGAAGGATAAGCATGATACGTATGTCTTCTGTCATTTTCTAAGTCATGTTACTGAGCACCAAATCTTATTGAGAATATGAATCCATTTAAGGTTTATACCATTAAAGTAACGGTTTATTCCATGCTGAAAATGTTTGTACCAGACTTTTTTGAGGCCTGTTTAATTGTGTCTGAAGTCTGATGTTGTAAATTTTATTGTTAAAAAGATCCATGAAAATGTCACTACTAAAGTTAGCTGGTACTGTTGGTACTGTAAGTGGCAAGTAGAGCTCATATTTTAGATTTTGTGTAGTTGCTAGCGTTGAACTGTGTGTTGGATGCACATGAATTGAAGGAATGGGCAAACATAGCTGATGCGGATCCACAGAGCCAGCATATTAAGATGTTTATAATTAGAGGCAATTTGTTTAAATAACTAGGTATGGATACTGATGTGCAAGAGAGGTGGAAAGGCTGTTTCCTTAAGCCAGCAGTATAAAATGGTTTATTCTCAGTGAGATGCTGCCATTTCATAGTGGGTTTCTAACACTGTGTATAGTTCCATCCACACAGTGCCTTTACTTCCATCCATTTCTAATCTCTTTATCCAGTACAGAGGATTTGGAGCCTATCCCAGTAAGCGACGGACACAAGGCAGAATACACCCTGGACATAGCGCCAGTCCATCACAGGACAGACATACACAAACACACACACACCAAGGCCAGTTTAAATCTAACCTCAGAACCTTTCTTTTCAGAAGACTTAGTGTCTGTATCTGCTTCATTTTCTTATTTTGGTAGCACCTCTAACTGCTTGTCTTTCTTATATGCATTTACTTTGTAATCTGTGGTCCTTTTATCTGTTTTTACATCTACTGTATTGCTTTGAGATGCCACCTTTAATGGTGATATATCAAATAAAGTTTTTTATTATTGTTATAGGGAAACATGATCAGATTGTCCCTGGTTCAGAAAAAAAGATCTAAAGTATACTAGTTTGTCACTCTTCTAATTCCCTTTGCTAAATGACTTTTCATACTAATCTGATCAATCTAACTGCCAGTTTTCTGTGCTTTCTCTATCCTGCTAGATTTGCAATTATTCTGAAAATTTTCATCTTGAAATAACTCATTTCTAAATACCTTTTTCACTGTTAACATCTTGCAGCAACTCTGCGACAAAATATACACTCTGACAGTTCATCCTGCTACCAACATTAAATAGAACAAATCTTAAGATTTCTATATTTATGTCTTTATTTAGTGGTTTCATTAGTGACAAAGGCTAAACTTTCTTGGAAAAATGTCTTTTATGTGTTGTGGAAAAAACTGACTTGCTTTAACAAAATATGTTTACAAATCCTTTCACCTGGCATTTTCGTAGTTAGAAATTATGGAACGCTCTGTTAAAAGCAAGGGAGTTTTTATGTCCGTTGCAGTTCTTTTGCAACATGAATATAATTATATCGTTATTAATTTCTTGAGATACGCGATTCCATATTATATTCCCTTTTAATCAAATTCTAAAAGTATGCTTGTTGACTCCGGTATCGTGTTAGTTAAAGACTTCGATGCTTAAAATGTTTAGGGAGAAATGGAATACTGGTGTGTATTTTTTTCTTTAAAGTACCAAGACCAGCCATATACTGTATGTTTATGTTCCAAAATTAATATCGTTTATGGCCTTCACACGCGTTGCAGTATGCTCCTATTCTTTTTATGCTCAGGCACTAAGTAAAAGGAGATGCTTCATATTGCTTGACTAATTTTAAAAACTAAGTTAGAAATGCAGACGCTCCCTCGGTGCACTGCTCTGGTGCGCCAGCTCTTACACAGTGCCTGTCTGCCGTAAGCGTTACAATATACATACCCAACACTGCTTGTACCCATCTGTCATGCAAATAAAACACCTTGAATTGAATTGAATTGAGGGGAGAAGGGGGGGATACTAAAGCCAATACTGGCTCAATGGGCTTTGACGTGCTAATGTGTTGGTTTAACAGTCCGGGTGTGGCTGGCTTCCAATGTCAACTCGACTCAATTGGAAGACAATGAACGTATTTTAGCCCTAAATGAATTAATAGCAAACATGGTTTACATAAAATACATTTTTCCAAGAAAGTTTATAATAATACGATCTATAGTTGAAATCTGAGCCTACTTTAAAAATAAAGGAAAAGCATTTTCAGAGAGCAATCACGCTGTGTTTATGTAGAAAAAGCGATTAGGTTTATGAGCAATCTAATTACCTAATCGCTTAAAACGCTATATAAAATAAAGTTTATTTAGAGATGAATGATCAATGTGGTAGTTTAAATAATGTGAGTCAGGAAACTAACACAGCGCCACCGGATTTAATAACGCAATAAAAACGCTATAAAATAATGTGACACAGTACAGCACAGTACAATAATACTGACCATGACTTTAGAAGATTAAATTACCTTACACTCAATTTAAACACAAGCTGTCTTTCTGTATGAACCTCTAAGCTGGTTCATACAGAAAATGTAGAAATGCATTAGCCTGATTATGATTAAAAACACATAATTAAACACGCGTTTGCGATTTAAATCAGAACACGATTTAAATCAATATAAATGTTTATATTGTAACGCATACTGTCCAGCCTCCATTTCTCTATAAAAATTTACTGTTGCACACACACACATAATATCCATAATATCGCTTACCTATTTTTTCGAAGAAATGTTTGTTAAAATAAAAGTTCAGCACCAGCTGGATTCGAACACACAACCTGCTAGTTGGAAGTCACGCACCTAGACCAGTAGGCTACAAGAGAGCTCGCATGATCAGGCAGGCGAAACAGCCCTACACAGCCCTGCCGCAGTACATGGATATAATCATACCGTTATTAAATTCTTTAGATACGCGATTCCATATTATATTCCCTTTTAATCAAATTCTAAAAGTATGCTTGTTGACTCCGGTATCACGTTAGTTAAAGACTTCGAAGCTTACAATGTTAAGGGAGAAATGGAGTACCGGTGTGTATTTTTTTCTTTAAAGTACCAAGACCAGCTATATACTGTATGTTTACGTTCCAAAATTAATATCGTTTATGGCCTTCACACGCGTTACAGTATGCTCCTATTCTTTTTATGCTCAGCTACTAAGATTTCCCTTCAGTGGTAAAATTCAATATCTACAACGGGCACAGTAAAGACGTTTACAGTAAGTCTTTCTACGACAGACCAACGGACCACGAGTGCCCCTGTCGGTCAACCAATCACGCACCGCGGTATCCCGTGTCATCATACCTGCGGTATCTGTACCGCGGTGTCTGTGCCGCGCACTTTGAATGGCTGCATCTGTATAGGTCAGAAAAAAATGTTTAGAAAACATAGAAAGAACTACATTCCTAAGTATCCTTTCAGCCCTAAAACACAGCCATGCCATCAAAAACTATCTACATTGTATGGGAATAAAACCCTAACCCTAGCTTCGGCTTTTGCTAGTTAGGGTTAGGGTTCAAATATTTCTCAAAGACAATTTTCTCAATATTCCACTGATTTGACTGGAAAATGAGCTGCTCTGAATCAAAATATGAGTCTGAAAAGACAATACACCACTGCCTAAACCAAGAGAGTGTTTCAGGAGTGGTCAAATTAATTCTTGAAAGGTATTCTTTCATTGGAAATTTCGTGTTGAACGGAGTGCTGAATGAATGTACGTTTAGGCCTAAGTGGCCTAAAAGTCCGAAACAACGAATACATTTTGGCTTTATCTGTTAATATGCCTGTGATTTCAAAGCCCATAGGCAAGAGTTTAAAAGTAAAATCAGATTCTTTCGAACTGTTGCTTGTTGGGCAGTTCAGACAACATTCCTTTTTGGGGCAAAGCACTGTATACAGCCATATAGGTCAGAAAAAAATGTTTAGAAAACATTGAAAGAACTACATTCCTCAGAATCTTTTCAGCCCCAAAACACAGCCATGCCATCAAAAACTGTCTACATTGTATGGGAATAAAACCCTAACCCTAGTTTCGGGTTTTGCTAGTTAGGGTTAGGGTTCAAATATTTCTCAAAGACAATTTTCTCAATATTCCACTCATTTGACTGTAAAATGTGCTTCTCTGAATCAAAATATGAGTCTGAAAAGACAATACAGCACTCCCTAAACCAAGAGAGTGTTTCAGGTGAGGTCAAATTAATTCTTGAAAGGTATTCTTTCATTGGAAATTTCGTGTTGAACGGAGTGCTGAATGAATGTACGTTTAGGCTTAAGTGGCCTAAAAGTCCGAAACAACTAATACATTTTGGCTTTATCTGTTAATATGCCTGTGATTTCAAAGCCCATAGGCAAGAGTTTAAAAGTTAAATCAGGTTCTTTCGAACTGTTGCTTGTAGGGCAGTTCAAACAAAATTTGTTTTTGGGGCAAACCACTATATACAGCCATATAGGTCAGAAAAAAATGTTTAGAAAACATTGAAAGAATTACATTCCTAGGTATCCTTTCAGCCCCAAAACACAGCCATGCCATCAAAAACTGTCTACACTGTATGGGAATAAAACCCTAACCCTAGCTTCGGGTTTTGCTAGTTAGGGTTAGGGTTCAAATATTTCTCAAAGACAATTGTCTCAATATTCCACTCATTTGACTGGAAAATGTGCTTCTCTGAATCAAAATATGAGTCTGAAAAGACAATACAGCACTTCCTAAACCAAGACAGTGTGTCAGGAGTGGTCAAATTAATTCTTGAAAGGTATTCTTTCATTGGAAATTTCGTGTTGAACGGAGTGCTGAATGAATGTGCGGTAAGGCCTAAGTGGCCTAAAAGTCTGAAACAACGAATACATTTTGGCTTTATCTGTTAATATGCCTGTGATTTCAAAGCCCATAGGCAAGAGTTTAAAAGAAAAATCAAGTTCTTTCGAACTGTTGCTTGTAGGGCAGTTCAGACACCATTCCTTTTTGGGGCATTCCTAAGTATACAGCCATATAGGTCAGAAAAAAATGTTTAGAAAACATAGAAATAACTACATTCCTAAGTGTCCTTTCAGCCCTAAAACACAGCCATGCCATCAAAAACTATCTACATTGTATGGGAATAAAACCCTAACCCTAGCTTCGGCTTTTGCTAGTTAGGTTTAGGGTTCAGATATTTCTCAAAGACAATTTTCTCAATATTCCACTCATTTAACTGGAAAATGAGCTTCTCTGAATCAAAATATGAGTCTGAAAAGACAATACAGCACTGCCTAAACCAAGATAGTGTGTCAGGAGTGGTCAAATTAATTCTTGAAAGATATTCTTCATTGGAAATTTCGTGTTGAACGGAGTGCTGAATGAATGTACGTTTAGGCCTAAGTGGCCTAAAAGTCACTAAAAGTCCGAAACAACGAATACATTTTGGCTTTATCTGTTAATATGCCTGTGATTTCAAAGCCCATAGGCAAGAGTTTAAAAGTAAAATCAGGTTTTTCAAACTGTTGCTTGTAGGGCAGGTCAGACACCATTCCTTTTTGGGGCAAAGCACTGTATACAGCCATATAGGTCAGAAAAAAATGTTTAGAAAACATTGAAAGAACTAAATTCCTCAGAATCTTTTCAGCCCTAAAACACAACCATGCCATCAAAAACTGTCTACATTGTATGGAAATAAAACCCTTACACTAGCTTCGGGTTTTGCTAGTTAGGGTTAGGGTTCAAATATTTCTCAAAGACAATTTTCTCAATATTCCACTCATTTGACTGGAAAATGTGCTTCTCTGAATCAAAATATGAGTCTGAAAAGACAATACACCACTGCCTAAACCAAGAGAGTGTGTCAGGAGTGGTCAAATTAATTCTTGAAAGGTATTCTTTCATTGGAAATTTCGTGTTCAACGGAATGCTGAATGAATGTACGTTTAGGCTTAAGTGGCCTAAAAGTCCGAAACAACTAATACATTTTTGCTTTATCTGTTAATATGCCTATGATTTCAAAGCCCATGGTAAGAGTTTAAAAGTAAAATCAGGTTCTTTCGAACTGTTGCTTGTAGGGCAGTTCAGACACCATTCCTTTTCGGGGCAAAGCAATGTATACAGCCATATAGGTCAGAAAAAAATGTTTAGAAAACATTGAAAGAACTACATTCCTCAGAATCATTTCAGCCCTAAAACACAACCATGCCATCAAAAACTGTCTACATTGTACGGGAATAAAACCCTAACCCTAGCTTTGGGTTTTGCTAGTTAGGGTTAGGGTTCAAATATTTCTCAAAGACAATTTTCTCAATATTCCACTCATTTGACTGGAAAATGTGCTTCTCTGAATCAAAATATGAGTCTGAAAAGACAATACACCACTGCCTAAACCAAGAGAGTGTGTCAGGAGTGGTCAAATTAATTCTTGAAAGGTATTCTTTCATTGGAAATTTCGTGTTGAACGGAGTGCTGAATGAATGTACTTTTAGGCCTAAGTGGCCTAAAAGTCCGAAACAACGAATACATTTTGGCTTTATCTGTTAATATGCCTGTGATTTCAAAGCCCATAGGCAAGAGTTTAAAAGTAAAATCAGATTCTTTCGAACTGTTGCTTGTAGGGCAGTTCAAACACCATTCCTTTTTGGGGCAAAGCACTGTTTACAGCCATATAGGTCAGAAAAAAATGTTTTGAAAGCATTGAAAGAACTACATTCCTAAGTATCTTTTCAGCCCTAAAACACAACCATGCCATCAAAAACTGTCTACATTGTATGGGAATAAAACCCTAACCCTAGCTTCGGGTTTTGCTAGTTAGGGTTAGGGTTCAAATATTTCTCAAAGACAATTTTCTCAATATTCCACTCATTTGACTGGAAAATGTGCTTCACTGAATCAAAATATGAGTCTGAAAAGACAATACAGCACTGCCTAAACCAAGAGAGTGTGTCAGGAGTGGTCAAATTAATTCTTGAAATGTATTCTTTCATTGGAAATTTCGTGTTGAACGGAGTACTGAATGAATGTGTGGTTAGGCCTAAGTGGCCTCAAAGTCCGAAACAACGAATACATTTTGGCTTTATCTGTTAATATGCCTGTGATTTCAAAGCCCATAGGCAAGAGTTTAAAAGTAAAATCAGATTCTTTCGAACTGTTGCTTGTAGGGCAGTTCAAACACCATTCCTTTTTGGGGCAAAGCACTGTTTACAGCCATATAGGTCAGAAAAAAATGTTTTGAAAGCATTGAAAGAACTACATTCCTAAGTATCTTTTCAGCCCTAAAACACAACCATGCCATCAAAAACTGTCTACATTGTATGGGAATAAAACCCTAACCCTAGCTTCGGGTTTTGCTAGTTAGGGTTAGGGTTCAAATATTTCTCAAAGACAATTTTCTCAATATTCCACTCATTTGACTGGAAAATGTGCTTCACTGAATCAAAATATGAGTCTGAAAAGACAATACAGCACTGCCTAAACCAAGAGAGTGTGTCAGGAGTGGTCAAATTAATTCTTGAAATGTATTCTTTCATTGGAAATTTCGTGTTGAACGGAGTACTGAATGAATGTGTGGTTAGGCCTAAGTGGCCTAAAAGTCCGAAACAACGAATACATTTTGGTTTTGTCTGTTAATATGCCTGTGATTTCAAAGCCCATAGGCAAGAGTTTAAAAGAAAAATCAAGTTCTTTCGAACTGTTGCTTGTAGGGCAGTTCAGACACCATTCCTTTTTGGGGCAAAGCACTGTATACAGCCATATAGGTCAGAAAAAAATGTTTAGAAAACATTGAAATAACTACATTCCTCAGAATCCTTTCAGCCCTAAAACACAGCCATGCCATCAAAAACTATCTACATTGTATGGGAATAAAACCCTAACCCTAGCTTCGGCTTTTGCTAGTTAGGGTTAGGGTTCAAATATTTCTCAAAGACAATTTTCTCAATATTCCACTGATTTTGACTGGAAAATGAGCTTTTCTGAATCAAAATATGAGTCTGAAAAGACAATACACCACTGCCTAAACCAAGAGAGTGTGTCAGGAGTGCTCAAATTAATTCTTGAAATGTGTTCTTTCATTGGAAATTTCGTGTTGAACGGAGTGCTGAATGTATGTACGTTTAGGCCTAAGTGGCCTAAAAGTCCGAAACAACGAATACATTTTCGCTTTATCTGTTAAAATGCCTGTGATTTCAAAGCCCATAGGCAAGATTTTAAAAGTAAATTCAGGTTCTTTCGAACTGTTGCTTGTAGGGCAGTTCAGACACCATTCCTTTTTGGGGCAAAGCACTATATACAGCCATATAGGTCAGAAAAAAATGTTTAGAAAACATTGAAAGAACTACATTCCTAAGTATCCTTTCAGCCCCAAAACACAGCCATGCCATCAAAAACTGTCCACATTGTATGGGAATAAAACCCTAACCCTAGCTTCGGGTTTTGCTAGTTAGGGTTAGGGTTCAAATATTTCTCAAAGACAATTTTCTCAATATTCCACTGATTTGACTGGAAAATGAGCTTCTCTGAATCAAAATATGAGTCTGAAAAGACAATACACCACTGCCTAAACCAAGAGAGTGTGTCAGGAGTGGTCAAATTAATTCTTGAAAGGCATTCTTTCATTGGAAATCTCATGTTGAACGGAGTGCTAATAAATGTACGTTTAGGCCTAAGTGGCCTAAAAGTCCGAAACAATGAATACATTTTGGCTTTATCTGTTAATATCCCTGTGATTTCAAAGCCCATAGGCAAGAGTTTAAAAGTAAAATCAGATTCTTTCGAACTGTTGCTTGTAGGACAGTTCAGACACCATTCCTTTTTGGGGCAAAGCACTGTATACAGCCATATAGGTCAGAAAAAAATGTTTAGAAAACATAGAAAGAACTACATTCCTAAGTATCCTTTCAGCCCCAAAACACAGCTATGCCATCAAAAACTATCTACATTGTATGGGAATAAAACCCTAACCCTAGCTTTGGGTTTTGCTAGTTAAGGTTAGGGTTCAAATATTTCTCAAAGACAATTTTCTCAATATTCCACTCATTTGACTGGAAAATGAGCTTCTCTGAATCAAAAAATGAGTCTGAAAAGACAATACACCACTGCCTAAACCAAGAGAGTGTGTCAGGAGTGCTCAAATTAATTCTTGAAATGTGTTCTTTCATTGGAAATTTCGTGTTGAACGGAGTGCTGAATGTATGTACGTTTAGGCCTAAGTGGCCTAAAAGTCCGAAACAACGAATACATTTTCGCTTTATCTGTTAAAATGCCTGTGATTTCAAAGCCCATAGGCAAGAGTTTAAAAGTAAAATCAGGTTCTTTCGAACTGTTGCTTGTAGGGCAGTTCAGACACCATTCCTTTTTGGGGCAAAGCACTGTATACAGCCATATAGGTCAGAAAAAAATGTTTAGAAAGCATTGAAAGAACTACATTCCTAAGTATCTTTTCAGCCCTAAAACACAACCATGCCATCAAAAACTGTCTACATTGTATGGGAATAAAACCCTAACCCTAGCTTCGGGTTTTGCTAGTTAGGGTTAGGGTTCAAATATTTCTCAAAGACAATTTTCTCAATATTCCACTCATTTGACTGGAAAATGTGCTTCACTGAATCAAAATATGAGTCTGAAAAGACAATACAGCACTGCCTAAACCAAGAGAGTGTGTCAGGAGTGGTCAAATTAATTCTTGAAATGTATTCTTTCATTGGAAATTTCGTGTTGAACGGAGTACTGAATGAATGTGTGGTTAGGCCTAAGTGGCCTAAAAGTCCGAAACAACGAATACATTTTGGTTTTGTCTGTTAATATGCCTGTGATTTCAAAGCCCATAGGCAAGAGTTTAAAAGAAAAATCAAGTTCTTTCGAACTGTTGCTTGTAGGGCAGTTCAGACACCATTCCTTTTTGGGGCAAAGCACTGTATACAGCCATATAGGTCAGAAAAAAATGTTTAGAAAACATTGAAATAACTACATTCCTCAGAATCCTTTCAGCCCTAAAACACAGCCATGCCATCAAAAACTATCTACATTGTATGGGAATAAAACCCTAACCCTAGCTTCGGCTTTTGCTAGTTAGGGTTAGGGTTCAAATATTTCTCAAAGACAATTTTCTCAATATTCCACTGATTTTGACTGGAAAATGAGCTTTTCTGAATCAAAATATGAGTCTGAAAAGACAATACACCACTGCCTAAACCAAGAGAGTGTGTCAGGAGTGCTCAAATTAATTCTTGAAATGTGTTCTTTCATTGGAAATTTCGTGTTGAACGGAGTGCTGAATGTATGTACGTTTAGGCCTAAGTGGCCTAAAAGTCCGAAACAACGAATACATTTTCGCTTTATCTGTTAAAATGCCTGTGATTTCAAAGCCCATAGGCAAGATTTTAAAAGTAAATTCAGGTTCTTTCGAACTGTTGCTTGTAGGGCAGTTCAGACACCATTCCTTTTTGGGGCAAAGCACTATATACAGCCATATAGGTCAGAAAAAAATGTTTAGAAAACATTGAAAGAACTACATTCCTAAGTATCCTTTCAGCCCCAAAACACAGCCATGCCATCAAAAACTGTCCACATTGTATGGGAATAAAACCCTAACCCTAGCTTCGGGTTTTGCTAGTTAGGGTTAGGGTTCAAATATTTCTCAAAGACAATTTTCTCAATATTCCACTGATTTGACTGGAAAATGAGCTTCTCTGAATCAAAATATGAGTCTGAAAAGACAATACACCACTGCCTAAACCAAGAGAGTGTGTCAGGAGTGGTCAAATTAATTCTTGAAAGGCATTCTTTCATTGGAAATCTCATGTTGAACGGAGTGCTAATAAATGTACGTTTAGGCCTAAGTGGCCTAAAAGTCCGAAACAATGAATACATTTTGGCTTTATCTGTTAATATCCCTGTGATTTCAAAGCCCATAGGCAAGAGTTTAAAAGTAAAATCAGATTCTTTCGAACTGTTGCTTGTAGGACAGTTCAGACACCATTCCTTTTTGGGGCAAAGCACTGTATACAGCCATATAGGTCAGAAAAAAATGTTTAGAAAACATAGAAAGAACTACATTCCTAAGTATCCTTTCAGCCCCAAAACACAGCTATGCCATCAAAAACTATCTACATTGTATGGGAATAAAACCCTAACCCTAGCTTTGGGTTTTGCTAGTTAAGGTTAGGGTTCAAATATTTCTCAAAGACAATTTTCTCAATATTCCACTCATTTGACTGGAAAATGAGCTTCTCTGAATCAAAAAATGAGTCTGAAAAGACAATACACCACTGCCTAAACCAAGAGAGTGTGTCAGGAGTGCTCAAATTAATTCTTGAAATGTGTTCTTTCATTGGAAATTTCGTGTTGAACGGAGTGCTGAATGTATGTACGTTTAGGCCTAAGTGGCCTAAAAGTCCGAAACAACGAATACATTTTCGCTTTATCTGTTAAAATGCCTGTGATTTCAAAGCCCATAGGCAAGAGTTTAAAAGTAAAATCAGGTTCTTTCGAACTGTTGCTTGTAGGGCAGTTCAGACACCATTCCTTTTTGGGGCAAAGCACTGTATACAGCCATATAGGTCAGAAAAAAATGTTTAGAAAACATTGAAAGAACTACATTCCTAAGTATCCTTTCAGCCCCAAAACACAGCCATGCCATCAAAAACTGTCCACATTGTATGGGAATAAAACCCTAACCCTAGCTTCGGGTTTTGCTAGTTAGGGTTAGGGTTCAAATATTTCTCAAAGACAATTTTCTCAATATTCCACTGATTTGACTGGAAAATGAGCTTCTCTGAATCAAAATATGAGTCTGAAAAGACAATACACCACTGCCTAAACCAAGAGAGAGTGTCAGGAGTGGTCAAATTAATTCTTGAAATGTATTCTTTCATTGGAAATTTCGTGTTGAACGGAGTGCTGAATGAATGTGCGGTTAGGCCTAAGTGGCCTAAATGTCCGAAACAACGAATACATTTTGGCTTTATCAGTTAATATGCCTGTGATTTCAAAGCCGATAGGGAAGAGTTTAAAAGTAAAATCAGGTTCTTTCGAACTGTTGCTTATAGGGCACTTCAGACACCATTCCTTTTTGGGGCAAAGCACTGTATACAGCCATAGAAGTCAGAAAAAAATGTTTAGAAAACATAGAAAGAACTACATTCCTAAGTATCCTTTCAGCCCTAAAACACAGCCATGCCATCAAAAACTGTCTACATTGTATGGGAATAAAACCCTAACCCTAGCTTCGGCTTTTGCTAGTTAGGGTTAGGGTTCAAGTATTTCTCAAAGACAATTTTCTCAATATTCCACTGATTTGACTGGAAAATGAGCTTCTCTGAATCAAAATATGAGTCTGAAAAGACAATACACCACTGCCTAAACCAAGAGAGTGTGTCAGGAGTGGTCAAATTAATTCTTGAAAGGCATTCTTTCATTGGAAATCTCATGTTGAACGGATTGCTAATAAATGTACGTTTAGGCCTAAGTGGCCTAAAAGTCCGAAACAATGAATACATTTTGGCTTTATCTGTTAATATCCCTGTGATTTCAAAGCCCATAGGCAAGAGTTTAAAAGTAAAATCAGATTCTTTCGAACTGTTGCTTGTAGGACAGTTCAGACACCATTCCTTTTTGGGGCAAAGCACTGTATACAGCCATATAGGTCAGAAAAAAATGTTTAGAAAACATAGAAAGAAGTACATTCCTAAGTATCTTTTCAGCCCCAAAACACAGCTATGCCATCAAAAACTATCTACATTGTATGGGAATAAAACCCTAAACCTAGCTTTGGGTTTTGCTAGTTAAGGGTTAGGGTTCAAATATTTCTCAAAGACAATTTTCTCAATATTCCACTCATTTGACTGGAAAATGAGCTTCTCTGAATCAAAAAATGAGTCTGAAAAGACAATACACCACTGCCTAAACCAAGAGAATGTGTCAGGAGTGGTCAAATTAATTCTTGAAATGTGTTCTTTCATTGGAAATTTCGTGTTGAACGGAGTGCTGAATGTATGAACGTTTAGGCCTAAGTGGCCTAAAAGTCCGAAACAACGAATACATTTTCGCTTTATCTGTTAAAATGCCTGTGATTTCAAAGCCCATAGGCAAGAGTTTAAAAGTAAAATCAGGTTCTTTCGAACTGTTGCTTGTAGGGCAGTTCACACACCATTCCTTTTTGGGGCAAAGCACTGTATACAGCCATATAGGTCAGAAAAAAATGTTTAGAAAACATTGAAAGAACTACATTCCTAAGTATCCTTTCAGCCCCAAAACACAGCCATGCCATCAAAAACTGTCTACATTGTATGGGAATAAAACCCTAACCCTAGCTTCGGGTTTTGCTAGTTAGGGTTAGGGTTCAAATATTTCTCAAAGACAATTTTCTCAATATTCCACTGATTTGACTGGAAAATGAGCTGCTCTGAATCAAGATATGAGTCTGAAAAGACAATACACCACTGCCTAAACCAAGAGAGTGTGTCAGGAGTGCTCAAATTAATTCTTGAAATGTGTTCTTTCATTGGAAATTTCGTGTTGAACGGAGTGCTGAATGTATGTACGTTTAGGCCTAAGTGGCCTAAAAGTCCGAAACAACGAATACATTTTCGCTTTATCTGTTAAAATGCCTGTGATTTCAAAGCCCATAGGCAAGATTTTAAAAGTAAATTCAGGTTCTTTCGAACTGTTGCTTGTAGGGCAGTTCAGACACCATTCCTTTTTGGGGCAAAGCACTATATACAGCCATATAGGTCAGAAAAAAATGTTTAGAAAACATTGAAAGAACTACATTCCTAAGTATCCTTTCAGCCCCAAAACACAGCCATGCCATCAAAAACTGTCCACATTGTATGGGAATAAAACCCTAACCCTAGCTTCGGGTTTTGCTAGTTAGGGTTAGGGTTCAAATATTTCTCAAAGACAATTTTCTCAATATTCCACTCATTTGACTGGAAAATGAGCTTCTCTGAATCAAAAAATGAGTCTGAAAAGACAATACACCACTGCCTAAACCAAGAGAGTGTGTCAGGAGTGGTCAAATTAATTCTTGAAATGTGTTCTTTCATTGGAAATTTCGTGTTGAACGGAGTGCTGAATGTATGTACGTTTAGGCCTAAGTGGCCTAAAAGTCCGAAACAACGAATACATTTTCGCTTTATCTGTTAAAATGCCTGTGATTTCAAAGCCCATAGGCAAGAGTTTAAAAGTAAAATCAGGTTCTTTCGAACTGTTGCTTGTAGGGCAGTTCAGACACCATTCCTTTTTGGGGCAAAGCACTGTATACAGCCATATAGGTCAGAAAAAAATGTTTAGAAAACATTGAAAGAACTACATTCCTAAGTATCCTTTCAGCCCCAAAACACAGCCATGCCATCAAAAACTATCTACATTGTATGGGAATAAAACCCTAAACCTAGCTTTGGGTTTTGCTAGTTAAGGTTAGGGTTCAAATATTTCTCAAAGACAATTTTCTCAATATTCCACTCATTTGACTGGAAAATGAGCTTCTCTGAATCAAAATATGAGTCTGAAAAGACAATACACCACTGCCTAAACCAAGAGAGTGTGTCAGGAGTGGTCAAATTAATTCTTGAAATGTGTTCTTTCATTGGAAATTTCGTGTTGAACGGAGTGCTGAATGTATGTACGTTTAGGCCTAAGTGGCCTAAAAGTCGGAAACAACGAATACATTTTCGCTTTATCTGTTAATATGCCTGTGATTTCAAAGCCCATAGGCAAGAGTTTAAAAGTTAAATCAGGTTCTTTCGAACTGTTGCTTGTAGGGCAGTTCAAACACAATTTGTTTTTGGGGCAAACCACTATATACAGCCATATAGGTCAGAAAAAAATGTTTAGAAAACATTGAAAGAATTACATTCCTAGGTATCCTTTTAGCCCCAAAACACAGCCATGCCATCAAAAACTGTCTACACTGTATGGGAATAAAACCCTAACCCTAGCTTCGGGTTTTGCTAGTTAGGGTTAGGGTTCAAATATTTCTCAAAGACAATTGTCTCAATATTCCACTCATTTGACTGGAAAATGTGCTTCTCTGAATCAAAATATGAGTCTGAAAAGACAATACAGCACTTCCTAAACCAAGACAGTGTGTCAGGAGTGGTCAAATTAATTCTTGAAAGGTATTCTTTCATTGGAAATTTCGTGTTGAACGGAGTGCTGAATGAATGTGCGGTAAGGCCTAAGTGGCCTAAAAGTCTGAAACAACGAATACATTTTGGCTTTATCTGTTAATATGCCTGTGATTTCAAAGCCCATAGGCAAGAGTTTAAAAGAAAAATCAAGTTCTTTCGAACTGTTGCTTGTAGGGCAGTTCAGACACCATTCCTTTTTGGGGCATTCCTAAGTATACAGCCATATAGGTCAGAAAAAAATGTTTAGAAAACATAGAAATAACTACATTCCTAAGTGTCCTTTCAGCCCTAAAACACAGCCATGCCATCAAAAACTATCTACATTGTATGGGAATAAAACCCTAACCCTAGCTTCGGCTTTTGCTAGTTAGGTTTAGGGTTCAAATATTTCTCAAAGACAATTTTCTCAATATTCCACTCATTTAACTGGAAAATGAGCTTCTCTGAATCAAAATATGAGTCTGAAAAGACAATACAGCACTGCCTAAACCAAGATAGTGTGTCAGGAGTGGTCAAATTAATTCTTGAAAGATATTCTTCATTGGAAATTTCGTGTTGAACGGAGTGCTGAATGAATGTACGTTTAGGCCTAAGTGGCCTAAAAGTCACTAAAAGTCCGAAACAACGAATACATTTTGGCTTTATCTGTTAATATGCCTGTGATTTCAAAGCCCATAGGCAAGAGTTTAAAAGTAAAATCAGGTTTTTCAAACTGTTGCTTGTAGGGCAGGTCAGACACCATTCCTTTTTGGGGCAAAGCACTGTATACAGCCATATAGGTCAGAAAAAAATGTTTAGAAAACATTGAAAGAACTAAATTCCTCAGAATCTTTTCAGCCCTAAAACACAACCATGCCATCAAAAACTGTCTACATTGTATGGAAATAAAACCCTTACACTAGCTTCGGGTTTTGCTAGTTAGGGTTAGGGTTCAAATATTTCTCAAAGACAATTTTCTCAATATTCCACTCATTTGACTGGAAAATGTGCTTCTCTGAATCAAAATATGAGTCTGAAAAGACAATACACCACTGCCTAAACCAAGAGAGTGTGTCAGGAGTGGTCAAATTAATTCTTGAAAGGTATTCTTTCATTGGAAATTTCGTGTTCAACGGAATGCTGAATGAATGTACGTTTAGGCTTAAGTGGCCTAAAAGTCCGAAACAACTAATACATTTTTGCTTTATCTGTTAATATGCCTGTGATTTCAAAGCCCATGGTAAGAGTTTAAAAGTAAAATCAGGTTCTTTCGAACTGTTGCTTGTAGGGCAGTTCAGACACCATTCCTTTTCGGGGCAAAGCACTGTATACAGCCATATAGGTCAGAAAAAAATGTTTAGAAAACATTGAAAGAACTACATTCCTCAGAATCATTTCAGCCCTAAAACACAACCATGCCATCAAAAACTGTCTACATTGTACGGGAATAAAACCCTAACCCTAGCTTTGGGTTTTGCTAGTTAGGGTTAGGGTTCAAATATTTCTCAAAGACAATTTTCTCAATATTCCACTCATTTGACTGGAAAATGTGCTTCTCTGAATCAAAATATGAGTCTGAAAAGACAATACACCACTGCCTAAACCAAGAGAGTGTGTCAGGAGTGGTCAAATTAATTCTTGAAAGGTATTCTTTCATTGGAAATTTCGTGTTGAACGGAGTGCTGAATGAATGTACTTTTAGGCCTAAGTGGCCTAAAAGTCCGAAACAACGAATACATTTTGGCTTTATCTGTTAATATGCCTGTGATTTCAAAGCCCATAGGCAAGAGTTTAAAAGTAAAATCAGATTCTTTCGAACTGTTGCTTGTAGGGCAGTTCAGACACCATTCCTTTTTGGGGCAAAGCACTGTTTACAGCCATATAGGTCAGAAAAAAATGTTTAGAAAACATAGAAAGAATTACATTCCTAGGTATCCTTTCAGCCCCAAAACACAGCCATGCCATCAAAAACTGTCTACATTGTATGGGAATAAAACCCTAACCCTAGCTTCGGGTTTTGCTAGTTAGGGTTAGGGTTCAAATATTTCTCAAAGTCAATTTTCTCAATATTCCACTCATTTGACTGGAAAATGTGCTTCACTGAATCAAAATATGAGTCTGAAAAGACAATACAGCACTGCCTAAACCAAGAGAGTGTGTCAGGAGTGGTCAAATTAATTCTTGAAAGGTATTCTTTCATTGGAAATTTCGTGTTGAACGGAGTGCTGAATGAATGTGTGGTTAGGCCTCAGTGGCCTAAAAGTCCGAAACAACGAATACATTTTGGTTTTATCTGTTAATATGCCTGTGATTTCAAAGCCCATAGGCAAGAGTTTAAAAGAAAAATCAAGTTCTTTCGAACTGTTGCTTGTAGGGCAGTTCAGACACCATTCCTTTTTGGGGCAAAGCACTGTATACAGCCATATAGGTCAGAAAAAAATGTTTAGAAAACATAGAAATAACTACATTCCTCAGAATCCTTTCAGCCCTAAAACACAGCCATGCCATCAAAAACTATCTACATTGTATGGGAATAAAACCCTAACCCTAGCTTCGGCTTTTGCTAGTTAGGGTTAGGGTTCAAATATTTCTCAAAGACAATTTTCTCAATATTCCACTGATTTTGACTGGAAAATGAGCTTTTCTGAATCAAAATATGAGTCTGAAAAGACAATACACCACTGCCTAAACCAAGAGAGTGTGTCAGGAGTGGTCAAATTAATTCTTGAAAGGTATTCTTTCATTGGAAATTTCGTGTTGAACGGAGTGCTGAATGAATGTACGTTTAGGCCTAAGTGGCCTAAAAGTCACTAAAAGTCCGAAACAACGAATACATTTTGGCTTTATCTGTTAATATGCCTGTGATTTCAAAGCCCATAGGCAAGAGTTTAAAAGTAAAATCAGGTTTTTCAAACTGTTGCTTGTAGGGCAGGTCAGACACCATTCCTTTTTGGGGCAAAGCACTGTATACAGCCATATAGGTCAGAAAAAAATGTTTAGAAAACATTGAAAGAACTAAATTCCTCAGAATCTTTTCAGCCCTAAAACACAACCATGCCATCAAAAACTGTCTACATTGTATGGAAATAAAACCCTTACACTAGCTTCGGGTTTTGCTAGTTAGGGTTAGGGTTCAAATATTTCTCAAAGACAATTTTCTCAATATTCCACTCATTTGACTGGAAAATGTGCTTCTCTGAAT
Organism: Atractosteus spatula; assembly: GCF_055471065.1. NCBI lineage: Eukaryota > Metazoa > Chordata > Actinopteri > Semionotiformes > Lepisosteidae > Atractosteus > Atractosteus spatula. The sequence goes on from NC_142714.1 coordinate 21,165,775, forward strand.
CAAAATATGAGTCTGAAAAGACAATACACCACTGCCTAAACCAAGAGAGTGTGTCAGGAGTGGTCAAATTAATTCTTGAAAGGTATTCTTTCATTGGAAATTTCGTGTTCAACGGAATGCTGAATGAATGTACGTTTAGGCTTAAGTGGCCTAAAAGTCCGAAACAACTAATACATTTTTGCTTTATCTGTTAATATGCCTGTGATTTCAAAGCCCATGGTAAGAGTTTAAAAGTAAAATCAGGTTCTTTCGAACTGTTGCTTGTAGGGCAGTTCAGACACCATTCCTTTTCGGGGCAAAGCACTGTATACAGCCATATAGGTCAGAAAAAAATGTTTAGAAAACATTGAAAGAACTACATTCCTCAGAATCATTTCAGCCCTAAAACACAACCATGCCATCAAAAACTGTCTACATTGTACGGGAATAAAACCCTAACCCTAGCTTTGGGTTTTGCTAGTTAGGGTTAGGGTTCAAATATTTCTCAAAGACAATTTTCTCAATATTCCACTCATTTGACTGGAAAATGTGCTTCTCTGAATCAAAATATGAGTCTGAAAAGACAATACACCACTGCCTAAACCAAGAGAGTGTGTCAGGAGTGGTCAAATTAATTCTTGAAAGGTATTCTTTCATTGGAAATTTCGTGTTGAACGGAGTGCTGAATGAATGTACTTTTAGGCCTAAGTGGCCTAAAAGTCCGAAACAACGAATACATTTTGGCTTTATCTGTTAATATGCCTGTGATTTCAAAGCCCATAGGCAAGAGTTTAAAAGTAAAATCAGATTCTTTCGAACTGTTGCTTGTAGGGCAGTTCAGACACCATTCCTTTTTGGGGCAAAGCACTGTTTACAGCCATATAGGTCAGAAAAAAATGTTTAGAAAACATTGAAATAACTACATTCCTAAGTATCCTTTCAGCCCTAAAACACAGCCATGCCATCAAAAACTGTCTACATTGTATGGGAATAAAACCCTAACCATAGCTTCGGGATTGCTAGTTAGGGTTAGGGTTCAAATATTTCTCAAAGACAATTTTCTCAATATTCCACTCATTTGACTGGAAAATGAGCTTCTCTGAATCAAAATATGAGTCTGAAAAGACAATACAGCACTGCCTAAACCAAGAGAGTGTGTCAGGAGTGGTCAAATTAATTCTTGAAAGGTATTCTTTCATTGGAAATTTCGTGTTGAACGGAGTGCTGAATGTATGTACGTTTAGGCCTAAGTGGCCTAAAAGTCCGAAACAACTAATACATTTTGGCTTTATCTGTTAATATGCCTGTGATGTCAAAGCCCATGGTAAGAGTTTAAAAGTTAAATCAGGTTCTTTCGAACTGTTGCTTGTAGGACAGTTCAAACACCATTCGTTTTGGGGGCAAAGCACTATATACAGCCATATACGTCAGAAAAAAATGTTTAGAAAGCATTGAAAGAACTACATTCCTAAGTATCTTTTCAGCCCTAAAACACAACTATGCCATCAAAAACTGTCTACATTGTATGGGAATAAAACCCTAACGCTAGCTTTGGGTTTTGCTAGTTAGGGTTAGGGTTCAAATATTTCTCAAAGACAATTTTCTCAATATTCCACTTGTTTGACTGGAAAATGTGCTTCTCTGAATCAAAATATGAGTCTGAAAAGACAATACAGCACTGCCTAAACCAAGAGAGTGTGTCAGGAGTGGTCAAATTAATTCTTGAAAGGTATTCTTTCTTTGGAAATTTCGTGTTGAACTGAGTGCTGAATGAATGTGCGGTTAGGCCTAAGTGGCCTAAAAGTCCAAATCAACGAATACATTTTGGTTTTATCAGTTAATATGCCTGTGATTTCAAAGCCCATAGGCAAGAGTTTAAAAGTAAAATCAGGTTCTTTCGAACTTTTGCTTGTAGGGCACTTCAGACATCATTCCTTTTTGGGGCAAAGCACTGTATACAGCCATATAGGTCAGAAAAAAATGTTTAGAAAACATAGAAAGAACTACATTCCTAAGTATCCTTTCAGCCCCAAAACACAGCCATGCCATCAAAAACTGTCTACATTGTATGGGAATAAAACCCTAACCCTAGCTTCGGGTTTTGCTAGTTAGGGTTAGGCTTCAAATATTTCTCAAAGACAATTTTCTCAATATTCCACTGATTTGACTGGAAAATGAGCTTCTCTGAATCAAAATATGAGTCTGAAAAGACAATACACCACTGCCTAAACCAAGAGAGTATTTCAGGAGTGGTCAAATTAATTCTTGAAAGGTATTCTTTCATTGGAAATCTCGTGTTGAACGAAGTGCTGAATGTATGTACGTTTAGGCCTAAGTGGCCTAAAAGTCCGAAACAACGAATACATTTTCGCTTTATCTGTTAAAATGCCTGTGATTTCAAAGCCCATAGGCAAGAGTTTAAAAGTTAAATCAGGTTCTTTCGAACTGTTGCTTGTAGAGCAGTTCAAAAACCATTCGTTTTTGGGGCAAAGCACTATATACAGCCACATAGGTCAGAAAAAAATGTTTAGAAAACATTGAAAGAACTACATTCCTAAGTATCCTTTCAGCCCCAAAACACAGCCATGCCATCAAAAACTGTCTACATTGTATGGGAATAAAACCCTAACCCTAACTTCGGGTTTTGCTAGTTAGGGTTAGGGTTCAAATATTTCTCAAAGACAATTTTCTCAATATTCCACTCATTTGACTGGAAAATGTGCTTCTCTGAATCAAAATATGAGTCTGAATAGACAATACACCACTGCCTAAACCAATAGAGTGTGTCAGGAGTGGTCCAATTAATTCTTGAAAGGTATTCTTTCATTGGAAATTTCGTGTTGAACTGAGTGCTGAATGAATGTGCGGTTAGGCCTAAGTGGCCTAAAAGTCCGAATCAACGAATACATTTTGGCTTTATCAGTTAATATGCCTGTGATTTCAAAGCCCATAGGCAAGAGTTTAAAAGTAAAATCAGGTTCTTTCGAACTGTTGCTTGTAGGGCACTTCAGATATCATTCCTTTTTGGGGCAAAGCACTGTATACAGCCATATAGGTCAGAAAAAAATGTTTAGAAAACATAGAAAGAACTACATTCCTAAGTATCCTTTCAGCCCCAAAACACAGCCATGCCATCAAAAACTGTCTACATTGTATGGGAATAAAACCCTAACCCTAGCTTCGGGTTTTGCTAGTTAGGGTTAGGGTTCAAATATTTCTCAAAGACAATTTTCTCAATATTCCACTGATTTGACTGGAAAATGAGCTTCTCTGAATCAAAATATGAGTCTGAAAAGACAATACAGCACTGCCTAAACCAAGAGAGTGTTTCAGGAGTGGTCAAATTAATTCTTGAAAGGTATTCTTTCATTGGAAATTTCGTGTTGAACGAAGTGCTGAATGTATGTACAGATGCAGCCATTCAAAATGCGCGGGCGATACCGCATTATTTTGCGGTACGCTGTACGCAGTCTACCGCAAGCTACCGGTAAATACCGCGAGTTACCGTAAATTCTCCTATAATACGACAAGCAAAATAATAGTATCCGGAATTTCCGCAAGGTGGAGCTAATAAAGCTCAACCTCTCATGTTTGAGCTGTGGCCATCAAAGTCTTTAACGAAGATATTACTAATAGTATTAATAATGAATGACCTTGGACAAGCTGTAAGTGTAAACTCAAAGTATTGCCCTGGTCAACATTCTTTTTTTCATTGACCATCTTTGTAAAAGTAACACCACAGCATTTCGCAATCACGCATTTGTTTCCAATCATGCAGAGTACAGTGATTCACCATGCCTTTCACATGCTCATAAAAGAGATTGATTTAGGAACATAAACATATTACTGTATGCAAACTGTACTGTATACAGTATGTATATTTAATGTCTTAACTGTGCCCGTTTAAGTATTGACTATTCATATCTAATTTTACCACTGAAGGGAAATCTTAGTAGCTGAGCATAAAAAGAATAGGAGCATACTGCAACGCGTGTGAAGGCCATAAACGATATTAATTTTGGAACATAAACATACAGTATATGGCTGGTCTCGGTACTTTAAAGAAAACATACACAAAACATGGTTTCATTATGACCAGAATCTGTCTTGAGATATTTTTAACTTGATTTACAGTATTTGAGAGGTATGTCTTAACACCGATACTACAGTGCTTAAGTACTGCTCACGTATATGTTTCTAGGTTTATATTATGCATTTCATAAGGTCAAATTACTTTTGAGCAACTAATAAGAAGCGCGAAACGGTATGCGTTTTAGTTTCGTTTCGTGCTGGGACCCGTGGATTGATTAGAGATATCAAGTACATACAAGTCATTTTTTAAATGTTGTAGTTCGTCTTGAAAAAATGTTACGAGTACATCATCTATCAACAATTACACAGGTTCTGTTTCCATATTGCGGATTTTGGTTACGTAATATTATTTTCTAGATTTCACGTTGTGAATATATGATTTGGGCAAACAGAGCCGCAAAGAAGTACATTATGGGTTGTTGTTTTTTTTATGCAGTTTTATCTAGAACAAGCGATGCTTAAACCTTTGTCTGATTCTTGTGAAACTATCCACACGACAGTTACAGTACCTAGGAGTTGACTTCAGTGATGTCACTGATGGGATGTTTCTAAAAATCCATCCTCTGTAAAACATCTTCTCTAGTTGTCCTGCATATGTATTCGCTAATGAAGCTGTGTGTTCTGAGCCTGGATCTCTACATTTCTGTATGAACCAGCTTAGAGGGCTAAAGACAGCTTGTGTTTAAATTGAGTGTAAGGCAATTTATGCTTCTAAAGTCATGGTCAGCATTTATTATTGAACTGTGCTGTAAACTTGTTCTGTGCCAAGTCACATTATTTTATAGCGTTTTTATAGCGTTATCAAATCCGGTGGAGTTTCCTGACTCCCATGTCACATGGTCTGTGATTAAAACTTGTAAAACCGGTTTAATTCGTCACAGCCAGCACTCCGGTTGTAAAGTAGAAGCAGGCGAGATTTCCAGCGAAAAACACCTCCCCCTTCTTCAGGTGTGAGGGTCTTCTGCTCAGAATGAAACGCTAAAATGTAATGTAGGCTCTGAATGGGTTCAATTGTGATTTGGGCTTGATTAAGGTCGCTGCCTTTCATCTAAAACCCTACTTGAATCCTTCTAAACTAAAAATCAGTGTTTGTGAGTTCTAAATAAAGAGGTATCCAGGTAACAGTGAAACGGGCGGACAGTCTGGGGAGATCGCCCGTTTTCCATGTAAATAGTTCCCTGGTTCCGCACCCCTTGGTGTTTCTCTCGCTCTCTCTCGGGTCACCTGATCATTAGCTCGAAAGATTTGAGTGCTTTGTGTATATTCTAATGGTAGTGGGGGCAGGGTGTGTGGGAACAGGTTTGGTTGAAATTGCATTGGAGATCTATGTTCTTCACACCTGAAACATTTTCTCTGAAAGCATTTTCTTCGCAGTTTAACCGATCTTGTTACAGCATGTTACAGTTTACTATTATTAACCATATTAATTTTAAGTGCTTAATGTAAAATCTTGTAAAAATATATTTTCATTGTTCAAATATACATTAAGTCTGACTATCATATAATAAGTTAAATACAAAACTAAAGAAAAAATAGGGTTAAATATAATTCAAAATATTTTGCTAACAATGTTAACTGTTTATGAATAATAAAATGTATTAGCTAAGGAGTAGGATGGCACAGTTGTTAGTATGTTTTTTGTTTTGTTTCTTTTTCATAAATACAACAGTAGTACCTGATGTCTCAGTGGCTTTCAAAATTAAATTATGCATGCAAACCTGTGAACTAGAAAGATAACTAAGATATCCATCCATTTATAATGGTGGCAAAGTGGTTAGCATTGCTATCTTGCAGCACTGGGGTCCTAGGTTCAATTCCTGCCATCCTGTGTGTGTGGGGTTTACATGTTCTCTCTGGGTTACATGGTTTTTCTCCATATGTGTGATATGACTCCCTCTCGCACTCCAAAACATACTGGTAAGTTAATTGGTTTATGGGAAAACTGGCCCTGGTGTGTGTGTGTTTGTGTCTGTCTGTCCTGTGATGGACTGGCGCTATGTCCAGGGTGTATTCTGCCTTGTGTCCGTTGCTTACTGGGATAGGCTCCAAATCCTCTGTACTGGATAAAGAGATTAGAAATGGAAGTAAAGGCACTGTGTGGATGGAACTATACACAGTGTTAGAAACCCACTATGAAATGGCAGCATCTCACTGAGAATAAAATATTTTATACTGCTGGCTTAAGGAAACAGCCTTTCCACCTCTCTTGCACATCAGTATCCATACCTAGTTATTTAAACAACTTGCCTCTAATTATAAACATCTTAATATGCTGGCTCTGTGGATCCGCATCAGCTATGTTTGCCCATTCCTTCAATTCATGTGCATCCAACACACAGTTCAATGCCAGCAACTACACATAATCTAAAATACAATCCTTATTTCAGTATCTATGTAAACATATAGTTTGTTAACTTCATCATCTTCATCAAAAGTATGCCTAACCCCATTAGGAAGTGTTCTTGTTATAAGTGTATTCCTCAGCTTTCCCCAAATTATCTTCTTCTTGCCAACATCTCTAGTCTTTTATCCTGCAATAACTCAGCCAACACTTAAATCTCCAAAAGCTGCTTGTGTTAATTTCTTTAAATCACAAATATCATGTGTAAATACTGGCCATGTAATACTCTGCATTGTGGAATAATAGTTTATTTTAAAGGGAACTAGAGAAACTAAGAACTAGAGAAATCAAGAAAGGCTTTTTTTCTAGAATTAATAAATGCACATCCTGTTCACTGAGGAAATTAAATCCACACTGAGCAATCTTCAATATGTTCAGAATATGACAGCAAGAATCCTATCAGGGATGCATTACACCTGTTTTCAAGTCCTTGCACTGGTTACCTATCAGATTTCGAGTCAACTTCAAAATCCTTATCCTCCTTATATACTGTCCTACAACTGTTATTATTGATCTCCGAATTATTGTACTTGACATGACTTCATTCAGCCTTTCCTGAACGTCTATGACAGGCAGAGAGAGTGCTGTTTCTGGTGCGATCTTTTACAGCTGACATTTCACTGTTTTAAACGAACAAGAAATTAGATTGCTCATAAATCACTTATTCTATATAAACACAGCGTAATTGCCCTCCGAAAATCTTCTTTTTCTTGTTCGTTTTAGAGACCTTGATCGAAACTGATTTTAGATGTCAGAAAGGATTTATTTTCTCTGTATTTCCTACATTGCTTTGTCGAGATTTTAACTTTATATCTAACTTTATATCTAGGCTCAGATTTCAACTATAAATCGTACAGTAATTAATAGCAGTAAATACTGATGTTTATACATAAAAAAGTCATGCCTTGGAGTATAGACCCCCAAAGGAATGCCATAGACTCAAACTGCAAAATAAACACATACAGAAAGAAAGTATTTGTATTGTAATTGCAAATCTTGGTACTGTATGAGTGATTGGTATGACTTTCCTCATTACAAATCTCTTATTAGAATTTAAATTTCTCTGTAACTCCAGGTCAGAACAGAGAAAATGTAACTGCCTTAAGGAGTTTACGATTATGAAAAATAGAAGGATAAGCATGATACGTATGTCTTCTGTCATTTTCTAAGTCATGTTACTGAGCACCAAATCTTATTGAGAATATGAATCCATTTAAGGTTTATACCATTAAAGTAACGGTTTATTCCATGCTGAAAATGTTTGTACCAGACTTTTTTGAGGCCTGTTTAATTGTGTCTGAAGTCTGATGTTGTAAATTTTATTGTTAAAAAGATCCATGAAAATGTCACTACTAAAGTTAGCTGGTACTGTTGGTACTGTAAGTGGCAAGTAGAGCTCATATTTTAGATTTTGTGTAGTTGCTAGCGTTGAACTGTGTGTTGGATGCACATGAATTGAAGGAATGGGCAAACATAGCTGATGCGGATCCACAGAGCCAGCATATTAAGATGTTTATAATTAGAGGCAATTTGTTTAAATAACTAGGTATGGATACTGATGTGCAAGAGAGGTGGAAAGGCTGTTTCCTTAAGCCAGCAGTATAAAATGGTTTATTCTCAGTGAGATGCTGCCATTTCATAGTGGGTTTCTAACACTGTGTATAGTTCCATCCACACAGTGCCTTTACTTCCATCCATTTCTAATCTCTTTATCCAGTACAGAGGATTTGGAGCCTATCCCAGTAAGCGACGGACACAAGGCAGAATACACCCTGGACATAGCGCCAGTCCATCACAGGACAGACATACACAAACACACACACACCAAGGCCAGTTTAAATCTAACCTCAGAACCTTTCTTTTCAGAAGACTTAGTGTCTGTATCTGCTTCATTTTCTAATTTTGGTAGCACCTCTAACTGCTTGTCTTTCTTATATGCATTTACTTTGTAATCTGTGGTCCTTTTATCTGTTTTTACATCTACTGTATTGCTTTGAGATGCCACCTTTAATGGTGATATATCAAATAAAGTTTTTTATTATTGTTATAGGGAAACATGATCAGATTGTCCCTGGTTCAGAAAAAAAGATCTAAAGTATACTAGTTTGTCACTCTTCTAATTCCCTTTGCTAAATGACTTTTCATACTAATCTGATCAATCTAACTGCCAGTTTTCTGTGCTTTCTCTATCCTGCTAGATTTGCAATTATTCTGAAAATTTTCATCTTGAAATAACTCATTTCTAAATACCTTTTTCACTGTTAACATCTTGCAGCAACTCTGCGACAAAATATACACTCTGACAGTTCATCCTGCTACCAACATTAAATAGAACAAATCTTAAGATTTCTATATTTATGTCTTTATTTAGTGGTTTCATTAGTGACAAAGGCTAAACTTTCTTGGAAAAATGTCTTTTATGTGTTGTGGAAAAAACTGACTTGCTTTAACAAAATATGTTTACAAATCCTTTCACCTGGCATTTTCGTAGTTAGAAATTATGGAACGCTCTGTTAAAAGCAAGGGAGTTTTTATGTCCGTTGCAGTTCTTTTGCAACATGAATATAATTATATCGTTATTAATTTCTTGAGATACGCGATTCCATATTATATTCCCTTTTAATCAAATTCTAAAAGTATGCTTGTTGACTCCGGTATCGTGTTAGTTAAAGACTTCGATGCTTAAAATGTTTAGGGAGAAATGGAATACTGGTGTGTATTTTTTTCTTTAAAGTACCAAGACCAGCCATATACTGTATGTTTATGTTCCAAAATTAATATCGTTTATGGCCTTCACACGCGTTGCAGTATGCTCCTATTCTTTTTATGCTCAGGCACTAAGTAAAAGGAGATGCTTCATATTGCTTGACTAATTTTAAAAACTAAGTTAGAAATGCAGACGCTCCCTCGGTGCACTGCTCTGGTGCGCCAGCTCTTACACAGTGCCTGTCTGCCGTAAGCGTTACAATATACATACCCAACACTGCTTGTACCCATCTGTCATGCAAATAAAACACCTTGAATTGAATTGAATTGAGGGGAGAAGGGGGGGATACTAAAGCCAATACTGGCTCAATGGGCTTTGACGTGCTAATGTGTTGGTTTAACAGTCCGGGTGTGGCTGGCTTCCAATGTCAACTCGACTCAATTGGAAGACAATGAACGTATTTTAGCCCTAAATGAATTAATAGCAAACATGGTTTACATAAAATACATTTTTCCAAGAAAGTTTATAATAATACGATCTATAGTTGAAATCTGAGCCTACTTTAAAAATAAAGGAAAAGCATTTTCAGAGAGCAATCACGCTGTGTTTATGTAGAAAAAGCGATTAGGTTTATGAGCAATCTAATTACCTAATCGCTTAAAACGCTATATAAAATAAAGTTTATTTAGAGATGAATGATCAATGTGGTAGTTTAAATAATGTGAGTCAGGAAACTAACACAGCGCCACCGGATTTAATAACGCAATAAAAACGCTATAAAATAATGTGACACAGTACAGCACAGTACAATAATACTGACCATGACTTTAGAAGATTAAATTACCTTACACTCAATTTAAACACAAGCTGTCTTTCTGTATGAACCTCTAAGCTGGTTCATACAGAAAATGTAGAAATGCATTAGCCTGATTATGATTAAAAACACATAATTAAACACGCGTTTGCGATTTAAATCAGAACACGATTTAAATCAATATAAATGTTTATATTGTAACGCATACTGTCCAGCCTCCATTTCTCTATAAAAATTTACTGTTGCACACACACACATAATATCCATAATATCGCTTACCTATTTTTTCGAAGAAATGTTTGTTAAAATAAAAGTTCAGCACCAGCTGGATTCGAACACACAACCTGCTAGTTGGAAGTCACGCACCTAGACCAGTAGGCTACAAGAGAGCTCGCATGATCAGGCAGGCGAAACAGCCCTACACAGCCCTGCCGCAGTACATGGATATAATCATACCGTTATTAAATTCTTTAGATACGCGATTCCATATTATATTCCCTTTTAATCAAATTCTAAAAGTATGCTTGTTGACTCCGGTATCACGTTAGTTAAAGACTTCGAAGCTTACAATGTTAAGGGAGAAATGGAGTACCGGTGTGTATTTTTTTCTTTAAAGTACCAAGACCAGCTATATACTGTATGTTTACGTTCCAAAATTAATATCGTTTATGGCCTTCACACGCGTTACAGTATGCTCCTATTCTTTTTATGCTCAGCTACTAAGATTTCCCTTCAGTGGTAAAATTCAATATCTACAACGGGCACAGTAAAGACGTTTACAGTAAGTCTTTCTACGACAGACCAACGGACCACGAGTGCCCCTGTCGGTCAACCAATCACGCACCGCGGTATCCCGTGTCATCATACCTGCGGTATCTGTACCGCGGTGTCTGTGCCGCGCACTTTGAATGGCTGCATCTGTATAGGTCAGAAAAAAATGTTTAGAAAACATAGAAAGAACTACATTCCTAAGTATCCTTTCAGCCCTAAAACACAGCCATGCCATCAAAAACTATCTACATTGTATGGGAATAAAACCCTAACCCTAGCTTCGGCTTTTGCTAGTTAGGGTTAGGGTTCAAATATTTCTCAAAGACAATTTTCTCAATATTCCACTGATTTGACTGGAAAATGAGCTGCTCTGAATCAAAATATGAGTCTGAAAAGACAATACACCACTGCCTAAACCAAGAGAGTGTTTCAGGAGTGGTCAAATTAATTCTTGAAAGGTATTCTTTCATTGGAAATTTCGTGTTGAACGGAGTGCTGAATGAATGTACGTTTAGGCCTAAGTGGCCTAAAAGTCCGAAACAACGAATACATTTTGGCTTTATCTGTTAATATGCCTGTGATTTCAAAGCCCATAGGCAAGAGTTTAAAAGTAAAATCAGATTCTTTCGAACTGTTGCTTGTTGGGCAGTTCAGACAACATTCCTTTTTGGGGCAAAGCACTGTATACAGCCATATAGGTCAGAAAAAAATGTTTAGAAAACATTGAAAGAACTACATTCCTCAGAATCTTTTCAGCCCCAAAACACAGCCATGCCATCAAAAACTGTCTACATTGTATGGGAATAAAACCCTAACCCTAGTTTCGGGTTTTGCTAGTTAGGGTTAGGGTTCAAATATTTCTCAAAGACAATTTTCTCAATATTCCACTCATTTGACTGTAAAATGTGCTTCTCTGAATCAAAATATGAGTCTGAAAAGACAATACAGCACTCCCTAAACCAAGAGAGTGTTTCAGGTGAGGTCAAATTAATTCTTGAAAGGTATTCTTTCATTGGAAATTTCGTGTTGAACGGAGTGCTGAATGAATGTACGTTTAGGCTTAAGTGGCCTAAAAGTCCGAAACAACTAATACATTTTGGCTTTATCTGTTAATATGCCTGTGATTTCAAAGCCCATAGGCAAGAGTTTAAAAGTTAAATCAGGTTCTTTCGAACTGTTGCTTGTAGGGCAGTTCAAACAAAATTTGTTTTTGGGGCAAACCACTATATACAGCCATATAGGTCAGAAAAAAATGTTTAGAAAACATTGAAAGAATTACATTCCTAGGTATCCTTTCAGCCCCAAAACACAGCCATGCCATCAAAAACTGTCTACACTGTATGGGAATAAAACCCTAACCCTAGCTTCGGGTTTTGCTAGTTAGGGTTAGGGTTCAAATATTTCTCAAAGACAATTGTCTCAATATTCCACTCATTTGACTGGAAAATGTGCTTCTCTGAATCAAAATATGAGTCTGAAAAGACAATACAGCACTTCCTAAACCAAGACAGTGTGTCAGGAGTGGTCAAATTAATTCTTGAAAGGTATTCTTTCATTGGAAATTTCGTGTTGAACGGAGTGCTGAATGAATGTGCGGTAAGGCCTAAGTGGCCTAAAAGTCTGAAACAACGAATACATTTTGGCTTTATCTGTTAATATGCCTGTGATTTCAAAGCCCATAGGCAAGAGTTTAAAAGAAAAATCAAGTTCTTTCGAACTGTTGCTTGTAGGGCAGTTCAGACACCATTCCTTTTTGGGGCATTCCTAAGTATACAGCCATATAGGTCAGAAAAAAATGTTTAGAAAACATAGAAATAACTACATTCCTAAGTGTCCTTTCAGCCCTAAAACACAGCCATGCCATCAAAAACTATCTACATTGTATGGGAATAAAACCCTAACCCTAGCTTCGGCTTTTGCTAGTTAGGTTTAGGGTTCAGATATTTCTCAAAGACAATTTTCTCAATATTCCACTCATTTAACTGGAAAATGAGCTTCTCTGAATCAAAATATGAGTCTGAAAAGACAATACAGCACTGCCTAAACCAAGATAGTGTGTCAGGAGTGGTCAAATTAATTCTTGAAAGATATTCTTCATTGGAAATTTCGTGTTGAACGGAGTGCTGAATGAATGTACGTTTAGGCCTAAGTGGCCTAAAAGTCACTAAAAGTCCGAAACAACGAATACATTTTGGCTTTATCTGTTAATATGCCTGTGATTTCAAAGCCCATAGGCAAGAGTTTAAAAGTAAAATCAGGTTTTTCAAACTGTTGCTTGTAGGGCAGGTCAGACACCATTCCTTTTTGGGGCAAAGCACTGTATACAGCCATATAGGTCAGAAAAAAATGTTTAGAAAACATTGAAAGAACTAAATTCCTCAGAATCTTTTCAGCCCTAAAACACAACCATGCCATCAAAAACTGTCTACATTGTATGGAAATAAAACCCTTACACTAGCTTCGGGTTTTGCTAGTTAGGGTTAGGGTTCAAATATTTCTCAAAGACAATTTTCTCAATATTCCACTCATTTGACTGGAAAATGTGCTTCTCTGAATCAAAATATGAGTCTGAAAAGACAATACACCACTGCCTAAACCAAGAGAGTGTGTCAGGAGTGGTCAAATTAATTCTTGAAAGGTATTCTTTCATTGGAAATTTCGTGTTCAACGGAATGCTGAATGAATGTACGTTTAGGCTTAAGTGGCCTAAAAGTCCGAAACAACTAATACATTTTTGCTTTATCTGTTAATATGCCTATGATTTCAAAGCCCATGGTAAGAGTTTAAAAGTAAAATCAGGTTCTTTCGAACTGTTGCTTGTAGGGCAGTTCAGACACCATTCCTTTTCGGGGCAAAGCAATGTATACAGCCATATAGGTCAGAAAAAAATGTTTAGAAAACATTGAAAGAACTACATTCCTCAGAATCATTTCAGCCCTAAAACACAACCATGCCATCAAAAACTGTCTACATTGTACGGGAATAAAACCCTAACCCTAGCTTTGGGTTTTGCTAGTTAGGGTTAGGGTTCAAATATTTCTCAAAGACAATTTTCTCAATATTCCACTCATTTGACTGGAAAATGTGCTTCTCTGAATCAAAATATGAGTCTGAAAAGACAATACACCACTGCCTAAACCAAGAGAGTGTGTCAGGAGTGGTCAAATTAATTCTTGAAAGGTATTCTTTCATTGGAAATTTCGTGTTGAACGGAGTGCTGAATGAATGTACTTTTAGGCCTAAGTGGCCTAAAAGTCCGAAACAACGAATACATTTTGGCTTTATCTGTTAATATGCCTGTGATTTCAAAGCCCATAGGCAAGAGTTTAAAAGTAAAATCAGATTCTTTCGAACTGTTGCTTGTAGGGCAGTTCAAACACCATTCCTTTTTGGGGCAAAGCACTGTTTACAGCCATATAGGTCAGAAAAAAATGTTTTGAAAGCATTGAAAGAACTACATTCCTAAGTATCTTTTCAGCCCTAAAACACAACCATGCCATCAAAAACTGTCTACATTGTATGGGAATAAAACCCTAACCCTAGCTTCGGGTTTTGCTAGTTAGGGTTAGGGTTCAAATATTTCTCAAAGACAATTTTCTCAATATTCCACTCATTTGACTGGAAAATGTGCTTCACTGAATCAAAATATGAGTCTGAAAAGACAATACAGCACTGCCTAAACCAAGAGAGTGTGTCAGGAGTGGTCAAATTAATTCTTGAAATGTATTCTTTCATTGGAAATTTCGTGTTGAACGGAGTACTGAATGAATGTGTGGTTAGGCCTAAGTGGCCTCAAAGTCCGAAACAACGAATACATTTTGGCTTTATCTGTTAATATGCCTGTGATTTCAAAGCCCATAGGCAAGAGTTTAAAAGTAAAATCAGATTCTTTCGAACTGTTGCTTGTAGGGCAGTTCAAACACCATTCCTTTTTGGGGCAAAGCACTGTTTACAGCCATATAGGTCAGAAAAAAATGTTTTGAAAGCATTGAAAGAACTACATTCCTAAGTATCTTTTCAGCCCTAAAACACAACCATGCCATCAAAAACTGTCTACATTGTATGGGAATAAAACCCTAACCCTAGCTTCGGGTTTTGCTAGTTAGGGTTAGGGTTCAAATATTTCTCAAAGACAATTTTCTCAATATTCCACTCATTTGACTGGAAAATGTGCTTCACTGAATCAAAATATGAGTCTGAAAAGACAATACAGCACTGCCTAAACCAAGAGAGTGTGTCAGGAGTGGTCAAATTAATTCTTGAAATGTATTCTTTCATTGGAAATTTCGTGTTGAACGGAGTACTGAATGAATGTGTGGTTAGGCCTAAGTGGCCTAAAAGTCCGAAACAACGAATACATTTTGGTTTTGTCTGTTAATATGCCTGTGATTTCAAAGCCCATAGGCAAGAGTTTAAAAGAAAAATCAAGTTCTTTCGAACTGTTGCTTGTAGGGCAGTTCAGACACCATTCCTTTTTGGGGCAAAGCACTGTATACAGCCATATAGGTCAGAAAAAAATGTTTAGAAAACATTGAAATAACTACATTCCTCAGAATCCTTTCAGCCCTAAAACACAGCCATGCCATCAAAAACTATCTACATTGTATGGGAATAAAACCCTAACCCTAGCTTCGGCTTTTGCTAGTTAGGGTTAGGGTTCAAATATTTCTCAAAGACAATTTTCTCAATATTCCACTGATTTTGACTGGAAAATGAGCTTTTCTGAATCAAAATATGAGTCTGAAAAGACAATACACCACTGCCTAAACCAAGAGAGTGTGTCAGGAGTGGTCAAATTAATTCTTGAAAGGTATTCTTTCATTGGAAATTTCGTGTTGAACGGAGTGCTGAATGAATGCACGTTTAGGCCTCAGTGGCCTACTAGTCCGAAACAACGAATACATTTTGGCTTTATCTGTTAATATGCCTGTGGTTTCAAAGCCCATGGTAAGAGTTTAAAAGTTAAATCAGGTTCTTTCGAACTGTTGCTGGTAAGGCAGTACAAACACAATTTGTTTTTGGGGCAAAGCACTATATACAGCCATATAGGTCAGAAAAAAATGTTTTGAAAGCATTGAAAGAACTACATTCCTAAGTATCTTTTCAGCCCTAAAACACAACCATGCCATCAAAAACTGTCTACATTGTACGGGAATAAAACCCTAACCCTAGCTTTGGGTTTTGCTAGTTAGGGTTAGGGTTCAAATATTTCTCAAAGACAATTTTCTCAATATTCCACTCATTTGACTGGAAAATGTGCTTCTCTGAATCAAAATATGAGTCTGAAAAGACAATACAGCACTGCCTAAACCAAGAGAGTGTGTCAGGAGTGGTCAAATTAATTCTTGAAAGGTATTCTTTCATTGGAAATTTCGTGTTGAACGGAGTGCTAAATGAATGTACGTTTAGGCCTAAGTGGCCTAAAAGTCCGAAACAACGAATACATTTTGGCTTTATCTGTTAATATGCCTGTGATTTCAAAGCCCATAGGCAAGAGTTTAAAAGTAAAATCAGGTTCTTTCAAACAGTTGCTTGTAGGGCAGTTCAGACACCATTCCTTTTTGGGGCAAAGCACTGTATACAGCCATATAGGTCAGAAAAAAATGTTTAGAAAACATTGAAAGAACTAAATTCCTCAGAATCTTTTCAGCCCTAAAACACAACCTTGCCATCAAAAACTATCTACATTGTATGGAAATAAAATCCTAACACTAGCTTCGGGTTTTGCTAGTTAGGGTTAGGGCTCAAATATTTCTCAAAGACAATTTTCTCAATATTCTACTCATTTGACTGGAAAATGTGCTTCTCTGAATCAAAATATGAGTCTGAAAAGACAATACAGCACTGCCTAAACCAAGAGAGTGTTTCAGGTGTGGTCAAATTAATTCTTGAAAGGTATTCTTTCATTGGAAATTTCGTGTTGAACGGAGTGCTGAATGAATGTACGTTTAGGCTTAAGTGGCCTAAAAGTCCGAAACAACTAATACATTTTGGCTTTATCTGTTAATATGCCTGTGATTTCAAAGCCCATAGGCAAGAGTTTAAAAGTAAAATCAGGCTCTTTCGAACTGTTGCTTGTAGGGCAGTTCAGACACCATTCCTTTTTGGGGCAAAGCACTGTATACAGCCATATAGGTCAGAAAAAAATGTTTAGAAAACATTGAAAGAATTACATTCCTAGGTATCCTTTCAGCCCCAAAACACAGCCATGCCATCAAAAACTGTCTACATTGTATGGGAATAAAACCCTAACCCTAGCTTCGGGTTTTGCTAGTTAGGGTTAGGGTTCAAATATTTCTCAAAGACAATTTTCTCAATATTCCACTCATTTGACTGGAAAATGTGCTTCACTGAATCAAAATATTAGTCTGAAAAGACAATACAGCACTGCCTAAACCAAGAGAGTGTGTCAGGAGTGGTCAAATTAATTCTTGAAAGGTATACTTTCATTGGAAATTTCGTGTTGAACGGAGTGCTGAATGAATGTGTGGTAAGGCCTAAGTGGCCTAAAAGTCCGAAACAACGAATACATTTTGGTTTTATCTGTTAATATACCTGTGATTTCAAAGCCCATAGGCAAGAGTTTAAAAGAAAAATCAAGTTCTTTCGAACTGTTGCTTGTAGGGCAGTTCAGACACCATTCCTTTTTGGGGCAAAGCACTGTATACAGCCATATAGGTCAGAAAAAAATGTTTAGAAAACATAGAAAGAACTACATTCCTCAGAATCCTTTCAGCCCTAAAACACAGCCATGCCATCAAAAACTATCTACATTGTATGGGAATAAAACCCTAACCCTAGCTTCGGCTTTTGCTAGTTAGGGATAGGGTTCAAATATTTCTCAAAGACAATTTTCTCAATATTCCAGTCATTTGACTGGAAAATGTGCTTCTCTGAATCAAAATATGAGTCTGAAAAGACAATACACCACTGCCTAAACCAAGAGAGTGTGTCAGGAGTGGTCAAATTATTTCTTGAAATGTATTCTTTCATTGGAAATTTCGTGTTGAACGGAGTGCTGAATGAATGTGTGGTAAGGCCTAAGTGGCCTAAAAGTCCGAAACAACGAATACATTTTGGTTTTATCTGTTAATATGCCTATGATTTCAAAGCCCATAGGCAAGAGTTTAAAAGTAAAATCAGGTTCTTTCAAACTGTTGCTTGTAGGGCAGTTCAGACACCATTCCTTTTTGGGGCAAAGCACTGTATACAGCCATATAGGTCAGAAAAAAATGTTTAGAAAACATTGAAAGAACTAAATTCCTCAGAATCTTTTCAGCCCTAAAACACAACCTTGCCATCAAAAACTATCTACATTGAATGGAAATAAAATCCTAACACTAGCTTCGGGTTTTGCTAGTTAGGGTTAGGGCTCAAATATTTCTCAAAGACAATTTTCTCAATATTCTACTCATTTGACTGGAAAATGTGCTTCTCTGAATCAAAATATGAGTCTGAAAAGACAATACAGCACTGCCTAAACCAAGAGAGTGTTTCAGGTGTGGTCAAATTAATTCTTGAAAGGTATTCTTTCATTGGAAATTTCGTGTTGAACGGAGTGCTGAATGAATGTACGTTTAGGCTTAAGTGGCCTAAAAGTCCGAAACAACTAATACATTTTGGCTTTATCTGTTAATATGCCTGTGATTTCAAAGCCCATAGGCAAGAGTTTAAAAGTAAAATCAGGTTCTTTCGAACTGTTGCTTGTAGGGCAGTTCAGACACCATTCCTTTTTGGGGCAAAGCACTGTATACAGCCATATAGGTCAGAAAAAAATGTTTAGAAAACATTGAAAGAATTACATTCCTAGGTATCCTTTCAGCCCCAAAACACAGCCATGCCATCAAAAACTGTCTACATTGTATGGGAATAAAACCCTAACCCTAGCTTCGGGTTTTGCTAGTTAGGGTTAGGGTTCAAATATTTCTCAAAGACAATTTTCTCAATATTCCACTCATTTGACTGGAAAATGTGCTTCACTGAATCAAAATATTAGTCTGAAAAGACAATACAGCACTGCCTAAACCAAGAGAGTGTGTCAGGAGTGGTCAAATTAATTCTTGAAAGGTATACTTTCATTGGAAATTTCGTGTTGAACGGAGTGCTGAATGAATGTGTGGTAAGGCCTAAGTGGCCTAAAAGTCCGAAACAACGAATACATTTTGGTTTTATCTGTTAATATACCTGTGATTTCAAAGCCCATAGGCAAGAGTTTAAAAGAAAAATCAAGTTCTTTCGAACTGTTGCTTGTAGGGCAGTTCAGACACCATTCCTTTTTGGGGCAAAGCACTGTATACAGCCATATAGGTCAGAAAAAAATGTTTAGAAAACATTGAAAGAACTAAATTCCTCAGAATCTTTTCAGCCCTAAAACACAACCTTGCCATCAAAAACTATCTACATTGAATGGAAATAAAATCCTAACACTAGCTTCGGGTTTTGCTAGTTAGGGTTAGGGCTCAAATATTTCTCAAAGACAATTTTCTCAATATTCTACTCATTTGACTGGAAAATGTGCTTCTCTGAATCAAAATATGAGTCTGAAAAGACAATACAGCACTGCCTAAACCAAGAGAGTGTTTCAGGTGTGGTCAAATTAATTCTTGAAAGGTATTCTTTCATTGGAAATTTCGTGTTGAACGGAGTGCTGAATGAATGTACGTTTAGGCTTAAGTGGCCTAAAAGTCCGAAACAACTAATACATTTTGGCTTTATCTGTTAATATGCCTGTGATTTCAAAGCCCATAGGCAAGAGTTTAAAAGTAAAATCAGGTTCTTTCGAACTGTTGCTTGTAGGGCAGTTCAGACACCATTCCTTTTTGGGGCAAAGCACTGTATACAGCCATATAGGTCAGAAAAAAATGTTTAGAAAACATTGAAAGAATTACATTCCTAGGTATCCTTTCAGCCCCAAAACACAGCCATGCCATCAAAAACTGTCTACATTGTATGGGAATAAAACCCTAACCCTAGCTTCGGGTTTTGCTAGTTAGGGTTAGGGTTCAAATATTTCTCAAAGACAATTTTCTCAATATTCCACTCATTTGACTGGAAAATGTGCTTCACTGAATCAAAATATTAGTCTGAAAAGACAATACAGCACTGCCTAAACCAAGAGAGTGTGTCAGGAGTGGTCAAATTAATTCTTGAAAGGTATACTTTCATTGGAAATTTCGTGTTGAACGGAGTGCTGAATGAATGTGTGGTAAGGCCTAAGTGGCCTAAAAGTCCGAAACAACGAATACATTTTGGTTTTATCTGTTAATATACCTGTGATTTCAAAGCCCATAGGCAAGAGTTTAAAAGAAAAATCAAGTTCTTTCGAACTGTTGCTTGTAGGGCAGTTCAGACACCATTCCTTTTTGGGGCAAAGCACTGTATACAGCCATATAGGTCAGAAAAAAATGTTTAGAAAACATAGAAAGAACTACATTCCTCAGAATCCTTTCAGCCCTAAAACACAGCCATGCCATCAAAAACTATCTACATTGTATGGGAATAAAACCCTAACCCTAGCTTCGGCTTTTGCTAGTTAGGGATAGGGTTCAAATATTTCTCAAAGACAATTTTCTCAATATTCCACTCATTTGACTGGAAAATGTGCTTCTCTGAATCAAAATATGAGTCTGAAAAGACAATACACCACTGCCTAAACCAAGAGAGTGTGTCAGGAGTGGTCAAATTATTTCTTGAAATGTATTCTTTCATTGGAAATTTCGTGTTGAACGGAGTGCTGAATGAATGTGTGGTAAGGCCTAAGTGGCCTAAAAGTCCGAAACAACGAATACATTTTGGTTTTATCTGTTAATATGCCTATGATTTCAAAGCCCATAGGGAAGAGTTTAAAAGAAAAATCAAGTTCTTTCGAACTGTTGCTTGTAGGGCAGTTCAGACACCATTCCTTTTTGGGGCAAAGCACTGTATACAGCCATATAGGTCAGAAAAAAATGTTTAGAAAACATTGAAAGAACTAAATTCCTCAGAATCTTTTCAGCCCTAAAACACAACCTTGCCATCAAAAACTGTCTACATTGTATGGAAATAAAACCCTAACACTAGCTTCGGGTTTTGCTAGTTAGGGTTAGGGCTCAAATATTTCTCAAAGACAATTTTCTCAATATTCCAATCATTTGACTGGAAAATGTGCTTCTCTGAATCAAAATATAAGTCTGAAAAGACAATACAGCACTGCCTAAACCAAGAGAGTGTTTCAGGTGTGGTCAAATTAATTCTTGAAAGGTATTCTTTCATTGGAAATTTCGTGTTGAACGGAGTGCTGAATGAATGTACGTTTAGGCTTAAGTGGCCTAAAAGTCCGAAACAACAAATACATTTTGGCTTTATCTGTTAATATGCCTGTGATTTCAAAGCCCATAGGCAAGAGTTTAAAAGTAAAATCAGGTTCTTTCGAACTGTTGCTTGTAGGGCAGTTCACAAACCATTCCTTTTTGGGGCAAAGCACTGTATACAGCCATATAGGTCAGAAAAAAATGTTTAGAAAACATTGAAAGAACTACATTCCTAAGTATCCTTTCAGCCCCAAAACACAGCCATGCCATCAAAAACTGTCTACACTGTATGGGAATAAAACCCTAACCCTAGCTTCGGGTTTTGCTAGTTAGGGTTAGGGTTCAAATATTTCTCAAAGACAATTTTCTCAATATTCCACTGATTTGACTGGAAAATGAGCTTCTCTGAATCAAAATATGAGTCTGAAAAGACAATACACCACTGCCTAAACCAAGAGAGAGTGTCAGGAGTGGTCAAATTAATTCTTGAAATGTATTCTTTCATTGGAAATTTCGTGTTGAACGGAGTGCTGAATGAATGTGCGGTTAGGCCTAAGTGGCCTAAAAGTCCGAAACAACGAATACATTTTGGCTTTATCAGTTAATATGCCTGTGATTTCAAAGCCGATAGGGAAGAGTTTAAAAGTAAAATCAGGTTCTTTCGAACTGTTGCTTGTAGGGCACTTCAGACACCATTCCTTTTTGGGGCAAAGCACTGTATACAGCCATATAGGTCAGAAAAAAATGTTTAGAAAACATTGAAAGAACTACATTCCTAAGTATCCTTTCAGCCCCAAAACACAGCCATGCCATCAAAAACTGTCTACATTGTATGGGAATAAAACCCTAAACCTAGCTTTGGGTTTTGCTTGTTAAGGTTAGGGTTCAAATATTTCTCAAAGACAATTTTCTCAATATTCCACTCATTTGACTGGAAAATGAGCTTCTCTGAATCAAAATATGAGTCTGAAAAGACAATACACCACTGCCTAAACCAAGAGAGTGTGTCAGGAGTGGTCAAATTAATTCTTGAAATGTGTTCTTTCATTGGAAATTTCGTGTTGAACGGAGTGCTGAATGTATGTACGTTTAGGCCTAAGTGGCCTAAAAGTCGGAAAGAACGAATACATTTTCGCTTTATCTGTTAAAATGCCTGTGATTTCAAAGCCCATAGGCAAGAGTTTAAAAGTAAAATCAGGTTCTTTCGAACTGTTGCTTGTAGGGCAGTTCACACACCATTCCTTTTTGGGGCAAAGCACTGTATACAGCCATATAGGTCAGAAAAAAATGTTTAGAAAACATTGAAAGAACTACATTCCTAAGTATCCTTTCAGCCCCAAAACACAGCCATGCCATCAAAAACTGTCTACATTGTATGGGAATAAAACCCTAACCCTAGCTTCGGGTTTTGCTAGTTAGGATTAGGGTTCAAATATTTCTCAAAGACAATTTTCTCAATATTCCACTGATTTGACTGGAAAATGAGCTTCTCTGAATCAAAATATGAGTCTGAAAAGACAATACACCACTGCCTAAACCAAGAGAGTGTGTCAGGAGTGGTCAAATTAATTCTTGAAATGTGTTCTTTCATTGGAAATTTCGTGTTGAACGGAGTGCTGAATGTATGTACGTTTAGGCCTAAGTGGCCTAAAAGTCCGAAACAATGAATACATTTTGGCTTCATCTGTTAATATCCCTGTGATTTCAAAGCCCATAGGCAAGAGTTTAAAAGTAAAATCAGATTCTTTCGAATTGTTGCTTGTAGGACAGTTCAGACACCATTCCTTTTTGGGGCAAAGCACTGTATACAGCCATATAGGTCAGAAAAAAATGTTTAGAAAACATTGAAAGAAGTACATTCCTAAGTATCCTTTCAGCCCCAAAACACAGCTATGCCATCAAAAACTATCTACATTGTATGGGAATAAAACCCTAAACCTAGCTTTGGGTTTTGCTAGTTAAGGGTTAGGGTTCAAATATTTCTCAAAGACAATTTTCTCAATATTCCACTCATTTGACTGGAAAATGAGCTTCTCTGAATCAAAAAATGAGTCTGAAAAGACAATACACCACTGCCTAAACCAAGAGAGTGTGTCAGGAGTGGTCAAATTAATTCTTGAAATGTGTTCTTTCATTGGAAATTTCGTGTTGAACGGAGTGCTGAATGTATGTACGTTTAGGCCTAAGTGGCCTAAAAGTCCGAAACAACGAATACATTTTCGCTTTATCTGTTAAAATGCCTGTGATTTCAAAGCCCATAGGCAAGAGTTTAAAAGTAAAATCAGGTTCTTTCGAACTGTTGCTTGTAGGGCAGTTCACACACCATTCCTTTTTGGGGCAAAGCACTGTATACAGCCATATAGGTCAGAAAAAAATGTTTAGAAAACATTGAAAGAACTACATTCCTAAGTATCCTTTCAGCCCCAAAACACAGGCATGCCATCAAAAACTGTCTACATTGTATGGGAATAAAACCCTAACCCTAGCTTCGGGTTTTGCTAGTTACGGTTAGGGTTCAAATATTTCTCAAAGACAATTTTCTCAATATTCCACTCATTTGACTGGAAAATGAGCTTCTCTGAATCAAAATATGAGTCTGAAAAGACAATACACCACTGCCTAAACCAAGAGAGTGTGTCATGAGTGGTCAAATTAATTCTTGAAATGTGTTCTTTCATTGGAAATTTCGTGTTGAACGGAGTGCTGAATGTATGTACGTTTAGGCCTAAGTGGCCTAAAAGTCGGAAACAACGAATACATTTTCGCTTTATCTGTTAAAATGCATGTGATTTCAAAGCCCATAGGCAAGAGTTTAAAAGTAAAATCAGGTTCTTTCGAGCTGTTGCTTGTAGGGCAGTTCACACACCATTCCTTTTTGGGGCAAAGCACTGTATACAGCCATATAGGTCAGAAAAAAATGTTTAGAAAACATTGAAAGAACTACATTCCTAAGTATCCTTTCAGCCCCAAAACACAGCCATGCCATCAAAAACTGTCTACATTGTATGGGAATAAAACCCTAACCCTAGCTTCGGGTTTTGCTAGTTAGGGTTAGGGTTCAAATATTTCTCAAAGACAATTTTCTCAATATTCCACTGATTTGACTGGAAAATGAGCTTCTCTGAATCAAAATATGAGTCTGAAAAGACAATACACCACTGCCTAAACCAAGAGAGTGTGTCAGGAGTGCTCAAATTAATTCTTGAAATGTGTTCTTTCATTGGAAATTTCGTGTTGAACGGAGTGCTGAATGTATGTACGTTTAGGCCTAAGTGGCCTAAAAGTCCGAAACAACGAATACATTTTCGCTTTATCTGTTAAAATACCTGTGATTTCAAAGCCCATAGGCAAGAGTTTAAAAGTAAAATCAGGTTCTTTCGAACTGTTGCTTGTAGGGCACTTCAGACACCATTCCTTTTTGGGGCAAAGCACTGTATACAGCCATATAGGTCAGAAAAAAATGTTTAGAAAACATTGAAAGAACTACATTCCTAAGTATCCTTTCAGCCCCAAAACACAGCCATGCCATCAAAAACTGTCTACATTGTATGGGAATAAAACCCTAAACCTAGCTTTGGGTTTTGCTTGTTAAGGTTAGGGTTCAAATATTTCTCAAAGACAATTTTCTCAATATTCCACTCATTTGACTGGAAAATGAGCTTCTCTGAATCAAAATATGAGTCTGAAAAGACAATACACCACTGCCTAAACCAAGAGAGTGTGTCAGGAGTGGTCAAATTAATTCTTGAAATGTGTTCTTTCATTGGAAATTTCGTGTTGAACGGAGTGCTGAATGTATGTACGTTTAGGCCTAAGTGGCCTAAAAGTCGGAAAGAACGAATACATTTTCGCTTTATCTGTTAAAATGCCTGTGATTTCAAAGCCCATAGGCAAGAGTTTAAAAGTAAAATCAGGTTCTTTCGAACTGTTGCTTGTAGGGCAGTTCACATACCATTCCTTTTTGGGGCAAAGCACTGTATACAGCCATATAGGTCAGAAAAAAATGTTTAGAAAACATTGAAAGAACTACATTCCTAAGTATCCTTTCAGCCCCAAAACACAGCCATGCCATCAAAAACTGTCTACATTGTATGGGAATAAAACCCTAACCCTAGCTTCGGGTTTTGCTAGTTAGGATTAGGGTTCAAATATTTCTCAAAGACAATTTTCTCAATATTCCACTGATTTGACTGGAAAATGAGCTTCTCTGAATCAAAATATGAGTCTGAAAAGACAATACACCACTGCCTAAACCAAGAGAGTGTGTCAGGAGTGGTCAAATTAATTCTTGAAATGTGTTCTTTCATTGGAAATTTCGTGTTGAACGGAGTGCTGAATGTATGTACGTTTAGGCCTAAGTGGCCTAAAAGTCCGAAACAACGAATACATTTTCGCTTTATCTGTTAAAATACCTGTGATTTCAAAGCCCATAGGCAAGAGTTTAAAAGTAAAATCAGGTTCTTTCGAACTGTTGCTTGTAGGGCAGTTCAGACACCATTCCTTTTTGGGGCAAAGCACTGTATACAGCCATATAGGTCAGAAAAAAATGTTTAGAAAACATTGAAAGAACTACATTCCTAAGTATCCTTTCAGCCCCAAAACACAGCCATGCCATCAAAAACTGTCCACATTGTATGGGAATAAAACCCTAACAAAAGCTTCGGGTTTTGCTAGTTAGGGTTAGGGTTCAAATATTTCTCAAAGACAATTTTCTCAATATTCCACTGATTTGACTGGAAAATGAGCTTCTCTGAATCAAAATATGAGTCTGAAAAGACAATACACCACTGCCTAAACCAAGAGAGTGTGTCAGGAGTGGTCAAATTAATTCTTGAAAGGCATTCTTTCATTGGAAATCTCATGTTGAATGGAGTGCTAATAAATGTACGTTTAGGCCTAAGTGGTCTAAAAGTCCGAAACAATGAATACATTTTGGCTTTATCTGTTAATATCCCTGTGATTTCAAAGCCCATAGGCAAGAGTTTAAAAGTAAAATCAGATTCTTTCGAACTGTTGCTTGTAGGACAGTTCAGACACCATTCCTTTTTGGGGCAAAGCACTGTATACAGCCATATAGGTCAGAAAAAAATGTTTAGAAAACATAGAAAGAACTACATTCCTAAGTATCCTTTCAGCTCCAAAACACAGCTATGCCATCAAAAACTATTTACATTGTATTGGAATAAAACTCTAACCCTAGCTTTGGGATTTGCTAGTTAAGGTTAGGGTTCAAATATTTCTCAAAGACAATTTTCTCAATATTCCACTCATTTGACTGGAAAATGAGCTTCTCTGAATCAAAAAATGAGTCTGAAAAGACAATACACCACTGCCTAAACCAAGAGAGTGTGTCAGGAGTGGTCAAATTAATTCTTGAAATGTGTTCTTTCATTGGAAATTTCGTGTTGAACGGAGTGCTGAATGTATGTACGTTTAGGCCTAAGTGGCCTAAAAGTCCGAAACAACGAATACATTTTCGCTTTATCTGTTAAAATGCCTGTGATTTCAAAGCCCATAGGCAAGAGTTTAAAAGTAAAATCAGGTTCTTTCGAACTGTTGCTTGTAGGGCAGTTCACACACCATTCCTTTTTGGGGCAAAGCACTGTATACAGCCATATAGGTCAAAAAAAATGTTTAGAAAACATTGAAAGAACTACATTCCTAAGTATCCTTTCAGCCCCAAAACACAGCCATGCCATCAAAAACTGTCTACATTGTATGGGAATAAAACCCTAACCCTAGCTTCGGGTTTTGCAAGTTAGGGTTAGGGTTCAAATATTTCTCAAAGACAATTTTCTCAATATTCCACTGATTTGACTGGAAAATGAGCTTCTCTGAATCAAAATATGAGTCTGAAAAGACAATACACCACTGCCTAAACCAAGAGAGTGTGTCAGGAGTGGTCAAATTAATTCTTGAAATGTGTTCTTTCATTGGAAATTTCGTGTTGAACGGAGTGCTGAATGTATGTACGTTAAGGCCTAAGTGGCCTAAAAGTCCGAAACAACGAATACATTTTCGCTTTATCTGTTAAAATGCCTGTGATTTCAAAGCCCATAGGCAAGAGTTTAAAAGTAAATTCAGGTTCTTTCGAACTGTTGCTTGTAGGGCAGTTCAGACACCATTCCTTTTTGGGGCAAAGCACTATATACAGCCATATAGGTCAGAAAAAAATGTTTAGAAAACATAGAAAGAACTACATTCCTAAGTATCCTTTCAGCCCCAAAACACATCTATGCCATCAAAAACTATCTACATTGTATGGGAATAAAACCCTAACCCTAGCTTTGGGTTTTGCTAGTTAAGGTTAGGGTTCAAATATTTCTCAAAGACAATTTTCTCAATATTCCACTCATTTGACTGGAAAATGAGCTTCTCTGAATCAAAAAATGAGTCTGAAAAGACAATACACCACTGCCTAAACCAAGAGAGTGTGTCAGGAGTGGTCAAATTAATTCTTGAAATGTGTTCTTTCATTGGAAATTTCGTGTTGAACGGAGTGCTGAATGTATGTACGTTTAGGCCTAAGTGGCCTAAAAGTCCGAAACAACGAATACATTTTCGCTTTATCTGTTAAAATGCCTGTGATTTCAAAGCCCATAGGCAAGAGTTTAAAAGTAAAATCAGGTTCTTTCGAACTGTTGCTTGTAGGGCAGTTCAGACACCATTCCTTTTTGGGGCAAAGCACTGTATACAGCCATATAGGTCAGAAAAAAATGTTTAGAAAACATTGAAAGAACTACATTCCTAAGTATCCTTTCAGCCCCAAAACACAGCCATGCCATCAAAAACTGTCCACATTGTATGGGAATAAAACCCTAACCCTAGCTTCGGGTTTTGCTAGTTAGGGTTAGGGTTCAAATATTTCTCAAAGACAATTTTCTCAATATTCCACTGATTTGACTGGAAAATGAGCTTCTCTGAATCAAAATATGAGTCTGAAAAGACAATACACCACTGCCTAAACCAAGAGAGAGTGTCAGGAGTGGTCAAATTAATTCTTGAAATGTATTCTTTCATTGGAAATTTCGTGTTGAACGGAGTGCTGAATGAATGTGCGGTTAGGCCTAAGTGGCCTAAATGTCCGAAACAACGAATACATTTTGGCTTTATCAGTTAATATGCCTGTGATTTCAAAGCCCATAGGGAAGAGTTTAAAAGTAAAATCAGGTTCTTTCGAACTGTTGCTTATAGGGCACTTCAGACACCATTCCTTTTTGGGGCAAAGCACTGTATACAGCCATAGAAGTCAGAAAAAAATGTTTAGAAAACATAGAAAGAACTACATTCCTAAGTATCCTTTCAGCCCTAAAACACAGCCATGCCATCAAAAACTGTCTACATTGTATGGGAATAAAACCCTAACCCTAGCTTCGGCTTTTGCTAGTTAGGGTTAGGGTTCAAGTATTTCTCAAAGACAATTTTCTCAATATTCCACTGATTTGACTGGAAAATGAGCTTCTCTGAATCAAAATATGAGTCTGAAAAGACAATACACCACTGCCTAAACCAAGAGAGTGTGTCAGGAGTGGTCAAATTAATTCTTGAAAGGCATTCTTTCATTGGAAATCTCATGTTGAACGGATTGCTAATAAATGTTCGTTTAGGCCTAAGTGGCCTAAAAGTCCGAAACAATGAATACATTTTGGCTTCATCTGTTAATATCCCTGTGATTTCAAAGCCCATAGGCAAGAGTTTAAAAGTAAAATCAGATTCTTTCGAATTGTTGCTTGTAGGACAGTTCAGACACCATTCCTTTTTGGGGCAAAGCACTGTATACAGCCATATAGGTCAGAAAAAAATGTTTAGAAAACATTGAAAGAAGTACATTCCTAAGTATCCTTTCAGCCCCAAAACACAGCTATGCCATCAAAAACTATCTACATTGTATGGGAATAAAACCCTAAACCTAGCTTTGGGTTTTGCTAGTTAAGGGTTAGGGTTCAAATATTTCTCAAAGACAATTTTCTCAATATTCCACTCATTTGACTGGAAAATGAGCTTCTCTGAATCAAAAAATGAGTCTGAAAAGACAATACACCACTGCCTAAACCAAGAGAGTGTGTCAGGAGTGGTCAAATTAATTCTTGAAATGTGTTCTTTCATTGGAAATTTCGTGTTGAACGGAGTGCTGAATGTATGTACGTTTAGGCCTAAGTGGCCTAAAAGTCCGAAACAACGAATACATTTTCGCTTTATCTGTTAAAATGCCTGTGATTTCAAAGCCCATAGGCAAGAGTTTAAAAGTAAAATCAGGTTCTTTCGAACTGTTGCTTGTAGGGCAGTTCACACACCATTCCTTTTTGGGGCAAAGCACTGTATACAGCCATATAGGTCAGAAAAAAATGTTTAGAAAACATTGAAAGAACTACATTCCTAAGTATCCTTTCAGCCCCAAAACACAGGCATGCCATCAAAAACTGTCTACATTGTATGGGAATAAAACCCTAACCCTAGCTTCGGGTTTTGCTAGTTACGGTTAGGGTTCAAATATTTCTCAAAGACAATTTTCTCAATATTCCACTCATTTGACTGGAAAATGAGCTTCTCTGAATCAAAATATGAGTCTGAAAAGACAATACACCACTGCCTAAACCAAGAGAGTGTGTCATGAGTGGTCAAATTAATTCTTGAAATGTGTTCTTTCATTGGAAATTTCGTGTTGAACGGAGTGCTGAATGTATGTACGTTTAGGCCTAAGTGGCCTAAAAGTCGGAAACAACGAATACATTTTCGCTTTATCTGTTAAAATGCATGTGATTTCAAAGCCCATAGGCAAGAGTTTAAAAGTAAAATCAGGTTCTTTCGAGCTGTTGCTTGTAGGGCAGTTCACACACCATTCCTTTTTGGGGCAAAGCACTGTATACAGCCATATAGGTCAGAAAAAAATGTTTAGAAAACATTGAAAGAACTACATTCCTAAGTATCCTTTCAGCCCCAAAACACAGCCATGCCATCAAAAACTGTCTACATTGTATGGGAATAAAACCCTAACCCTAGCTTCGGGTTTTGCTAGTTAGGGTTAGGGTTCAAATATTTCTCAAAGACAATTTTCTCAATATTCCACTGATTTGACTGGAAAATGAGCTTCTCTGAATCAAAATATGAGTCTGAAAAGACAATACACCACTGCCTAAACCAAGAGAGTGTGTCAGGAGTGCTCAAATTAATTCTTGAAATGTGTTCTTTCATTGGAAATTTCGTGTTGAACGGAGTGCTGAATGTATGTACGTTTAGGCCTAAGTGGCCTAAAAGTCCGAAACAACGAATACATTTTCGCTTTATCTGTTAAAATGCCTGTGATTTCAAAGCCCATAGGCAAGATTTTAAAAGTAAATTCAGGTTCTTTCGAACTGTTGCTTGTAGGGCAGTTCAGACACCATTCCTTTTTGGGGCAAAGCACTATATACAGCCATATAGGTCAGAAAAAAATGTTTAGAAAACATAGAAAGAACTACATTCCTAAGTATCCTTTCAGCCCCAAAACACAGCTATGCCATCAAAAACTATCTACATTGTATGGGAATAAAACCCTAACCCTAGCTTTGGGTTTTGCTAGTTAAGGTTAGGGTTCAAATATTTCTCAAAGACAATTTTCTCAATATTCCACTCATTTGACTGGAAAATGAGCTTCTCTGAATCAAAAAATGAGTCTGAAAAGACAATACACCACTGCCTAAACCAAGAGAGTGTGTCAGGAGTGGTCAAATTAATTCTTGAAATGTGTTCTTTCATTGGAAATTTCGTGTTGAACGGAGTGCTGAATGTATGTACGTTTAGGCCTAAGTGGCCTAAAAGTCCGAAACAACGAATACATTTTCGCTTTATCTGTTAAAATGCCTGTGATTTCAAAGCCCATAGGCAAGAGTTTAAAAGTAAAATCAGGTTCTTTCGAACTGTTGCTTGTAGGGCAGTTCAGACACCATTCCTTTTTGGGGCAAAGCACTGTATACAGCCATATAGGTCAGAAAAAAATGTTTAGAAAACATTGAAAGAACTACATTCCTAAGTATCCTTTCAGCCCCAAAACACAGCCATGCCATCAAAAACTGTCCACATTGTATGGGAATAAAACCCTAACCCTAGCTTCGGGTTTTGCTAGTTAGGGTTAGGGTTCAAATATTTCTCAAAGACAATTTTCTCAATATTCCACTGATTTGACTGGAAAATGAGCTTCTCTGAATCAAAATATGAGTCTGAAAAGACA
The DNA here is from genome assembly GCF_055471065.1 of Atractosteus spatula. NCBI lineage: Eukaryota > Metazoa > Chordata > Actinopteri > Semionotiformes > Lepisosteidae > Atractosteus > Atractosteus spatula. The sequence goes on from NC_142714.1 coordinate 21,197,035, forward strand.
ATACACCACTGCCTAAACCAAGAGAGAGTGTCAGGAGTGGTCAAATTAATTCTTGAAATGTATTCTTTCATTGGAAATTTCGTGTTGAACGGAGTGCTGAATGAATGTGCGGTTAGGCCTAAGTGGCCTAAATGTCCGAAACAACGAATACATTTTGGCTTTATCGGTTAATATGCCTGTGATTTCAAAGCCCATAGGGAAGAGTTTAAAAGTAAAATCAGGTTCTTTCGAACTGTTGCTTATAGGGCACTTCAGACACCATTCCTTTTTGGGGCAAAGCACTGTATACAGCCATAGAAGTCAGAAAAAAATGTTTAGAAAACATAGAAAGAACTACATTCCTAAGTATCCTTTCAGCCCTAAAACACAGCCATGCCATCAAAAACTGTCTACATTGTATGGGAATAAAACCCTAACCCTAGCTTCGGCTTTTGCTAGTTAGGGTTAGGGTTCAAGTATTTCTCAAAGACAATTTTCTCAATATTCCACTGATTTGACTGGAAAATGAGCTTCTCTGAATCAAAATATGAGTCTGAAAAGACAATACACCACTGCCTAAACGAAGAGAGTGTGTCAGGAGTGGTCAAATTAATTCTTGAAAGGCATTCTTTCATTGGAAATCTCATGTTGAACGGATTGCTAATAAATGTACGTTTAGGCCTAAGTGGCCTAAAAGTCCGAAACAATGAATACATTTTGGCTTTATCTGTTAATATCCCTGTGATTTCAAAGCCCATAGGCAAGAGTTTAAAAGTAAAATCAGATTCTTTCGAATTGTTGCTTGTAGGACAGTTCAGACACCATTCCTTTTTGGGGCAAAGCACTGTATACAGCCATATAGGTCAGAAAAAAATGTTTAGAAAACATAGAAAGAAGTACATTCCTAAGTATCTTTTCAGCCCCAAAACACAGCTATGCCATCAAAAACTATCTACATTGTATGGGAATAAAACCCTAAACCTAGCTTTGGGTTTTGCTAGTTAAGGGTTAGGGTTCAAATATTTCTCAAAGACAATTTTCTCAATATTCCACTCATTTGACTGGAAAATGAGCTTCTCTGAATCAAAAAATGAGTCTGAAAAGACAATACACCACTGCCTAAACCAAGAGAGTGTGTCAGGAGTGGTCAAATTAATTCTTGAAATGTGTTCTTTCATTGGAAATTTCGTGTTGAACGGAGTGCTGAATGTATGTACGTTTAGGCCTAAGTGGCCTAAAAGTCCGAAACAACCAATACATTTTCGCTTTATCTGTTAAAATGCCTGTGATTTCAAAGCCCATAGGCAAGAGTTTAAAAGTAAAATCAGGTTCTTTCGAACTGTTGCTTGTAGGGCAGTTCACACACCATTCCTTTTTGGGGCAAAGCACTGTATACAGCCATATAGGTCAAAAAAAATGTTTAGAAAACATTGAAAGAACTACATTCCTAAGTATCCTTTCAGCCCCAAAACACAGCCATGCCATCAAAAACTGTCTACATTGTATGGGAATAAAACCCTAACCCTAGCTTCGGGTTTTGCAAGTTAGGGTTAGGGTTCAAATATTTCTCAAAGACAATTTTCTCAATATTCCACTGATTTGACTGGAAAATGAGCTTCTCTGAATCAAAATATGAGTCTGAAAAGACAATACACCACTGCCTAAACCAAGAGAGTGTGTCAGGAGTGGTCAAATTAATTCTTGAAATGTGTTCTTTCATTGGAAATTTCGTGTTGAACGGAGTGCTGAATGTATGTACGTTTAGGCCTAAGTGGCCTAAAAGTCCGAAACAACGAATACATTTTCGCTTTATCTGTTAAAATGCCTGTGATTTCAAAGCCCATAGGCAAGAGTTTAAAAGTAAAATCAGGTTCTTTCGAACTGTTGCTTGTAGGGCAGTTCAGACACCATTCCTTTTTGGGGCAAAGCACTGTATACAGCCATATAGGTCAGAAAAAAATGTTTAGAAAACATTGAAAGAACTACATTCCAAAGTATCCTTTCAGCCCCAAAACACAGCCATGCCATCAAAAACTGTCCACATTGTATGGGAATAAAACCCTAACCCTAGCTTCGGGTTTTGCTAGTTAGGGTTAGGGTTCAAATATTTCTCAAAGACAATTTTCTCAATATTCCACTGATTTGACTGGAAAATGAGCTTCTCTGAATCAAAATATGAGTCTGAAAAGACAATACACCACTGCCTAAACCAAGAGAGTGTGTCAGGAGTGGTCAAATTAATTCTTGAAAGGCATTCTTTCATTGGAAATCTCATGTTGAACGGAGTGTTAATAAATGTACGTTTAGGCCTAAGTGGCCTAAAAGTCCGAAACAATGAATACATTTTGGCTTTATCTGTTAATATCCCTGTGATTTCAAAGCCCATAGGCAAGAGTTTAAAAGCAAAATCAGATTCTTTCGAACTGTTGCTTGTAGGACAGTTCAGACACCATTCCTTTTTGGGGCAAAGCACTGTATACAGCCATATAGGTCAGAAAAAAATGTTTAGAAAACATAGAAAGAACTACATTCCTAAGTATCCTTTCAGCCCCAAAACACAGCTATGCCATCAAAAACTATCTACATTGTATGGGAATAAAACCCTAACCCTAGCTTTGGGTTTTGCTAGTTAAGGTTAGGGTTCAAATATTTCTCAAAGACAATTTTCTCAATATTCCACTCATTTGACTGGAAAATGAGCTTCTCTGAATCAAAAAATGAGTCTGAAAAGACAATACACCACTGCCTAAACCAAGAGAGTGTGTCAGGAGTGGTCAAATTAATTCTTGAAATGTGTTCTTTCATTGGAAATTTCGTGTTGAACGGAGTGCTGAATGTATGTACGTTTAGGCCTAAGTGGCCTAAAAGTCCGAAACAACGAATACATTTTCGCTTTATCTGTTAAAATGCCTGTGATTTCAAAGCCCATAGGCAAGAGTTTAAAAGTAAAATCAGGTTCTTTCGAACTGTTGCTTGTAGGGCAGTTCAGACACCATTCCTTTTTGGGGCAAAGCACTGTATACAGCCATATAGGTCAGAAAAAAATGTTTAGAAAACATTGAAAGAACTACATTCCTAAGTATCCTTTCAGCCCCAAAACACAGCCATGCCATCAAAAACTGTCCACATTGTATGGGAATAAAACCCTAACCCTAGCTTCGGGTTTTGCTAGTTAGGGTTAGGGTTCAAATATTTCTCAAAGACAATTTTCTCAATATTCCACTGATTTGACTGGAAAATGAGCTTCTCTGAATCAAAATATGAGTCTGAAAAGACAATACACCACTGCCTAAACCAAGAGAGAGTGTCAGGAGTGGTCAAATTAATTCTTGAAATGTATTCTTTCATTGGAAATTTCGTGTTGAACGGAGTGCTGAATGAATGTGCGGTTAGGCCTAAGTGGCCTAAATGTCCGAAACAACGAATACATTTTGGCTTTATCAGGTAATATGCCTGTGATTTCAAAGCCCATAGGGAAGAGTTTAAAAGTAAAATCAGGTTCTTTCGAACTGTTGCTTATAGGGCACTTCAGACACCATTCCTTTTTGGGGCAAAGCACTGTATACAGCCATAGAAGTCAGAAAAAAATGTTTAGAAAACATAGAAAGAACTACATTCCTAAGTATCCTTTCAGCCCTAAAACACAGCCATGCCATCAAAAACTGTCTACATTGTATGGGAATAAAACCCTAACCCTAGCTTCGGCTTTTGCTAGTTAGGGTTAGGGTTCAAGTATTTCTCAAAGACAATTTTCTCAATATTCCACTGATTTGACTGGAAAATGAGCTTCTCTGAATCAAAATATGAGTCTGAAAAGACAATACACCACTGCCTAAACCAAGAGAGTGTGTCAGGAGTGGTCAAATTAATTCTTGAAAGGCATTCTTTCATTGGAAATCTCATGTTGAACGGATTGCTAATAAATGTACGTTTAGGCCTAAGTGGCCTAAAAGTCCGAAACAATGAATACATTTTGGCTTCATCTGTTAATATCCCTGTGATTTCAAAGCCCATAGGCAAGAGTTTAAAAGTAAAATCAGATTCTTTCGAATTGTTGCTTGTAGGACAGTTCAGACACCATTCCTTTTTGGGGCAAAGCACTGTATACAGCCATATAGGTCAGAAAAAAATGTTTAGAAAACATAGAAAGAAGTACATTCCTAAGTATCCTTTCAGCCCCAAAACACAGCTATGCCATCAAAAACTATCTACATTGTATGGGAATAAAACCCTAAACCTAGCTTTGGGTTTTGCTAGTTAAGGGTTAGGGTTCAAATATTTCTCAAAGACAATTTTCTCAATATTCCACTCATTTGACTGGAAAATGAGCTTCTCTGAATCAAAAAATGAGTCTGAAAAGACAATACACCACTGCCTAAACCAAGAGAGTGTGTCAGGAGTGGTCAAATTAATTCTTGAAATGTGTTCTTTCATTGGAAATTTCGTGTTGAACGGAGTGCTGAATGTATGTACGTTTAGGCCTAAGTGGCCTAAAAGTCCGAAACAACGAATACATTTTCGCTTTATCTGTTAAAATGCCTGTGATTTCAAAGCCCATAGGCAAGAGTTTAAAAGTAAAATCAGGTTCTTTCGAACTGTTGCTTGTAGGGCAGTTCACACACCATTCCTTTTTGGGGGCAAAGCACTGTATACAGCCATATAGGTCAGAAAAAAATGTTTAGAAAACATTGAAAGAACGACATTCCTAAGTATCCTTTCAGCCCCAAAACACAGCCATGCCATCAAAAACTGTCTACATTGTATGGGAATAAAACCCTAACCCTAGCTTCGGGTTTTGCTAGTTAGGGTTAGGGTTCAAATATTTCTCAAAGACAATTTTCTCAATATTCCACTCATTTGACTGGAAAATGAGCTTCTCTGAATCAAAATATGAGTCTGAAAAGACAATACACCACTGCCTAAACCAAGAGAGTGTGTCATGAGTGGTCAAATTAATTCTTGAAATGTGTTCTTTCATTGGAAATTTCGTGTTGAACGGAGTGCTGAATGTATGTACGTTTAGGCCTAAGTGGCCTAAAAGTCGGAAACAACGAATACATTTTCGCTTTATCTGTTAAAATGCATGTGATTTCAAAGCCCATAGGCAAGAGTTTAAAAGTAAAATCAGGTTCTTTCGAGCTGTTGCTTGTAGGGCAGTTCACACACCATTCCTTTTTGGGGCAAAGCACTGTATACAGCCATATAGGTCAGAAAAAAATGTTTAGAAAACATTGAAAGAACTACATTCCTAAGTATCCTTTCAGCCCCAAAACACAGCCATGCCATCAAAAACTGTCTACATTGTATGGGAATAAAACCCTAACCCTAGCTTCGGGTTTTGCTAGTTAGGGTTAGGGTTCAAATATTTCTCAAAGACAATTTTCTCAATATTCCACTGATTTGACTGGAAAATGAGCTTCTCTGAATCAAAATATGAGTCTGAAAAGACAATACACCACTGCCTAAACCAAGAGAGAGTGTCAGGAGTGGTCAAATTAATTCTTGAAATGTATTCTTTCATTGGAAATTTCGTGTTGAACGGAGTGCTGAATGAATGTGCGGTTAGGCCTAAGTGGCCTAAATGTCCGAAACAACGAATACATTTTGGCTTTATCAGTTAATATGCCTGTGATTTCAAAGCCCATAGGGAAGAGTTTAAAAGTAAAATCAGGTTCTTTCGAACTGTTGCTTATAGGGCACTTCAGACACCATTCCTTTTTGGGGCAAAGCACTGTATACAGCCATAGAAGTCAGAAAAAAATGTTTAGAAAACATAGAAAGAACTACATTCCTAAGTATCCTTTCAGCCCTAAAACACAGCCATGCCATCAAAAACTGTCTACATTGTATGGGAATAAAACCCTAACCCTAGCTTCGGCTTTTGCTAGTTAGGGTTAGGGTTCAAGTATTTCTCAAAGACAATTTTCTCAATATTCCACTGATTTGACTGGAAAATGAGCTTCTCTGAATCAAAATATGAGTCTGAAAAGACAATACACCACTGCCTAAACCAAGAGAGTGTGTCAGGAGTGGTCAAATTAATTCTTGAAAGGCATTCTTTCATTGGAAATCTCATGTTGAACGGATTGCTAATAAATGTACGTTTAGGCCTAAGTGGCCTAAAAGTCCGAAACAATGAATACATTTTGGCTTTATCTGTTAATATCCCTGTGATTTCAAAGCCCATAGGCAAGAGTTTAAAAGTAAAATCAGATTCTTTCGAATTGTTGCTTGTAGGACAGTTCAGACACCATTCCTTTTTGGGGCAAAGCACTGTATACAGCCATATAGGTCAGAAAAAAATGTTTAGAAAACATAGAAAGAAGTACATTCCTAAGTATCTTTTCAGCCCCAAAACACAGCTATGCCATCAAAAACTATCTACATTGTATGGGAATAAAACCCTAAACCTAGCTTTGGGTTTTGCTAGTTAAGGGTTAGGGTTCAAATATTTCTCAAAGACAATTTTCTCAATATTCCACTCATTTGACTGGAAAATGAGCTTCTCTGAATCAAAAAATGAGTCTGAAAAGACAATACACCACTGCCTAAACCAAGAGAGTGTGTCAGGAGTGGTCAAATTAATTCTTGAAATGTGTTCTTTCATTGGAAATTTCGTGTTGAACGGAGTGCTGAATGTATGAACGTTTAGGCCTAAGTGGCCTAAAAGTCCGAAACAACGAATACATTTTCGCTTTATCTGTTAAAATGCCTGTGATTTCAAAGCCCATAGGCAAGAGTTTAAAAGTAAAATCAGGTTCTTTCGAACTGTTGCTTGTAGGGCAGTTCACACACCATTCCTTTTTGGGGCAAAGCACTGTATACAGCCATATAGGTCAGAAAAAAATGTTTAGAAAACATTGAAAGAACTACATTCCTAAGTATCCTTTCAGCCCCAAAACACAGCCATGCCATCAAAAACTGTCTACATTGTATGGGAATAAAACCCTAACCCTAGCTTCGGGTTTTGCTAGTTACGGTTAGGGTTCAAATATTTCTCAAAGACAATTTTCTCAATATTCCACTCATTTGACTGGAAAATGAGCTTCTCTGAATCAAAATATGAGTCTGAAAAGACAATACACCACTGCCTAAACCAAGAGAGTGTGTCATGAGTGGTCAAATTAATTCTTGAAATGTGTTCTTTCATTGGAAATTTCGTGTTGAACGGAGTGCTGAATGTATGTACGTTTAGGCCTAAGTGGCCTAAAAGTCGGAAACAACGAATACATTTTCGCTTTATCTGTTAAAATGCATGTGATTTCAAAGCCCATAGGCAAGAGTTTAAAAGTAAAATCAGGTTCTTTCGAACTGTTGCTTGTAGGGCAGTTCACACACCATTCCTTTTTGGGGCAAAGCACTGTATACAGCCATATAGGTCAGAAAAAAATGTTTAGAAAACATTGAAAGAACTACATTCCTAAGTATCCTTTCAGCCCCAAAACACAGCCATGCCATCAAAAACTGTCTACATTGTATGGGAATAAAACCCTAACCCTAGCTTCGGGTTTTGCTAGTTAGGGTTAGGGTTCAAATATTTCTCAAAGACAATTTTCTCAATATTCAACTGATTTGACTGGAAAATGAGCTTCTCTGAATCAAAATATGAGTCTGAAAAGACAATACACCACTGCCTAAACCAAGAGAGTGTGTCAGGAGTGCTCAAATTAATTCTTGAAATGTGTTCTTTCATTGGAAATTTCGTGTTGAACGGAGTGCTGAATGTATGTACGTTTAGGCCTAAGTGGCCTAAAAGTCCGAAACAACGAATACATTTTCGCTTTATCTGTTAAAATGCCTGTGATTTCAAAGCCCATAGGCAAGATTTTAAAAGTAAATTCAGGTTCTTTCGAACTGTTGCTTGTAGGGCAGTTCAGACACCATTCCTTTTTGGGGCAAAGCACTATATACAGCCATATAGGTCAGAAAAAAATGTTTAGAAAACATTGAAAGAACTACATTCCTAAGTATCCTTTCAGCCCCAAAACACAGCCATGCCATCAAAAACTGTCCACATTGTATGGGAATAAAACCCTAACCCTAGCTTCGGGTTTTGCTAGTTAGGGTTAGGGTTCAAATATTTCTCAAAGACAATTTTCTCAATATTCCACTGATTTGACTGGAAAATGAGCTTCTCTGAATCAAAATATGAGTCTGAAAAGACAATACACCACTGCCTAAACCAAGAGAGTGTGTCAGGAGTGGTCAAATTAATTCTTGAAAGGCATTCTTTCATTGGAAATCTCATGTTGAACGGAGTGCTAATAAATGTACGTTTAGGCCTAAGTGGCCTAAAAGTCCAAAACAATGAATACATTTTGGTTTTATCTGTTAATATCCCTGTGATTTCAAAGCCCATAGGCAAGAGTTTAAAAGTAAAATCAGATTCTTTCGAACTGTTGCTTGTAGGACAGTTCAGACACCATTCCTTTTTGGGGCAAAGCACTGTATACAGCCATATAGGTCAGAAAAAAATGTTTAGAAAACATAGAAAGAACTACATTCCTAAGTATCCTTTCAGCCCCAAAACACAGCTATGCCATCAAAAACTATCTACATTGTATGGGAATAAAACCCTAACCCTAGCTTTGGGTTTTGCTAGTTAAGGTTAGGGTTCAAATATTTCTCAAAGACAATTTTCTCAATATTCCACTCATTTGACTGGAAAATGAGCTTCTCTGAATCAAAAAATGAGTCTGAAAAGACAATACACCACTGCCTAAACCAAGAGAGTGTGTCAGGAGTGGTCAAATTAATTCTTGAAATGTGTTCTTTCATTGGAAATTTCGTGTTGAACGGAGTGCTGAATGTATGTACGTTTAGGCCTAAGTGGCCTAAAAGTCCGAAACAACGAATACATTTTCGCTTTATCTGTTAAAATGCCTGTGATTTCAAAGCCCATAGGCAAGAGTTTAAAAGTAAAATCAGGTTCTTTCGAACTGTTGCTTGTAGGGCAGTTCAGACACCATTCCTTTTTGGGGCAAAGCACTGTATACAGCCATATAGGTCAGAAAAAAATGTTTAGAAAACATTGAAAGAACTACATTCCTAAGTATCCTTTCAGCCCCAAAACACAGCCATGCCATCAAAAACTATCTACATTGTATGGGAATAAAACCCTAAACCTAGCTTTGGGTTTTGCTAGTTAAGGTTAGGGTTCAAATATTTCTCAAAGACAATTTTCTCAATATTCCACTCATTTGACTGGAAAATGAGCTTCTCTGAATCAAAATATGAGTCTGAAAAGACAATACACCACTGCCTAAACCAAGAGAGTGTGTCAGGAGTGGTCAAATTAATTCTTGAAATGTGTTCTTTCATTGGAAATTTCGTGTTGAACGGAGTGCTGAATGTATGTACGTTTAGGCCTAAGTGGCCTAAAAGTCGGAAACAACGAATACATTTTCGCTTTATCTGTTAATATGCCTGTGATTTCAAAGCCCATAGGCAAGAGTTTAAAAGTTAAATCAGGTTCTTTCGAACTGTTGCTTGTAGGGCAGTTCAAACACAATTTGTTTTTGGGGCAAACCACTATATACAGCCATATAGGTCAGAAAAAAATGTTTAGAAAACATTGAAAGAATTACATTCCTAGGTATCCTTTTAGCCCCAAAACACAGCCATGCCATCAAAAACTGTCTACACTGTATGGGAATAAAACCCTAACCCTAGCTTCGGGTTTTGCTAGTTAGGGTTAGGGTTCAAATATTTCTCAAAGACAATTGTCTCAATATTCCACTCATTTGACTGGAAAATGTGCTTCTCTGAATCAAAATATGAGTCTGAAAAGACAATACAGCACTTCCTAAACCAAGACAGTGTGTCAGGAGTGGTCAAATTAATTCTTGAAAGGTATTCTTTCATTGGAAATTTCGTGTTGAACGGAGTGCTGAATGAATGTGCGGTAAGGCCTAAGTGGCCTAAAAGTCTGAAACAACGAATACATTTTGGCTTTATCTGTTAATATGCCTGTGATTTCAAAGCCCATAGGCAAGAGTTTAAAAGAAAAATCAAGTTCTTTCGAACTGTTGCTTGTAGGGCAGTTCAGACACCATTCCTTTTTGGGGCATTCCTAAGTATACAGCCATATAGGTCAGAAAAAAATGTTTAGAAAACATAGAAATAACTACATTCCTAAGTGTCCTTTCAGCCCTAAAACACAGCCATGCCATCAAAAACTATCTACATTGTATGGGAATAAAACCCTAACCCTAGCTTCGGCTTTTGCTAGTTAGGTTTAGGGTTCAAATATTTCTCAAAGACAATTTTCTCAATATTCCACTCATTTGACTGGAAAATGAGCTTCTCTGAATCAAAATATGAGTCTGAAAAGACAATACACCACTGCCTAAACCAAGAGAGTGTGTCAGGAGTGGTCAAATTAATTCTTGAAAGGTATTCTTTCATTGGAAATTTCGTGTTCAACGGAATGCTGTATGAATGTACGTTTAGGCTTAAGTGGCCTAAAAGTCCGAAACAACTAATACATTTTTGCTTTATCTGTTAATATGCCTGTGATTTCAAAGCCCATGGTAAGAGTTTAAAAGTAAAATCAGGTTCTTTCGAACTGTTGCTTGTAGGGCAGTTCAGACACCATTCCTTTTCGGGGCAAAGCACTGTATACAGCCATATAGGTCAGAAAAAAATGTTTAGAAAACATTGAAAGAACTACATTCCTCAGAATCATTTCAGCCCTAAAACACAACCATGCCATCAAAAACTGTCTACATTGTACGGGAATAAAACCCTAACCCTAGCTTTGGGTTTTGCTAGTTAGGGTTAGGGTTCAAATATTTCTCAAAGACAATTTTCTCAATATTCCAGTCATTTGACTGGAAAATGTGCTTCTCTGAATCAAAATATGAGTCTGAAAAGACAATACACCACTGCCTAAACCAAGAGAGTGTGTCAGGAGTGGTCAAATTAATTCTTGAAAGGTATTCTTTCATTGGAAATTTCGTGTTGAACGGAGTGCTGAATGAATGTACTTTTAGGCCTAAGTGGCCTAAAAGTCCGAAACAACGAATACATTTTGGCTTTATCTGTTAATATGCCTGTGATTTCAAAGCCCATAGGCAAGAGTTTAAAAGTAAAATCAGATTCTTTCGAACTGTTGCTTGTAGGGCAGTTCAGACACCATTCCTTTTTGGGGCAAAGCACTGTTTACAGCCATATAGGTCAGAAAAAAATGTTTAGAAAACATAGAAAGAATTACATTCCTAGGTATCCTTTCAGCCCCAAAACACAGCCATGCCATCAAAAACTGTCTACATTGTATGGGAATAAAACCCTAACCCTAGCTTCGGGTTTTGCTAGTTAGGGTTAGGGTTCAAATATTTCTCAAAGTCAATTTTCTCAATATTCCACTCATTTGACTGGAAAATGTGCTTCACTGAATCAAAATATGAGTCTGAAAAGACAATACAGCACTGCCTAAACCAAGAGAGTGTGTCAGGAGTGGTCAAATTAATTCTTGAAAGGTATTCTTTCATTGGAAATTTCGTGTTGAACGGAGTGCTGAATGAATGTGTGGTTAGGCCTCAGTGGCCTAAAAGTCCGAAACAACGAATACATTTTGGTTTTATCTGTTAATATGCCTGTGATTTCAAAGCCCATAGGCAAGAGTTTAAAAGAAAAATCAAGTTCTTTCGAACTGTTGCTTGTAGGGCAGTTCAGACACCATTCCTTTTTGGGGCAAAGCACTGTATACAGCCATATAGGTCAGAAAAAAATGTTTAGAAAACATAGAAATAACTACATTCCTCAGAATCCTTTCAGCCCTAAAACACAGCCATGCCATCAAAAACTATCTACATTGTATGGGAATAAAACCCTAACCCTAGCTTCGGCTTTTGCTAGTTAGGGTTAGGGTTCAAATATTTCTCAAAGACAATTTTCTCAATATTCCACTGATTTTGACTGGAAAATGAGCTTTTCTGAATCAAAATATGAGTCTGAAAAGACAATACACCACTGCCTAAACCAAGAGAGTGTGTCAGGAGTGGTCAAATTAATTCTTGAAAGGTATTCTTTCATTGGAAATTTCGTGTTGAACGGAGTGCTGAATGAATGTACGTTTAGGCCTAAGTGGCCTAAAAGTCACTAAAAGTCCGAAACAACGAATACATTTTGGCTTTATCTGTTAATATGCCTGTGATTTCAAAGCCCATAGGCAAGAGTTTAAAAGTAAAATCAGGTTTTTCAAACTGTTGCTTGTAGGGCAGGTCAGACACCATTCCTTTTTGGGGCAAAGCACTGTATACAGCCATATAGGTCAGAAAAAAATGTTTAGAAAACATTGAAAGAACTAAATTCCTCAGAATCTTTTCAGCCCTAAAACACAACCATGCCATCAAAAACTGTCTACATTGTATGGAAATAAAACCCTTACACTAGCTTCGGGTTTTGCTAGTTAGGGTTAGGGTTCAAATATTTCTCAAAGACAATTTTCTCAATATTCCACTCATTTGACTGGAAAATGTGCTTCTCTGAATCAAAATATGAGTCTGAAAAGACAATACACCACTGCCTAAACCAAGAGAGTGTGTCAGGAGTGGTCAAATTAATTCTTGAAAGGTATTCTTTCATTGGAAATTTCGTGTTCAACGGAATGCTGAATGAATGTACGTTTAGGCTTAAGTGGCCTAAAAGTCCGAAACAACTAATACATTTTTGCTTTATCTGTTAATATGCCTGTGATTTCAAAGCCCATGGTAAGAGTTTAAAAGTAAAATCAGGTTCTTTCGAACTGTTGCTTGTAGGGCAGTTCAGACACCATTCCTTTTCGGGGCAAAGCACTGTATACAGCCATATAGGTCAGAAAAAAATGTTTAGAAAACATTGAAAGAACTACATTCCTCAGAATCATTTCAGCCCTAAAACACAACCATGCCATCAAAAACTGTCTACATTGTACGGGAATAAAACCCTAACCCTAGCTTTGGGTTTTGCTAGTTAGGGTTAGGGTTCAAATATTTCTCAAAGACAATTTTCTCAATATTCCACTCATTTGACTGGAAAATGTGCTTCTCTGAATCAAAATATGAGTCTGAAAAGACAATACACCACTGCCTAAACCAAGAGAGTGTGTCAGGAGTGGTCAAATTAATTCTTGAAAGGTATTCTTTCATTGGAAATTTCGTGTTGAACGGAGTGCTGAATGAATGTACTTTTAGGCCTAAGTGGCCTAAAAGTCCGAAACAACGAATACATTTTGGCTTTATCTGTTAATATGCCTGTGATTTCAAAGCCCATAGGCAAGAGTTTAAAAGTAAAATCAGATTCTTTCGAACTGTTGCTTGTAGGGCAGTTCAGACACCATTCCTTTTTGGGGCAAAGCACTGTTTACAGCCATATAGGTCAGAAAAAAATGTTTAGAAAACATAGAAAGAATTACATTCCTAGGTATCCTTTCAGCCCCAAAACACAGCCATGCCATCAAAAACTGTCTACATTGTATGGGAATAAAACCCTAACCCTAGCTTCGGGTTTTGCTAGTTAGGGTTAGGGTTCAAATATTTCTCAAAGTCAATTTTCTCAATATTCCACTCATTTGACTGGAAAATGTGCTTCACTGAATCAAAATATGAGTCTGAAAAGACAATACAACACTGCCTAAACCAAGAGAGTGTTTCAGGAGAGGTCCAATTAATTCTTGAAAGGTATTCTTTCATTGGAAATTTCGTGTTGAACGGAGTGCTGAATGAATGTACGTTTAGGCCTAAGTGGCCTAAAAGTCCGAAACAACGAATACATTTTGGCTTTATTTGTTAATATGCCTGTGATTTCAAAGCCCATAGGCAAGAGTTTAAAAGTAAAATCAGGTTCTTTCGAACTGTTGCTTGTAGGGCAGTTCAGACACCATTCCTTTTTGGGGCAAAGCACTGTATACAGCCATATAGGTCAGAAAAAAATGTTTAGAAAACATTGAAATAACTACATTCCTAAGTATCCTTTCAGCCCTAAAACACAGCCATGCCATCAAAAACTGTCTACATTGTACGGGAATAAAACCCTAACCCTAGCTTTGGGTTTTGCTAGTTAGGGTTAGGGTTCAAATATTTCTCAAAGACAATTTTCTCAATATTCCACTCATTTGACTGGAAAATGTGCTTCTCTGAATCAAAATATGAGTCTGAAAAGACAATACACCACTGCCTAAACCAAGAGAGTGTGTCAGGAGTGGTCAAATTAATTCTTGAAAGGTATTCTTTCATTGGAAATTTCGTGTTGAACGGAGTGCTGAATGAATGTACTTTTAGGCCTAAGTGGCCTAAAAGTCCGAAACAACGAATACATTTTGGCTTTATCTGTTAATATGCCTGTGATTTCAAAGCCCATAGGCAAGAGTTTAAAAGTAAAATCAGATTCTTTCGAACTGTTGCTTGTAGGGCAGTTCAGACACCATTCCTTTTTGGGGCAAAGCACTGTTTACAGCCATATAGGTCAGAAAAAAATGTTTAGAAAACATAGAAAGAATTACATTCCTAGGTATCCTTTCAGCCCCAAAACACAGCCATGCCATCAAAAACTGTCTACATTGTATGGGAATAAAACCCTAACCCTAGCTTCGGGTTTTGCTAGTTAGGGTTAGGGTTCAAATATTTCTCAAAGTCAATTTTCTCAATATTCCACTCATTTGACTGGAAAATGTGCTTCACTGAATCAAAATATGAGTCTGAAAAGACAATACAACACTGCCTAAACCAAGAGAGTGTTTCAGGAGAGGTCCAATTAATTCTTGAAAGGTATTCTTTCATTGGAAATTTCGTGTTGAACGGAGTGCTGAATGAATGTACGTTTAGGCCTAAGTGGCCTAAAAGTCCGAAACAACGAATACATTTTGGCTTTATTTGTTAATATGCCTGTGATTTCAAAGCCCATAGGCAAGAGTTTAAAAGTAAAATCAGGTTCTTTCGAACTGTTGCTTGTAGGGCAGTTCAGACACCATTCCTTTTTGGGGCAAAGCACTGTATACAGCCATATAGGTCAGAAAAAAATGTTTAGAAAACATTGAAATAACTACATTCCTAAGTATCCTTTCAGCCCTAAAACACAGCCATGCCATCAAAAACTGTCTACATTGTATGGGAATAAAACCCTAACCATAGCTTCGGGATTTTTAGTTAGGGTTAGGGTTCAAATATTTCTCAAAGACAATTTTCTCAATATTCCACTCATTTGACTGGAAAATGAGCTTCTCTGAATCAAAATATGAGTCTGAAAAGACAATACAGCACTGCCTAAACCAAGAGAGTGTGTCAGGAGTGGTCAAATTAATTCTTGAAAGGTATTCTTTCATTGGAAATTTCGTGTTGAACGGAGTGCTGAATGTATGTACGTTTAGGCCTAAGTGGCCTAAAAGTCCGAAACAACTAATACATTTTGGCTTTATCTGTTAATATGCCTGTGATGTCAAAGCCCATGGTAAGAGTTTAAAAGTTAAATCAGGTTCTTTCGAACTGTTGCTTGTAGGACAGTTCAAACACCATTCGTTTTGGGGGCAAAGCACTATATACAGCCATATACGTCAGAAAAAAATGTTTAGAAAGCATTGAAAGAACTACATTCCTAAGTATCTTTTCAGCCCTAAAACACAACTATGCCATCAAAAACTGTCTACATTGTATGGGAATAAAACCCTAACGCTAGCTTTGGGTTTTGCTAGTTAGGGTTAGGGTTCAAATATTTCTCAAAGACAATTTTCTCAATATTCCACTTGTTTGACTGGAAAATGTGCTTCTCTGAATCAAAATATGAGTCTGAAAAGACAATACAGCACTGCCTAAACCAAGAGAGTGTGTCAGGAGTGGTCAAATTAATTCTTGAAAGGTATTCTTTCTTTGGAAATTTCGTGTTGAACTGAGTGCTGAATGAATGTGCGGTTAGGCCTAAGTGGCCTAAAAGTCCAAATCAACGAATACATTTTGGTTTTATCAGTTAATATGCCTGTGATTTCAAAGCCCATAGGCAAGAGTTTAAAAGTAAAATCAGGTTCTTTCGAACTTTTGCTTGTAGGGCACTTCAGACATCATTCCTTTTTGGGGCAAAGCACTGTATAGAGCCATATAGGTCAGAAAAAAATGTTTAGAAAACATAGAAAGAACTACATTCCTAAGTATCCTTTCAGCCCCAAAACACAGCCATGCCATCAAAAACTGTCTACATTGTATGGGAATAAAACCCTAACCCTAGCTTCGGGTTTTGCTAGTTAGGGTTAGGGTTCAAATATTTCTCAAAGACAATTTTCTCAATATTCCACTGATTTGACTGGAAAATGAGCTTCTCTGAATCAAAATATGAGTCTGAAAAGACAATACACCACTGCCTAAACCAAGAGAGTATTTCAGGAGTGGTCAAATTAATTCTTGAAAGGTATTCTTTCATTGGAAATCTCGTGTTGAACGAAGTGCTGAATGTATGTACGTTTAGGCCTAAGTGGCCTAAAAGTCCGAAACAACGAATACATTTTCGCTTTATCTGTTAAAATGCCTGTGATTTCAAAGCCCATAGGCAAGAGTTTAAAAGTTAAATCAGGTTCTTTCGAACTGTTGCTTGTAGGGCAGTTCAGACACCATTCCTTTTTGGGGAAAGCACTGTATACAGCCATATAGGTCAGAAAAAAATGTTTAGAAAACATAGAAAGAACTACATTCCTAAGTATCCTTTCAGCCCTAAAACACAGCCATGCCATCAAAAAATATCTACATTGTATGGGAATAAAACCCTAACCCGAGCTTCGGGTTTTGCTAAATAGGGTTAGGGTTCAAATATTTCTCAAAGACAATTTTCTCAATATTCCACTCATTTGACTGGAAAATGTGCTTCTCTGAATCAAAATATGAGTCTGAAAAGACAATACAGCACTGCCTAAACCAAGAGAGTGTGTCAGGAGTGGTCAAATTAATTCTTGAAAGGTATTCCTTCATTGGAAATCTTGTGTTGAACGAAGTGCTGAATGTATGTACGTTTAGGCATAAGTGGCCTAAAAGTCCGAAACAACGAATACATTTTCGCTTCATCTGTTAAAATGCCTGTGATTTCAAAGCCCATAGGCAAGAGTTTAAAAGTAAAATCAGGTTCTTTTGAACTGTTGCTTGTAGGGCAGTTCAGACACCATTCCTATTTGGGGCAAAGCACTGTATACAGCCATATAGGTCAGAAAAAAATGTTTAGAAAACATAGAAAGAACTACATTCCTAAGTATCCTTTCAGCCCCAAAACACAGGCATGCCATCAAAAACTATCTACATTGTATGGGAATAAAACCCTAACCCTAGCTTCGGCTTATGCTAGTTAGGGTTAGGGTGCAAATATTTCTCAAAGACATTTTTCTCAATATTCCACTCATTTGACTGGAAAATGTGCTCCTCTGAATCAAAATATGAGTCTGAAAAGACAATACAGCACTGCCTAAACCAAGAGAGTGTGTCAGGAGTGGTCAAATTAATTCTTGAAAGGTATTCCTTCATTGGAAATCTCGTGTTGAACGAAGTGCTGAATGTATGTACGTTTAGGCCTAAGTGGCCTAAAAGTCCGAAACAACGAATACATTTTGGCTTTATCAGTTAATATGCCTGTGATTTCAAAGCCCATGGTAAGAGTTTAAAAGTTAAATCAGGTTCTTTCGAACTGTTGCTTGTAGAGCAGTTCAAAAACCATTCGTTTTTGGGGCAAAGCACTATATACAGCCACATAGGTCAGAAAAAAATGTTTAGAAAACATTGAAAGAACTACATTCCTAAGTATCCTTTCAGCCCCAAAACACAGCCATGCCATCAAAAACTGTCTACATTGTATGGGAATAAAACCCTAACCCTAACTTCGGGTTTTGCTAGTTAGGGTTAGGGTTCAAATATTTCTCAAAGACAATTTTCTCAATATTCCACTCATTTGACTGGAAAATGTGCTTCTCTGAATCAAAATATGAGTCTGAATAGACAATACACCACTGCCTAAACCAATAGAGTGTGTCAGGAGTGGTCCAATTAATTCTTGAAAGGTATTCTTTCATTGGAAATTTCGTGTTGAACTGAGTGCTGAATGAATGTGCGGTTAGGCCTAAGTGGCCTAAAAGTCCGAATCAACGAATACATTTTGGCTTTATCAGTTAATATGCCTGTGATTTCAAAGCCCATAGGCAAGAGTTTAAAAGTAAAATCAGGTTCTTTCGAACTGTTGCTTGTAGGGCACTTCAGATATCATTCCTTTTTGGGGCAAAGCACTGTATACAGCCATATAGGTCAGAAAAAAATGTTTAGAAAACATAGAAAGAACTACATTCCTAAGTATCCTTTCAGCCCCAAAACACAGCCATGCCATCAAAAACTGTCTACATTGTATGGGAATAAAACCCTAACCCTAGCTTCGGGTTTTGCTAGTTAGGGTTAGGGTTCAAATATTTCTCAAAGACAATTTTCTCAATATTCCACTGATTTGACTGGAAAATGAGCTTCTCTGAATCAAAATATGAGTCTGAAAAGACAATACAGCACTGCCTAAACCAAGAGAGTGTTTCAGGAGTGGTCAAATTAATTCTTGAAAGGTATTCTTTCATTGGAAATTTCGTGTTGAACGAAGTGCTGAATGTATGTACAGATGCAGCCATTCAAAATGCGCGGGCGATACCGCATTATTTTGCGGTACGCTGTACGCAGTCTACCGCAAGCTACCGGTAAATACCGCGAGTTACCGTAAATTCTCCTATAATACGACAAGCAAAATAATAGTATCCGGAATTTCCGCAAGGTGGAGCTAATAAAGCTCAACCTCTCATGTTTGAGCTGTGGCCATCAAAGTCTTTAACGAAGATATTACTAATAGTATTAATAATGAATGACCTTGGACAAGCTGTAAGTGTAAACTCAAAGTATTGCCCTGGTCAACATTCTTTTTTTCATTGACCATCTTTGTAAAAGTAACACCACAGCATTTCGCAATCACGCATTTGTTTCCAATCATGCAGAGTACAGTGATTCACCATGCCTTTCACATGCTCATAAAAGAGATTGATTTAGGAACATAAACATATTACTGTATGCAAACTGTACTGTATACAGTATGTATATTTAATGTCTTAACTGTGCCCGTTTAAGTATTGACTATTCATATCTAATTTTACCACTGAAGGGAAATCTTAGTAGCTGAGCATAAAAAGAATAGGAGCATACTGCAACGCGTGTGAAGGCCATAAACGATATTAATTTTGGAACATAAACATACAGTATATGGCTGGTCTCGGTACTTTAAAGAAAACATACACAAAACATGGTTTCATTATGACCAGAATCTGTCTTGAGATATTTTTAACTTGATTTACAGTATTTGAGAGGTATGTCTTAACACCGATACTACAGTGCTTAAGTACTGCTCACGTATATGTTTCTAGGTTTATATTATGCATTTCATAAGGTCAAATTACTTTTGAGCAACTAATAAGAAGCGCGAAACGGTATGCGTTTTAGTTTCGTTTCGTGCTGGGACCCGTGGATTGATTAGAGATATCAAGTACATACAAGTCATTTTTTAAATGTTGTAGTTCGTCTTGAAAAAATGTTACGAGTACATCATCTATCAACAATTACACAGGTTCTGTTTCCATATTGCGGATTTTGGTTACGTAATATTATTTTCTAGATTTCACGTTGTGAATATATGATTTGGGCAAACAGAGCCGCAAAGAAGTACATTATGGGTTGTTGTTTTTTTTATGCAGTTTTATCTAGAACAAGCGATGCTTAAACCTTTGTCTGATTCTTGTGAAACTATCCACACGACAGTTACAGTACCTAGGAGTTGACTTCAGTGATGTCACTGATGGGATGTTTCTAAAAATCCATCCTCTGTAAAACATCTTCTCTAGTTGTCCTGCATATGTATTCGCTAATGAAGCTGTGTGTTCTGAGCCTGGATCTCTACATTTCTGTATGAACCAGCTTAGAGGGCTAAAGACAGCTTGTGTTTAAATTGAGTGTAAGGCAATTTATGCTTCTAAAGTCATGGTCAGCATTTATTATTGAACTGTGCTGTAAACTTGTTCTGTGCCAAGTCACATTATTTTATAGCGTTTTTATAGCGTTATCAAATCCGGTGGAGTTTCCTGACTCCCATGTCACATGGTCTGTGATTAAAACTTGTAAAACCGGTTTAATTCGTCACAGCCAGCACTCCGGTTGTAAAGTAGAAGCAGGCGAGATTTCCAGCGAAAAACACCTCCCCCTTCTTCAGGTGTGAGGGTCTTCTGCTCAGAATGAAACGCTAAAATGTAATGTAGGCTCTGAATGGGTTCAATTGTGATTTGGGCTTGATTAAGGTCGCTGCCTTTCATCTAAAACCCTACTTGAATCCTTCTAAACTAAAAATCAGTGTTTGTGAGTTCTAAATAAAGAGGTATCCAGGTAACAGTGAAACGGGCGGACAGTCTGGGGAGATCGCCCGTTTTCCATGTAAATAGTTCCCTGGTTCCGCACCCCTTGGTGTTTCTCTCGCTCTCTCTCGGGTCACCTGATCATTAGCTCGAAAGATTTGAGTGCTTTGTGTATATTCTAATGGTAGTGGGGGCAGGGTGTGTGGGAACAGGTTTGGTTGAAATTGCATTGGAGATCTATGTTCTTCACACCTGAAACATTTTCTCTGAAAGCATTTTCTTCGCAGTTTAACCGATCTTGTTACAGCATGTTACAGTTTACTATTATTAACCATATTAATTTTAAGTGCTTAATGTAAAATCTTGTAAAAATATATTTTCATTGTTCAAATATACATTAAGTCTGACTATCATATAATAAGTTAAATACAAAACTAAAGAAAAAATAGGGTTAAATATAATTCAAAATATTTTGCTAACAATGTTAACTGTTTATGAATAATAAAATGTATTAGCTAAGGAGTAGGATGGCACAGTTGTTAGTATGTTTTTTGTTTTGTTTCTTTTTCATAAATACAACAGTAGTACCTGATGTCTCAGTGGCTTTCAAAATTAAATTATGCATGCAAACCTGTGAACTAGAAAGATAACTAAGATATCCATCCATTTATAATGGTGGCAAAGTGGTTAGCATTGCTATCTTGCAGCACTGGGGTCCTAGGTTCAATTCCTGCCATCCTGTGTGTGTGGGGTTTACATGTTCTCTCTGGGTTACATGGTTTTTCTCCATATGTGTGATATGACTCCCTCTCGCACTCCAAAACATACTGGTAAGTTAATTGGTTTATGGGAAAACTGGCCCTGGTGTGTGTGTGTTTGTGTCTGTCTGTCCTGTGATGGACTGGCGCTATGTCCAGGGTGTATTCTGCCTTGTGTCCGTTGCTTACTGGGATAGGCTCCAAATCCTCTGTACTGGATAAAGAGATTAGAAATGGAAGTAAAGGCACTGTGTGGATGGAACTATACACAGTGTTAGAAACCCACTATGAAATGGCAGCATCTCACTGAGAATAAAATATTTTATACTGCTGGCTTAAGGAAACAGCCTTTCCACCTCTCTTGCACATCAGTATCCATACCTAGTTATTTAAACAACTTGCCTCTAATTATAAACATCTTAATATGCTGGCTCTGTGGATCCGCATCAGCTATGTTTGCCCATTCCTTCAATTCATGTGCATCCAACACACAGTTCAATGCCAGCAACTACACATAATCTAAAATACAATCCTTATTTCAGTATCTATGTAAACATATAGTTTGTTAACTTCATCATCTTCATCAAAAGTATGCCTAACCCCATTAGGAAGTGTTCTTGTTATAAGTGTATTCCTCAGCTTTCCCCAAATTATCTTCTTCTTGCCAACATCTCTAGTCTTTTATCCTGCAATAACTCAGCCAACACTTAAATCTCCAAAAGCTGCTTGTGTTAATTTCTTTAAATCACAAATATCATGTGTAAATACTGGCCATGTAATACTCTGCATTGTGGAATAATAGTTTATTTTAAAGGGAACTAGAGAAACTAAGAACTAGAGAAATCAAGAAAGGCTTTTTTTCTAGAATTAATAAATGCACATCCTGTTCACTGAGGAAATTAAATCCACACTGAGCAATCTTCAATATGTTCAGAATATGACAGCAAGAATCCTATCAGGGATGCATTACACCTGTTTTCAAGTCCTTGCACTGGTTACCTATCAGATTTCGAGTCAACTTCAAAATCCTTATCCTCCTTATATACTGTCCTACAACTGTTATTATTGATCTCCGAATTATTGTACTTGACATGACTTCATTCAGCCTTTCCTGAACGTCTATGACAGGCAGAGAGAGTGCTGTTTCTGGTGCGATCTTTTACAGCTGACATTTCACTGTTTTAAACGAACAAGAAATTAGATTGCTCATAAATCACTTATTCTATATAAACACAGCGTAATTGCCCTCCGAAAATCTTCTTTTTCTTGTTCGTTTTAGAGACCTTGATCGAAACTGATTTTAGATGTCAGAAAGGATTTATTTTCTCTGTATTTCCTACATTGCTTTGTCGAGATTTTAACTTTATATCTAACTTTATATCTAGGCTCAGATTTCAACTATAAATCGTACAGTAATTAATAGCAGTAAATACTGATGTTTATACATAAAAAAGTCATGCCTTGGAGTATAGACCCCCAAAGGAATGCCATAGACTCAAACTGCAAAATAAACACATACAGAAAGAAAGTATTTGTATTGTAATTGCAAATCTTGGTACTGTATGAGTGATTGGTATGACTTTCCTCATTACAAATCTCTTATTAGAATTTAAATTTCTCTGTAACTCCAGGTCAGAACAGAGAAAATGTAACTGCCTTAAGGAGTTTACGATTATGAAAAATAGAAGGATAAGCATGATACGTATGTCTTCTGTCATTTTCTAAGTCATGTTACTGAGCACCAAATCTTATTGAGAATATGAATCCATTTAAGGTTTATACCATTAAAGTAACGGTTTATTCCATGCTGAAAATGTTTGTACCAGACTTTTTTGAGGCCTGTTTAATTGTGTCTGAAGTCTGATGTTGTAAATTTTATTGTTAAAAAGATCCATGAAAATGTCACTACTAAAGTTAGCTGGTACTGTTGGTACTGTAAGTGGCAAGTAGAGCTCATATTTTAGATTTTGTGTAGTTGCTAGCGTTGAACTGTGTGTTGGATGCACATGAATTGAAGGAATGGGCAAACATAGCTGATGCGGATCCACAGAGCCAGCATATTAAGATGTTTATAATTAGAGGCAATTTGTTTAAATAACTAGGTATGGATACTGATGTGCAAGAGAGGTGGAAAGGCTGTTTCCTTAAGCCAGCAGTATAAAATGGTTTATTCTCAGTGAGATGCTGCCATTTCATAGTGGGTTTCTAACACTGTGTATAGTTCCATCCACACAGTGCCTTTACTTCCATCCATTTCTAATCTCTTTATCCAGTACAGAGGATTTGGAGCCTATCCCAGTAAGCGACGGACACAAGGCAGAATACACCCTGGACATAGCGCCAGTCCATCACAGGACAGACATACACAAAC
This sequence comes from Atractosteus spatula, assembly GCF_055471065.1. Taxonomy (NCBI): domain Eukaryota; kingdom Metazoa; phylum Chordata; class Actinopteri; order Semionotiformes; family Lepisosteidae; genus Atractosteus; species Atractosteus spatula. The sequence continues at coordinate 21,220,508 of NC_142714.1, forward strand.
ACACACACACCAAGGCCAGTTTAAATCTAACCTCAGAACCTTTCTTTTCAGAAGACTTAGTGTCTGTATCTGCTTCATTTTCTAATTTTGGTAGCACCTCTAACTGCTTGTCTTTCTTATATGCATTTACTTTGTAATCTGTGGTCCTTTTATCTGTTTTTACATCTACTGTATTGCTTTGAGATGCCACCTTTAATGGTGATATATCAAATAAAGTTTTTTATTATTGTTATAGGGAAACATGATCAGATTGTCCCTGGTTCAGAAAAAAAGATCTAAAGTATACTAGTTTGTCACTCTTCTAATTCCCTTTGCTAAATGACTTTTCATACTAATCTGATCAATCTAACTGCCAGTTTTCTGTGCTTTCTCTATCCTGCTAGATTTGCAATTATTCTGAAAATTTTCATCTTGAAATAACTCATTTCTAAATACCTTTTTCACTGTTAACATCTTGCAGCAACTCTGCGACAAAATATACACTCTGACAGTTCATCCTGCTACCAACATTAAATAGAACAAATCTTAAGATTTCTATATTTATGTCTTTATTTAGTGGTTTCATTAGTGACAAAGGCTAAACTTTCTTGGAAAAATGTCTTTTATGTGTTGTGGAAAAAACTGACTTGCTTTAACAAAATATGTTTACAAATCCTTTCACCTGGCATTTTCGTAGTTAGAAATTATGGAACGCTCTGTTAAAAGCAAGGGAGTTTTTATGTCCGTTGCAGTTCTTTTGCAACATGAATATAATTATATCGTTATTAATTTCTTGAGATACGCGATTCCATATTATATTCCCTTTTAATCAAATTCTAAAAGTATGCTTGTTGACTCCGGTATCGTGTTAGTTAAAGACTTCGATGCTTAAAATGTTTAGGGAGAAATGGAATACTGGTGTGTATTTTTTTCTTTAAAGTACCAAGACCAGCCATATACTGTATGTTTATGTTCCAAAATTAATATCGTTTATGGCCTTCACACGCGTTGCAGTATGCTCCTATTCTTTTTATGCTCAGGCACTAAGTAAAAGGAGATGCTTCATATTGCTTGACTAATTTTAAAAACTAAGTTAGAAATGCAGACGCTCCCTCGGTGCACTGCTCTGGTGCGCCAGCTCTTACACAGTGCCTGTCTGCCGTAAGCGTTACAATATACATACCCAACACTGCTTGTACCCATCTGTCATGCAAATAAAACACCTTGAATTGAATTGAATTGAGGGGAGAAGGGGGGGATACTAAAGCCAATACTGGCTCAATGGGCTTTGACGTGCTAATGTGTTGGTTTAACAGTCCGGGTGTGGCTGGCTTCCAATGTCAACTCGACTCAATTGGAAGACAATGAACGTATTTTAGCCCTAAATGAATTAATAGCAAACATGGTTTACATAAAATACATTTTTCCAAGAAAGTTTATAATAATACGATCTATAGTTGAAATCTGAGCCTACTTTAAAAATAAAGGAAAAGCATTTTCAGAGAGCAATCACGCTGTGTTTATGTAGAAAAAGCGATTAGGTTTATGAGCAATCTAATTACCTAATCGCTTAAAACGCTATATAAAATAAAGTTTATTTAGAGATGAATGATCAATGTGGTAGTTTAAATAATGTGAGTCAGGAAACTAACACAGCGCCACCGGATTTAATAACGCAATAAAAACGCTATAAAATAATGTGACACAGTACAGCACAGTACAATAATACTGACCATGACTTTAGAAGATTAAATTACCTTACACTCAATTTAAACACAAGCTGTCTTTCTGTATGAACCTCTAAGCTGGTTCATACAGAAAATGTAGAAATGCATTAGCCTGATTATGATTAAAAACACATAATTAAACACGCGTTTGCGATTTAAATCAGAACACGATTTAAATCAATATAAATGTTTATATTGTAACGCATACTGTCCAGCCTCCATTTCTCTATAAAAATTTACTGTTGCACACACACACATAATATCCATAATATCGCTTACCTATTTTTTCGAAGAAATGTTTGTTAAAATAAAAGTTCAGCACCAGCTGGATTCGAACACACAACCTGCTAGTTGGAAGTCACGCACCTAGACCAGTAGGCTACAAGAGAGCTCGCATGATCAGGCAGGCGAAACAGCCCTACACAGCCCTGCCGCAGTACATGGATATAATCATACCGTTATTAAATTCTTTAGATACGCGATTCCATATTATATTCCCTTTTAATCAAATTCTAAAAGTATGCTTGTTGACTCCGGTATCACGTTAGTTAAAGACTTCGAAGCTTACAATGTTAAGGGAGAAATGGAGTACCGGTGTGTATTTTTTTCTTTAAAGTACCAAGACCAGCTATATACTGTATGTTTACGTTCCAAAATTAATATCGTTTATGGCCTTCACACGCGTTACAGTATGCTCCTATTCTTTTTATGCTCAGCTACTAAGATTTCCCTTCAGTGGTAAAATTCAATATCTACAACGGGCACAGTAAAGACGTTTACAGTAAGTCTTTCTACGACAGACCAACGGACCACGAGTGCCCCTGTCGGTCAACCAATCACGCACCGCGGTATCCCGTGTCATCATACCTGCGGTATCTGTACCGCGGTGTCTGTGCCGCGCACTTTGAATGGCTGCATCTGTATAGGTCAGAAAAAAATGTTTAGAAAACATAGAAAGAACTACATTCCTAAGTATCCTTTCAGCCCTAAAACACAGCCATGCCATCAAAAACTATCTACATTGTATGGGAATAAAACCCTAACCCTAGCTTCGGCTTTTGCTAGTTAGGGTTAGGGTTCAAATATTTCTCAAAGACAATTTTCTCAATATTCCACTGATTTGACTGGAAAATGAGCTGCTCTGAATCAAAATATGAGTCTGAAAAGACAATACACCACTGCCTAAACCAAGAGAGTGTTTCAGGAGTGGTCAAATTAATTCTTGAAAGGTATTCTTTCATTGGAAATTTCGTGTTGAACGGAGTGCTGAATGAATGTACGTTTAGGCCTAAGTGGCCTAAAAGTCCGAAACAACGAATACATTTTGGCTTTATCTGTTAATATGCCTGTGATTTCAAAGCCCATAGGCAAGAGTTTAAAAGTAAAATCAGATTCTTTCGAACTGTTGCTTGTTGGGCAGTTCAGACAACATTCCTTTTTGGGGCAAAGCACTGTATACAGCCATATAGGTCAGAAAAAAATGTTTAGAAAACATTGAAAGAACTACATTCCTCAGAATGTTTTCAGCCCCAAAACACAGCCATGCCATCAAAAACTGTCTACATTGTATGGGAATAAAACCCTAACCCTAGTTTCGGGTTTTGCTAGTTAGGGTTAGGGTTCAAATATTTCTCAAAGACAATTTTCTCAATATTCCACTCATTTGACTGTAAAATGTGCTTCTCTGAATCAAAATATGAGTCTGAAAAGACAATACAGCACTCCCTAAACCAAGAGAGTGTTTCAGGTGAGGTCAAATTAATTCTTGAAAGGTATTCTTTCATTGGAAATTTCGTGTTGAACGGAGTGCTGAATGAATGTACGTTTAGGCTTAAGTGGCCTAAAAGTCCGAAACAACTAATACATTTTGGCTTTATCTGTTAATATGCCTGTGATTTCAAAGCCCATAGGCAAGAGTTTAAAAGTTAAATCAGGTTCTTTCGAACTGTTGCTTGTAGGGCAGTTCAAACAAAATTTGTTTTTGGGGCAAACCACTATATACAGCCATATAGGTCAGAAAAAAATGTTTAGAAAACATTGAAAGAATTACATTCCTAGGTATCCTTTCAGCCCCAAAACACAGCCATGCCATCAAAAACTGTCTACACTGTATGGGAATAAAACCCTAACCCTAGCTTCGGGTTTTGCTAGTTAGGGTTAGGGTTCAAATATTTCTCAAAGACAATTGTCTCAATATTCCACTCATTTGACTGGAAAATGTGCTTCTCTGAATCAAAATATGAGTCTGAAAAGACAATACAGCACTTCCTAAACCAAGACAGTGTGTCAGGAGTGGTCAAATTAATTCTTGAAAGGTATTCTTTCATTGGAAATTTCGTGTTGAACGGAGTGCTGAATGAATGTGCGGTAAGGCCTAAGTGGCCTAAAAGTCTGAAACAACGAATACATTTTGGCTTTATCTGTTAATATGCCTGTGATTTCAAAGCCCATAGGCAAGAGTTTAAAAGAAAAATCAAGTTCTTTCGAACTGTTGCTTGTAGGGCAGTTCAGACACCATTCCTTTTTGGGGCATTCCTAAGTATACAGCCATATAGGTCAGAAAAAAATGTTTAGAAAACATAGAAATAACTACATTCCTAAGTGTCCTTTCAGCCCTAAAACACAGCCATGCCATCAAAAACTATCTACATTGTATGGGAATAAAACCCTAACCCTAGCTTCGGCTTTTGCTAGTTAGGTTTAGGGTTCAGATATTTCTCAAAGACAATTTTCTCAATATTCCACTCATTTAACTGGAAAATGAGCTTCTCTGAATCAAAATATGAGTCTGAAAAGACAATACAGCACTGCCTAAACCAAGATAGTGTGTCAGGAGTGGTCAAATTAATTCTTGAAAGATATTCTTCATTGGAACTTTCGTGTTGAACGGAGTGCTGAATGAATGTACGTTTAGGCCTAAGTGGCCTAAAAGTCACTAAAAGTCCGAAACAACGAATACATTTTGGCTTTATCTGTTAATATGCCTGTGATTTCAAAGCCCATAGGCAAGAGTTTAAAAGTAAAATCAGGTTTTTCAAACTGTTGCTTGTAGGGCAGGTCAGACACCATTCCTTTTTGGGGCAAAGCACTGTATACAGCCATATAGGTCAGAAAAAAATGTTTAGAAAACATTGAAAGAACTAAATTCCTCAGAATCTTTTCAGCCCTAAAACACAACCATGCCATCAAAAACTGTCTACATTGTATGGAAATAGAACCCTTACACTAGCTTCGGGTTTTGCTAGTTAGGGTTAGGGTTCAAATATTTCTCAAAGACAATTTTCTCAATATTCCACTCATTTGACTGGAAAATGTGCTTCTCTGAATCAAAATATGAGTCTGAAAAGACAATACACCACTGCCTAAACCAAGAGAGTGTGTCAGGAGTGGTCAAATTAATTCTTGAAAGGTATTCTTTCATTGGAAATTTCGTGTTCAACGGAATGCTGAATGAATGTACGTTTAGGCTTAAGTGGCCTAAAAGTCCGAAACAACTAATACATTTTTGCTTTATCTGTTAATATGCCTATGATTTCAAAGCCCATGGTAAGAGTTTAAAAGTAAAATCAGGTTCTTTCGAACTGTTGCTTGTAGGGCAGTTCAGACACCATTCCTTTTCGGGGCAAAGCAATGTATACAGCCATATAGGTCAGAAAAAAATGTTTAGAAAACATTGAAAGAACTACATTCCTCAGAATCATTTCAGCCCTAAAACACAACCATGCCATCAAAAACTGTCTACATTGTACGGGAATAAAACCCTAACCCTAGCTTTGGGTTTTGCTAGTTAGGGTTAGGGTTCAAATATTTCTCAAAGACAATTTTCTCAATATTCCACTCATTTGACTGGAAAATGTGCTTCTCTGAATCAAAATATGAGTCTGAAAAGACAATACACCACTGCCTAAACCAAGAGAGTGTGTCAGGAGTGGTCAAATTAATTCTTGAAAGGTATTCTTTCATTGGAAATTTCGTGTTGAACGGAGTGCTGAATGAATGTACTTTTAGGCCTAAGTGGCCTAAAAGTCCGAAACAACGAATACATTTTGGCTTTATCTGTTAATATGCCTGTGATTTCAAAGCCCATAGGCAAGAGTTTAAAAGTAAAATCAGATTCTTTCGAACTGTTGCTTGTAGGGCAGTTCAAACACCATTCCTTTTTGGGGCAAAGCACTGTTTACAGCCATATAGGTCAGAAAAAAATGTTTTGAAAGCATTGAAAGAACTACATTCCTAAGTATCTTTTCAGCCCTAAAACACAACCATGCCATCAAAAACTGTCTACATTGTATGGGAATAAAACCCTAACCCTAGCTTCGGGTTTTGCTAGTTAGGGTTAGGGTTCAAATATTTCTCAAAGACAATTTTCTCAATATTCCACTCATTTGACTGGAAAATGTGCTTCACTGAATCAAAATATGAGTCTGAAAAGACAATACAGCACTGCCTAAACCAAGAGAGTGTGTCAGGAGTGGTCAAATTAATTCTTGAAATGTATTCTTTCATTGGAAATTTCGTGTTGAACGGAGTACTGAATGAATGTGTGGTTAGGCCTAAGTGGCCTCAAAGTCCGAAACAACGAATACATTTTGGCTTTATCTGTTAATATGCCTGTGATTTCAAAGCCCATAGGCAAGAGTTTAAAAGTAAAATCAGATTCTTTCGAACTGTTGCTTGTAGGGCAGTTCAAACACCATTCCTTTTTGGGGCAAAGCACTGTTTACAGCCATATAGGTCAGAAAAAAATGTTTTGAAAGCATTGAAAGAACTACATTCCTAAGTATCTTTTCAGCCCTAAAACACAACCATGCCATCAAAAACTGTCTACATTGTATGGGAATAAAACCCTAACCCTAGCTTCGGGTTTTGCTAGTTAGGGTTAGGGTTCAAATATTTCTCAAAGACAATTTTCTCAATATTCCACTCATTTGACTGGAAAATGTGCTTCACTGAATCAAAATATGAGTCTGAAAAGACAATACAGCACTGCCTAAACCAAGAGAGTGTGTCAGGAGTGGTCAAATTAATTCTTGAAATGTATTCTTTCATTGGAAATTTCGTGTTGAACGGAGTACTGAATGAATGTGTGGTTAGGCCTAAGTGGCCTAAAAGTCCGAAACAACGAATACATTTTGGTTTTGTCTGTTAATATGCCTGTGATTTCAAAGCCCATAGGCAAGAGTTTAAAAGAAAAATCAAGTTCTTTCGAACTGTTGCTTGTAGGGCAGTTCAGACACCATTCCTTTTTGGGGTAAAGCACTGTATACAGCCATATAGGTCAGAAAAAAATGTTTAGAAAACATTGAAATAACTACATTCCTCAGAATCCTTTCAGCCCTAAAACACAGCCATGCCATCAAAAACTATCTACATTGTATGGGAATAAAACCCTAACCCTAGCTTCGGCTTTTGCTAGTTAGGGTTAGGGTTCAAATATTTCTCAAAGACAATTTTCTCAATATTCCACTGATTTTGACTGGAAAATGAGCTTTTCTGAATCAAAATATGAGTCTGAAAAGACAATACACCACTGCCTAAACCAAGAGAGTGTGTCAGGAGTGGTCAAATTAATTCTTGAAAGGTATTCTTTCATTGGAAATTTCGTGTTGAACGGAGTGCTGAATGAATGCACGTTTAGGCCTCAGTGGCCTACTAGTCCGAAACAACGAATACATTTTGGCTTTATCTGTTAATATGCCTGTGGTTTCAAAGCCCATGGTAAGAGTTTAAAAGTTAAATCAGGTTCTTTCGAACTGTTGCTGGTAAGGCAGTTCAAACACAATTTGTTTTTGGGGCAAAGCACTATATACAGCCATATAGGTCAGAAAAAAATGTTTTGAAAGCATTGAAAGAACTACATTCCTAAGTATCTTTTCAGCCCTAAAACACAACCATGCCATCAAAAACTGTCTACATTGTACGGGAATAAAACCCTAACCCTAGCTTTGGGTTTTGCTAGTTAGGGTTAGGGTTCAAATATTTCTCAAAGACAATTTTCTCAATATTCCACTCATTTGACTGGAAAATGTGCTTCTCTGAATCAAAATATGAGTCTGAAAAGACAATACAGCACTGCCTAAACCAAGAGAGTGTGTCAGGAGTGGTCAAATTAATTCTTGAAAGGTATTCTTTCATTGGAAATTTCGTGTTGAACGGAGTGCTAAATGAATGTACGTTTAGGCCTAAGTGGCCTAAAAGTCCGAAACAACGAATACATTTTGGCTTTATCTGTTAATATGCCTGTGATTTCAAAGCCCATAGGCAAGAGTTTAAAAGTAAAATCAGGTTCTTTCAAACAGTTGCTTGTAGGGCAGTTCAGACACCATTCCTTTTTGGGGCAAAGCACTGTATACAGCCATATAGGTCAGAAAAAAATGTTTAGAAAACATTGAAAGAACTAAATTCCTCAGAATCTTTTCAGCCCTAAAACACAACCTTGCCATCAAAAACTATCTACATTGTATGGAAATAAAATCCTAACACTAGCTTCGGGTTTTGCTAGTTAGGGTTAGGGCTCAAATATTTCTCAAAGACAATTTTCTCAATATTCTACTCATTTGACTGGAAAATGTGCTTCTCTGAATCAAAATATGAGTCTGAAAAGACAATACAGCACTGCCTAAACCAAGAGAGTGTTTCAGGTGTGGTCAAATTAATTCTTGAAAGGTATTCTTTCATTGGAAATTTCGTGTTGAACGGAGTGCTGAATGAATGTACGTTTAGGCTTAAGTGGCCTAAAAGTCCGAAACAACTAATACATTTTGGCTTTATCTGTTAATATGCCTGTGATTTCAAAGCCCATAGGCAAGAGTTTAAAAGTAAAATCAGGCTCTTTCGAACTGTTGCTTGTAGGGCAGTTCAGACACCATTCCTTTTTGGGGCAAAGCACTGTATACAGCCATATAGGTCAGAAAAAAATGTTTAGAAAACATTGAAAGAATTACATTCCTAGGTATCCTTTCAGCCCCAAAACACAGCCATGCCATCAAAAACTGTCTACATTGTATGGGAATAAAACCCTAACCCTAGCTTCGGGTTTTGCTAGTTAGGGTTAGGGTTCAAATATTTCTCAAAGACAATTTTCTCAATATTCCACTCATTTGACTGGAAAATGTGCTTCACTGAATCAAAATATTAGTCTGAAAAGACAATACAGCACTGCCTAAACCAAGAGAGTGTGTCAGGAGTGGTCAAATTAATTCTTGAAAGGTATACTTTCATTGGAAATTTCGTGTTGAACGGAGTGCTGAATGAATGTGTGGTAAGGCCTAAGTGGCCTAAAAGTCCGAAACAACGAATACATTTTGGTTTTATCTGTTAATATACCTGTGATTTCAAAGCCCATAGGCAAGAGTTTAAAAGAAAAATCAAGTTCTTTCGAACTGTTGCTTGTAGGGCAGTTCAGACACCATTCCTTTTTGGGGCAAAGCACTGTATACAGCCATATAGGTCAGAAAAAAATGTTTAGAAAACATAGAAAGAACTACATTCCTCAGAATCCTTTCAGCCCTAAAACACAGCCATGCCATCAAAAACTATCTACATTGTATGGGAATAAAACCCTAACCCTAGCTTCGGCTTTTGCTAGTTAGGGATAGGGTTCAAATATTTCTCAAAGACAATTTTCTCAATATTCCAGTCATTTGACTGGAAAATGTGCTTCTCTGAATCAAAATATGAGTCTGAAAAGACAATACACCACTGCCTAAACCAAGAGAGTGTGTCAGGAGTGGTCAAATTATTTCTTGAAATGTATTCTTTCATTGGAAATTTCGTGTTGAACGGAGTGCTGAATGAATGTGTGGTAAGGCCTAAGTGGCCTAAAAGTCCGAAACAACGAATACATTTTGGTTTTATCTGTTAATATGCCTATGATTTCAAAGCCCATAGGCAAGAGTTTAAAAGTAAAATCAGGTTCTTTCAAACTGTTGCTTGTAGGGCAGTTCAGACACCATTCCTTTTTGGGGCAAAGCACTGTATACAGCCATATAGGTCAGAAAAAAATGTTTAGAAAACATTGAAAGAACTAAATTCCTCAGAATCTTTTCAGCCCTAAAACACAACCTTGCCATCAAAAACTATCTACATTGAATGGAAATAAAATCCTAACACTAGCTTCGGGTTTTGCTAGTTAGGGTTAGGGCTCAAATATTTCTCAAAGACAATTTTCTCAATATTCTACTCATTTGACTGGAAAATGTGCTTCTCTGAATCAAAATATGAGTCTGAAAAGACAATACAGCACTGCCTAAACCAAGAGAGTGTTTCAGGTGTGGTCAAATTAATTCTTGAAAGGTATTCTTTCATTGGAAATTTCGTGTTGAACGGAGTGCTGAATGAATGTACGTTTAGGCTTAAGTGGCCTAAAAGTCCGAAACAACTAATACATTTTGGCTTTATCTGTTAATATGCCTGTGATTTCAAAGCCCATAGGCAAGAGTTTAAAAGTAAAATCAGGTTCTTTCGAACTGTTGCTTGTAGGGCAGTTCAGACACCATTCCTTTTTGGGGCAAAGCACTGTATACAGCCATATAGGTCAGAAAAAAATGTTTAGAAAACATTGAAAGAATTACATTCCTAGGTATCCTTTCAGCCCCAAAACACAGCCATGCCATCAAAAACTGTCTACATTGTATGGGAATAAAACCCTAACCCTAGCTTCGGGTTTTGCTAGTTAGGGTTAGGGTTCAAATATTTCTCAAAGACAATTTTCTCAATATTCCACTCATTTGACTGGAAAATGTGCTTCACTGAATCAAAATATTAGTCTGAAAAGACAATACAGCACTGCCTAAACCAAGAGAGTGTGTCAGGAGTGGTCAAATTAATTCTTGAAAGGTATACTTTCATTGGAAATTTCGTGTTGAACGGAGTGCTGAATGAATGTGTGGTAAGGCCTAAGTGGCCTAAAAGTCCGAAACAACGAATACATTTTGGTTTTATCTGTTAATATACCTGTGATTTCAAAGCCCATAGGCAAGAGTTTAAAAGAAAAATCAAGTTCTTTCGAACTGTTGCTTGTAGGGCAGTTCAGACACCATTCCTTTTTGGGGCAAAGCACTGTATACAGCCATATAGGTCAGAAAAAAATGTTTAGAAAACATAGAAAGAACTACATTCCTCAGAATCCTTTCAGCCCTAAAACACAGCCATGCCATCAAAAACTATCTACATTGTATGGGAATAAAACCCTAACCCTAGCTTCGGCTTTTGCTAATTAGGGATAGGGTTCAAATATTTCTCAAAGACAATTTTCTCAATATTCCACTCATTTGACTGGAAAATGTGCTTCTCTGAATCAAAATATGAGTCTGAAAAGACAATACACCACTGCCTAAACCAAGAGAGTGTGTCAGGAGTGGTCAAATTATTTCTTGAAATGTATTCTTTCATTGGAAATTTCGTGTTGAACGGAGTGCTGAATGAATGTGTGGTAAGGCCTAAGTGGCCTAAAAGTCCGAAACAACGAATACATTTTGGTTTTATCTGTTAATATGCCTATGATTTCAAAGCCCATAGGGAAGAGTTTAAAAGAAAAATCAAGTTCTTTCGAACTGTTGCTTGTAGGGCAGTTCAGACACCATTCCTTTTTGGGGCAAAGCACTGTATACAGCCATATAGGTCAGAAAAAAATGTTTAGAAAACATTGAAAGAACTAAATTCCTCAGAATCTTTTCAGCCCTAAAACACAACCTTGCCATCAAAAACTGTCTACATTGTATGGAAATAAAACCCTAACACTAGCTTCGGGTTTTGCTAGTTAGGGTTAGGGCTCAAATATTTCTCAAAGACAATTTTCTCAATATTCCAATCATTTGACTGGAAAATGTGCTTCTCTGAATCAAAATATAAGTCTGAAAAGACAATACAGCACTGCCTAAACCAAGAGAGTGTTTCAGGTGTGGTCAAATTAATTCTTGAAAGGTATTCTTTCATTGGAAATTTCGTGTTGAACGGAGTGCTGAATGAATGTACGTTTAGGCTTAAGTGGCCTAAAAGTCCGAAACAACAAATACATTTTGGCTTTATCTGTTAATATGCCTGTGATTTCAAAGCCCATAGGCAAGAGTTTAAAAGTAAAATCAGGTTCTTTCGAACTGTTGCTTGTAGGGCAGTTCACAAACCATTCCTTTTTGGGGCAAAGCACTGTATACAGCCATATAGGTCAGAAAAAAATGTTTAGAAAACATTGAAAGAACTACATTCCTAAGTATCCTTTCAGCCCCAAAACACAGCCATGCCATCAAAAACTGTCTACACTGTATGGGAATAAAACCCTAACCCTAGCTTCGGGTTTTGCTAGTTAGGGTTAGGGTTCAAATATTTCTCAAAGACAATTTTCTCAATATTCCACTGATTTGACTGGAAAATGAGCTTCTCTGAATCAAAATATGAGTCTGAAAAGACAATACACCACTGCCTAAACCAAGAGAGAGTGTCAGGAGTGGTCAAATTAATTCTTGAAATGTATTCTTTCATTGGAAATTTCGTGTTGAACGGAGTGCTGAATGAATGTGCGGTTAGGCCTAAGTGGCCTAAAAGTCCGAAACAACGAATACATTTTGGCTTTATCAGTTAATATAACTGTGATTTCAAAGCCGATAGGGAAGAGTTTAAAAGTAAAATCAGGTTCTTTCGAACTGTTGCTTGTAGGGCACTTCAGACACCATTCCTTTTTGGGGCAAAGCACTGTATACAGCCATATAGGTCAGAAAAAAATGTTTAGAAAACATTGAAAGAACTACATTCCTAAGTATCCTTTCAGCCCCAAAACACAGCCATGCCATCAAAAACTGTCTACATTGTATGGGAATAAAACCCTAAACCTAGCTTTGGGTTTTGCTTGTTAAGGTTAGGGTTCAAATATTTCTCAAAGACAATTTTCTCAATATTCCACTCATTTGACTGGAAAATGAGCTTCTCTGAATCAAAATATGAGTCTGAAAAGACAATACACCACTGCCTAAACCAAGAGAGTGTGTCAGGAGTGGTCAAATTAATTCTTGAAATGTGTTCTTTCATTGGAAATTTCGTGTTGAACGGAGTGCTGAATGTATGTACGTTTAGGCCTAAGTGGCCTAAAAGTCGGAAAGAACGAATACATTTTCGCTTTATCTGTTAAAATGCCTGTGATTTCAAAGCCCATAGGCAAGAGTTTAAAAGTAAAATCAGGTTCTTTCGAACTGTTGCTTGTAGGGCAGTTCACACACCATTCCTTTTTGGGGCAAAGCACTGTATACAGCCATATAGGTCAGAAAAAAATGTTTAGAAAACATTGAAAGAACTACATTCCTAAGTATCCTTTCAGCCCCAAAACACAGCCATGCCATCAAAAACTGTCTACATTGTATGGGAATAAAACCCTAACCCTAGCTTCGGGTTTTGCTAGTTAGGATTAGGGTTCAAATATTTCTCAAAGACAATTTTCTCAATATTCCACTGATTTGACTGGAAAATGAGCTTCTCTGAATCAAAATATGAGTCTGAAAAGACAATACACCACTGCCTAAACCAAGAGAGTGTGTCAGGAGTGGTCAAATTAATTCTTGAAATGTGTTCTTTCATTGGAAATTTCGTGTTGAACGGAGTGCTGAATGTATGTACGTTTAGGCCTAAGTGGCCTAAAAGTCCGAAACAACGAATACATTTTCGCTTTATCTGTTAAAATACCTGTGATTTCAAAGCCCATAGGCAAGAGTTTAAAAGTAAAATCAGGTTCTTTCGAACTGTTGCTTGTAGGGCAGTTCAGACACCATTCCTTTTTGGGGCAAAGCACTGTATACAGCCATATAGGTCAGAAAAAAATGTTTAGAAAACATTGAAAGAACTACATTCCTAAGTATCCTTTCAGCCCCAAAACACAGCCATGCCATCAAAAACTGTCCACATTGTATGGGAATAAAACCCTAACAAAAGCTTCGGGTTTTGCTAGTTAGGGTTAGGGTTCAAATATTTCTCAAAGACAATTTTCTCAATATTCCACTGATTTGACTGGAAAATGAGCTTCTCTGAATCAAAATATGAGTCTGAAAAGACAATACACCACTGCCTAAACCAAGAGAGTGTGTCAGGAGTGGTCAAATTAATTCTTGAAAGGCATTCTTTCATTGGAAATCTCATGTTGAATGGAGTGCTAATAAATGTACGTTTAGGCCTAAGTGGTCTAAAAGTCCGAAACAATGAATACATTTTGGCTTTATCTGTTAATATCCCTGTGATTTCAAAGCCCATAGGCAAGAGTTTAAAAGTAAAATCAGATTCTTTCGAACTGTTGCTTGTAGGACAGTTCAGACACCATTCCTTTTTGGGGCAAAGCACTGTATACAGCCATATAGGTCAGAAAAAAATGTTTAGAAAACATAGAAAGAACTACATTCCTAAGTATCCTTTCAGCTCCAAAACACAGCTATGCCATCAAAAACTATTTACATTGTATTGGAATAAAACTCTAACCCTAGCTTTGGGATTTGCTAGTTAAGGTTAGGGTTCAAATATTTCTCAAAGACAATTTTCTCAATATTCCACTCATTTGACTGGAAAATGAGCTTCTCTGAATCAAAAAATGAGTCTGAAAAGACAATACACCACTGCCTAAACCAAGAGAGTGTGTCAGGAGTGGTCAAATTAATTCTTGAAATGTGTTCTTTCATTGGAAATTTCGTGTTGAACGGAGTGCTGAATGTATGTACGTTTAGGCCTAAGTGGCCTAAAAGTCCGAAACAACGAATACATTTTCGCTTTATCTGTTAAAATGCCTGTGATTTCAAAGCCCATAGGCAAGAGTTTAAAAGTAAAATCAGGTTCTTTCGAACTGTTGCTTGTAGGGCAGTTCACACACCATTCCTTTTTGGGGCAAAGCACTGTATACAGCCATATAGGTCAAAAAAAATGTTTAGAAAACATTGAAAGAACTACATTCCTAAGTATCCTTTCAGCCCCAAAACACAGCCATGCCATCAAAAACTGTCTACATTGTATGGGAATAAAACCCTAACCCTAGCTTCGGGTTTTGCAAGTTAGGGTTAGGGTTCAAATATTTCTCAAAGACAATTTTCTCAATATTCCACTGATTTGACTGGAAAATGAGCTTCTCTGAATCAAAATATGAGTCTGAAAAGACAATACACCACTGCCTAAACCAAGAGAGTGTGTCAGGAGTGGTCAAATTAATTCTTGAAATGTGTTCTTTCATTGGAAATTTCGTGTTGAACGGAGTGCTGAATGTATGTACGTTAAGGCCTAAGTGGCCTAAAAGTCCGAAACAACGAATACATTTTCGCTTTATCTGTTAAAATGCCTGTGATTTCAAAGCCCATAGGCAAGAGTTTAAAAGTAAATTCAGGTTCTTTCGAACTGTTGCTTGTAGGGCAGTTCAGACACCATTCCTTTTTGGGGAAAAGCACTATATACAGCCATATAGGTCAGAAAAAAATGTTTAGAAAACATAGAAAGAACTACATTCCTAAGTATCCTTTCAGCCCCAAAACACATCTATGCCATCAAAAACTATCTACATTGTATGGGAATAAAACCCTAACCCTAGCTTTGGGTTTTGCTAGTTAAGGTTAGGGTTCAAATATTTCTCAAAGACAATTTTCTCAATATTCCACTCATTTGACTGGAAAATGAGCTTCTCTGAATCAAAAAATGAGTCTGAAAAGACAATACACCACTGCCTAAACCAAGAGAGTGTGTCAGGAGTGGTCAAATTAATTCTTGAAATGTGTTCTTTCATTGGAAATTTCGTGTTGAACGGAGTGCTGAATGTATGTACGTTTAGGCCTAAGTGGCCTAAAAGTCCGAAACAACGAATACATTTTCGCTTTATCTGTTAAAATGCCTGTGATTTCAAAGCCCATAGGCAAGAGTTTAAAAGTAAAATCAGGTTCTTTCGAACTGTTGCTTGTAGGGCAGTTCAGACACCATTCCTTTTTGGGGCAAAGCACTGTATACAGCCATATAGGTCAGAAAAAAATGTTTAGAAAACATTGAAAGAACTACATTCCTAAGTATCCTTTCAGCTCCAAAACACAGCTATGCCATCAAAAACTATTTACATTGTATTGGAATAAAACTCTAACCCTAGCTTTGGGATTTGCTAGTTAAGGTTAGGGTTCAAATATTTCTCAAAGACAATTTTCTCAATATTCCACTCATTTGACTGGAAAATGAGCTTCTCTGAATCAAAAAATGAGTCTGAAAAGACAATACACCACTGCCTAAACCAAGAGAGAGTGTCAGGAGTGGTCAAATTAATTCTTGAAATGTGTTCTTTCATTGGAAATTTCGTGTTGAACGGAGTGCTGAATGTATGTACGTTTAGGCCTAAGTGGCCTAAAAGTCCGAAACAACGAATACATTTTCGCTTTATCTGTTAAAATGCCTGTGATTTCAAAGCCCATAGGCAAGAGTTTAAAAGTAAAATCAGGTTCTTTCGAACTGTTGCTTGTAGGGCAGTTCACACACCATTCCTTTTTGGGGCAAAGCACTGTATACAGCCATATAGGTCAAAAAAAATGTTTAGAAAACATTGAAAGAACTACATTCCTAAGTATCCTTTCAGCCCCAAAACACAGCCATGCCATCAAAAACTGTCTACATTGTATGGGAATAAAACCCTAACCCTAGCTTCGGGTTTTGCAAGTTAGGGTTAGGGTTCAAATATTTCTCAAAGACAATTTTCTCAATATTCCACTGATTTGACTGGAAAATGAGCTTCTCTGAATCAAAATATGAGTCTGAAAAGACAATACACCACTGCCTAAACCAAGAGAGTGTGTCAGGAGTGGTCAAATTAATTCTTGAAATGTGTTCTTTCATTGGAAATTTCGTGTTGAACGGAGTGCTGAATGTATGTACGTTAAGGCCTAAGTGGCCTAAAAGTCCGAAACAACGAATACATTTTCGCTTTATCTGTTAAAATGCCTGTGATTTCAAAGCCCATAGGCAAGAGTTTAAAAGTAAATTCAGGTTCTTTCGAACTGTTGCTTGTAGGGCAGTTCAGACACCATTCCTTTTTGGGGCAAAGCACTATATACAGCCATATAGGTCAGAAAAAAATGTTTAGAAAACATAGAAAGAACTACATTCCTAAGTATCCTTTCAGCCCCAAAACACATCTATGCCATCAAAAACTATCTACATTGTATGGGAATAAAACCCTAACCCTAGCTTTGGGTTTTGCTAGTTAAGGTTAGGGTTCAAATATTTCTCAAAGACAATTTTCTCAATATTCCACTCATTTGACTGGAAAATGAGCTTCTCTGAATCAAAAAATGAGTCTGAAAAGACAATACACCACTGCCTAAACCAAGAGAGTGTGTCAGGAGTGGTCAAATTAATTCTTGAAATGTGTTCTTTCATTGGAAATTTCGTGTTGAACGGAGTGCTGAATGTATGTACGTTTAGGCCTAAGTGGCCTAAAAGTCCGAAACAACGAATACATTTTCGCTTTATCTGTTAAAATGCCTGTGATTTCAAAGCCCATAGGCAAGAGTTTAAAAGTAAAATCAGGTTCTTTCGAACTGTTGCTTGTAGGGCAGTTCAGACACCATTCCTTTTTGGGGCAAAGCACTGTATACAGCCATATAGGTCAGAAAAAAATGTTTAGAAAACATTGAAAGAACTACATTCCTAAGTATCCTTTCAGCCCCAAAACACAGCCATGCCATCAAAAACTGTCCACATTGTATGGGAATAAAACCCTAACCCTAGCTTCGGGTTTTGCTAGTTAGGGTTAGGGTTCAAATATTTCTCAAAGACAATTTTCTCAATATTCCACTGATTTGACTGGAAAATGAGCTTCTCTGAATCAAAATATGAGTCTGAAAAGACAATACACCACTGCCTAAACCAAGAGAGAGTGTCAGGAGTGGTCAAATTAATTCTTGAAATGTATTCTTTCATTGGAAATTTCGTGTTGAACGGAGTGCTGAATGAATGTGCGGTTAGGCCTAAGTGGCCTAAATGTCCGAAACAACGAATACATTTTGGCTTTATCAGTTAATATGCCTGTGATTTCAAAGCCCATAGGGAAGAGTTTAAAAGTAAAATCAGGTTCTTTCGAACTGTTGCTTATAGGGCACTTCAGACACCATTCCTTTTTGGGGCAAAGCACTGTATACAGCCATAGAAGTCAGAAAAAAATGTTTAGAAAACATAGAAAGAACTACATTCCTAAGTATCCTTTCAGCCCTAAAACACAGCCATGCCATCAAAAACTGTCTACATTGTATGGGAATAAAACCCTAACCCTAGCTTCGGCTTTTGCTAGTTAGGGTTAGGGTTCAAGTATTTCTCAAAGACAATTTTCTCAATATTCCACTGATTTGACTGGAAAATGAGCTTCTCTGAATCAAAATATGAGTCTGAAAAGACAATACACCACTGCCTAAACCAAGAGAGTGTGTCAGGAGTGGTCAAATTAATTCTTGAAAGGCATTCTTTCATTGGAAATCTCATGTTGAACGGATTGCTAATAAATGTTCGTTTAGGCCTAAGTGGCCTAAAAGTCCGAAACAATGAATACATTTTGGCTTCATCTGTTAATATCCCTGTGATTTCAAAGCCCATAGGCAAGAGTTTAAAAGTAAAATCAGATTCTTTCGAATTGTTGCTTGTAGGACAGTTCAGACACCATTCCTTTTTGGGGCAAAGCACTGTATACAGCCATATAGGTCAGAAAAAAATGTTTAGAAAACATTGAAAGAAGTACATTCCTAAGTATCCTTTCAGCCCCAAAACACAGCTATGCCATCAAAAACTATCTACATTGTATGGGAATAAAACCCTAAACCTAGCTTTGGGTTTTGCTAGTTAAGGGTTAGGGTTCAAATATTTCTCAAAGACAATTTTCTCAATATTCCACTCATTTGACTGGAAAATGAGCTTCTCTGAATCAAAAAATGAGTCTGAAAAGACAATACACCACTGCCTAAACCAAGAGAGTGTGTCAGGAGTGGTCAAATTAATTCTTGAAATGTGTTCTTTCATTGGAAATTTCGTGTTGAACGGAGTGCTGAATGTATGTACGTTTAGGCCTAAGTGGCCTAAAAGTCCGAAACAACGAATACATTTTCGCTTTATCTGTTAAAATGCCTGTGATTTCAAAGCCCATAGGCAAGAGTTTAAAAGTAAAATCAGGTTCTTTCGAACTGTTGCTTGTAGGGCAGTTCACACACCATTCCTTTTTGGGGCAAAGCACTGTATACAGCCATATAGGTCAGAAAAAAATGTTTAGAAAACATTGAAAGAACTACATTCCTAAGTATCCTTTCAGCCCCAAAACACAGGCATGCCATCAAAAACTGTCTACATTGTATGGGAATAAAACCCTAACCCTAGCTTCGGGTTTTGCTAGTTACGGTTAGGGTTCAAATATTTCTCAAAGACAATTTTCTCAATATTCCACTCATTTGACTGGAAAATGAGCTTCTCTGAATCAAAATATGAGTCTGAAAAGACAATACACCACTGCCTAAACCAAGAGAGTGTGTCATGAGTGGTCAAATTAATTCTTGAAATGTGTTCTTTCATTGGAAATTTCGTGTTGAACGGAGTGCTGAATGTATGTACGTTTAGGCCTAAGTGGCCTAAAAGTCGGAAACAACGAATACATTTTCGCTTTATCTGTTAAAATGCATGTGATTTCAAAGCCCATAGGCAAGAGTTTAAAAGTAAAATCAGGTTCTTTCGAGCTGTTGCTTGTAGGGCAGTTCACACACCATTCCTTTTTGGGGCAAAGCACTGTATACAGCCATATAGGTCAGAAAAAAATGTTTAGAAAACATTGAAAGAACTACATTCCTAAGTATCCTTTCAGCCCCAAAACACAGCCATGCCATCAAAAACTGTCTACATTGTATGGGAATAAAACCCTAACCCTAGCTTCGGGTTTTGCTAGTTAGGGTTAGGGTTCAAATATTTCTCAAAGACAATTTTCTCAATATTCCACTGATTTGACTGGAAAATGAGCTTCTCTGAATCAAAATATGAGTCTGAAAAGACAATACACCACTGCCTAAACCAAGAGAGTGTGTCAGGAGTGCTCAAATTAATTCTTGAAATGTGTTCTTTCATTGGAAATTTCGTGTTGAACGGAGTGCTGAATGTATGTACGTTTAGGCCTAAGTGGCCTAAAAGTCCGAAACAACGAATACATTTTCGCTTTATCTGTTAAAATGCCTGTGATTTCAAAGCCCATAGGCAAGATTTTAAAAGTAAATTCAGGTTCTTTCGAACTGTTGCTTGTAGGGCAGTTCAGACACCATTCCTTTTTGGGGCAAAGCACTATATACAGCCATATAGGTCAGAAAAAAATGTTTAGAAAACATAGAAAGAACTACATTCCTAAGTATCCTTTCAGCCCCAAAACACAGCTATGCCATCAAAAACTATCTACATTGAATGGGAATAAAACCCTAACCCTAGCTTTGGGTTTTGCTAGTTAAGGTTAGGGTTCAAATATTTCTCAAAGACAATTTTCTCAATATTCCACTGATTTGACTGGAAAATGAGCTTCTCTGAATCAAAATATGAGTCTGAAAAGACAATACACCACTGCCTAAACCAAGAGAGAGTGTCAGGAGTGGTCAAATTAATTCTTGAAATGTATTCTTTCATTGGAAATTTCGTGTTGAACGGAGTGCTGAATGAATGTGCGGTTAGGCCTAAGTGGCCTAAATGTCCGAAACAACGAATACATTTTGGCTTTATCAGTTAATATGCCTGTGATTTCAAAGCCCATAGGGAAGAGTTTAAAAGTAAAATCAGGTTCTTTCGAACTGTTGCTTATAGGGCACTTCAGACACCATTCCTTTTTGGGGCAAAGCACTGTATACAGCCATAGAAGTCAGAAAAAAATGTTTAGAAAACATAGAAAGAACTACATTCCTAAGTATCCTTTCAGCCCTAAAACACAGCCATGCCATCAAAAACTGTCTACATTGTATGGGAATAAAACCCTAACCCTAGCTTCGGCTTTTGCTAGTTAGGGTTAGGGTTCAAGTATTTCTCAAAGACAATTTTCTCAATATTCCACTGATTTGACTGGAAAATGAGCTTCTCTGAATCAAAATATGAGTCTGAAAAGACAATACACCACTGCCTAAACGAAGAGAGTGTGTCAGGAGTGGTCAAATTAATTCTTGAAAGGCATTCTTTCATTGGAAATCTCATGTTGAACGGATTGCTAATAAATGTACGTTTAGGCCTAAGTGGCCTAAAAGTCCGAAACAATGAATACATTTTGGCTTTATCTGTTAATATCCCTGTGATTTCAAAGCCCATAGGCAAGAGTTTAAAAGTAAAATCAGATTCTTTCGAATTGTTGCTTGTAGGACAGTTCAGACACCATTCCTTTTTGGGGCAAAGCACTGTATACAGCCATATAGGTCAGAAAAAAATGTTTAGAAAACATAGAAAGAAGTACATTCCTAAGTATCTTTTCAGCCCCAAAACACAGCTATGCCATCAAAAACTATCTACATTGTATGGGAATAAAACCCTAAACCTAGCTTTGGGTTTTGCTAGTTAAGGGTTAGGGTTCAAATATTTCTCAAAGACAATTTTCTCAATATTCCACTCATTTGACTGGAAAATGAGCTTCTCTGAATCAAAAAATGAGTCTGAAAAGACAATACACCACTGCCTAAACCAAGAGAGTGTGTCAGGAGTGGTCAAATTAATTCTTGAAATGTGTTCTTTCATTGGAAATTTCGTGTTGAACGGAGTGCTGAATGTATGTACGTTTAGGCCTAAGTGGCCTAAAAGTCCGAAACAACCAATACATTTTCGCTTTATCTGTTAAAATGCCTGTGATTTCAAAGCCCATAGGCAAGAGTTTAAAAGTAAAATCAGGTTCTTTCGAACTGTTGCTTGTAGGGCAGTTCACACACCATTCCTTTTTGGGGCAAAGCACTGTATACAGCCATATAGGTCAAAAAAAATGTTTAGAAAACATTGAAAGAACTACATTCCTAAGTATCCTTTCAGCCCCAAAACACAGCCATGCCATCAAAAACTGTCTACATTGTATGGGAATAAAACCCTAACCCTAGCTTCGGGTTTTGCAAGTTAGGGTTAGGGTTCAAATATTTCTCAAAGACAATTTTCTCAATATTCCACTGATTTGACTGGAAAATGAGCTTCTCTGAATCAAAATATGAGTCTGAAAAGACAATACACCACTGCCTAAACCAAGAGAGTGTGTCAGGAGTGGTCAAATTAATTCTTGAAATGTGTTCTTTCATTGGAAATTTCGTGTTGAACGGAGTGCTGAATGTATGTACGTTTAGGCCTAAGTGGCCTAAAAGTCCGAAACAACGAATACATTTTCGCTTTATCTGTTAAAATGCCTGTGATTTCAAAGCCCATAGGCAAGAGTTTAAAAGTAAAATCAGGTTCTTTCGAACTGTTGCTTGTAGGGCAGTTCAGACACCATTCCTTTTTGGGGCAAAGCACTGTATACAGCCATATAGGTCAGAAAAAAATGTTTAGAAAACATTGAAAGAACTACATTCCAAAGTATCCTTTCAGCCCCAAAACACAGCCATGCCATCAAAAACTGTCCACATTGTATGGGAATAAAACCCTAACCCTAGCTTCGGGTTTTGCTAGTTAGGGTTAGGGTTCAAATATTTCTCAAAGACAATTTTCTCAATATTCCACTGATTTGACTGGAAAATGAGCTTCTCTGAATCAAAATATGAGTCTGAAAAGACAATACACCACTGCCTAAACCAAGAGAGTGTGTCAGGAGTGGTCAAATTAATTCTTGAAAGGCATTCTTTCATTGGAAATCTCATGTTGAACGGAGTGTTAATAAATGTACGTTTAGGCCTAAGTGGCCTAAAAGTCCGAAACAATGAATACATTTTGGCTTTATCTGTTAATATCCCTGTGATTTCAAAGCCCATAGGCAAGAGTTTAAAAGTAAAATCAGATTCTTTCGAACTGTTGCTTGTAGGACAGTTCAGACACCATTCCTTTTTGGGGCAAAGCACTGTATACAGCCATATAGGTCAGAAAAAAATGTTTAGAAAACATAGAAAGAACTACATTCCTAAGTATCCTTTCAGCCCCAAAACACAGCTATGCCATCAAAAACTATCTACATTGTATGGGAATAAAACCCTAACCCTAGCTTTGGGTTTTGCTAGTTAAGGTTAGGGTTCAAATATTTCTCAAAGACAATTTTCTCAATATTCCACTCATTTGACTGGAAAATGAGCTTCTCTGAATCAAAAAATGAGTCTGAAAAGACAATACACCACTGCCTAAACCAAGAGAGTGTGTCAGGAGTGGTCAAATTAATTCTTGAAATGTGTTCTTTCATTGGAAATTTCGTGTTGAACGGAGTGCTGAATGTATGTACGTTTAGGCCTAAGTGGCCTAAAAGTCCGAAACAACGAATACATTTTCGCTTTATCTGTTAAAATGCCTGTGATTTCAAAGCCCATAGGCAAGAGTTTAAAAGTAAAATCAGGTTCTTTCGAACTGTTGCTTGTAGGGCAGTTCAGACACCATTCCTTTTTGGGGCAAAGCACTGTATACAGCCATATAGGTCAGAAAAAAATGTTTAGAAAACATTGAAAGAACTACATTCCTAAGTATCCTTTCAGCCCCAAAACACAGCCATGCCATCAAAAACTGTCCACATTGTATGGGAATAAAACCCTAACCCTAGCTTCGGGTTTTGCTAGTTAGGGTTAGGGTTCAAATATTTCTCAAAGACAATTTTCTCAATATTCCACTGATTTGACTGGAAAATGAGCTTCTCTGAATCAAAATATGAGTCTGAAAAGACAATACACCACTGCCTAAACCAAGAGAGAGTGTCAGGAGTGGTCAAATTAATTCTTGAAATGTATTCTTTCATTGGAAATTTCGTGTTGAACGGAGTGCTGAATGAATGTGCGGTTAGGCCTAAGTGGCCTAAATGTCCGAAACAACGAATACATTTTGGCTTTATCAGGTAATATGCCTGTGATTTCAAAGCCCATAGGGAAGAGTTTAAAAGTAAAATCAGGTTCTTTCGAACTGTTGCTTATAGGGCACTTCAGACACCATTCCTTTTTGGGGCAAAGCACTGTATACAGCCATAGAAGTCAGAAAAAAATGTTTAGAAAACATAGAAAGAACTACATTCCTAAGTATCCTTTCAGCCCTAAAACACAGCCATGCCATCAAAAACTGTCTACATTGTATGGGAATAAAACCCTAACCCTAGCTTCGGCTTTTGCTAGTTAGGGTTAGGGTTCAAGTATTTCTCAAAGACAATTTTCTCAATATTCCACTGATTTGACTGGAAAATGAGCTTCTCTGAATCAAAATATGAGTCTGAAAAGACAATACACCACTGCCTAAACCAAGAGAGTGTGTCAGGAGTGGTCAAATTAATTCTTGAAAGGCATTCTTTCATTGGAAATCTCATGTTGAACGGATTGCTAATAAATGTACGTTTAGGCCTAAGTGGCCTAAAAGTCCGAAACAATGAATACATTTTGGCTTCATCTGTTAATATCCCTGTGATTTCAAAGCCCATAGGCAAGAGTTTAAAAGTAAAATCAGATTCTTTCGAATTGTTGCTTGTAGGAAAGTTCAGACACCATTCCTTTTTGGGGCAAAGCACTGTATACAGCCATATAGGTCAGAAAAAAATGTTTAGAAAACATAGAAAGAACTACATTCCTAAGTATCCTTTCAGCCCCAAAACACAGCTATGCCATCAAAAACTATCTACATTGTATGGGAATAAAACCCTAACCCTAGCTTTGGGTTTTGCTAGTTAAGGTTAGGGTTCAAATATTTCTCAAAGACAATTTTCTCAATATTCCACTCATTTGACTGGAAAATGAGCTTCTCTGAATCAAAAAATGAGTCTGAAAAGACAATACACCACTGCCTAAACCAAGAGAGTGTGTCAGGAGTGGTCAAATTAATTCTTGAAATGTGTTCTTTCATTGGAAATTTCGTGTTGAACGGAGTGCTGAATGTATGTACGTTTAGGCCTAAGTGGCCTAAAAGTCCGAAACAACGAATACATTTTCGCTTTATCTGTTAAAATGCCTGTGATTTCAAAGCCCATAGGCAAGAGTTTAAAAGTAAAATCAGGTTCTTTCGAACTGTTGCTTGTAGGGCAGTTCAGACACCATTCCTTTTTGGGGCAAAGCACTGTATACAGCCATATAGGTCAGAAAAAAATGTTTAGAAAACATTGAAAGAACTACATTCCTAAGTATCCTTTCAGCCCCAAAACACAGCCATGCCATCAAAAACTATCTACATTGTATGGGAATAAAACCCTAAACCTAGCTTTGGGTTTTGCTAGTTAAGGTTAGGGTTCAAATATTTCTCAAAGACAATTTTCTCAATATTCCACTCATTTGACTGGAAAATGAGCTTCTCTGAATCAAAATATGAGTCTGAAAAGACAATACACCACTGCCTAAACCAAGAGAGTGTGTCAGGAGTGGTCAAATTAATTCTTGAAATGTGTTCTTTCATTGGAAATTTCGTGTTGAACGGAGTGCTGAATGTATGTACGTTTAGGCCTAAGTGGCCTAAAAGTCCGAAACAACGAATACATTTTCGCTTTATCTGTTAATATGCCTGTGATTTCAAAGCCCATAGGCAAGAGTTTAAAAGTTAAATCAGGTTCTTTCGAACTGTTGCTTGTAGGGCAGTTCAAACACAATTTGTTTTTGGGGCAAACCACTATATACAGCCATATAGGTCAGAAAAAAATGTTTAGAAAACATTGAAAGAATTACATTCCTAGGTATCCTTTTAGCCCCAAAACACAGCCATGCCATCAAAAACTGTCTACACTGTATGGGAATAAAACCCTAACCCTAGCTTCGGGTTTTGCTAGTTAGGGTTAGGGTTCAAATATTTCTCAAAGACAATTGTCTCAATATTCCACTCATTTGACTGGAAAATGTGCTTCTCTGAATCAAAATATGAGTCTGAAAAGACAATACAGCACTTCCTAAACCAAGACAGTGTGTCAGGAGTGGTCAAATTAATTCTTGAAAGGTATTCTTTCATTGGAAATTTCGTGTTGAACGGAGTGCTGAATGAATGTGCGGTAAGGCCTAAGTGGCCTAAAAGTCTGAAACAACGAATACATTTTGGCTTTATCTGTTAATATGCCTGTGATTTCAAAGCCCATAGGCAAGAGTTTAAAAGAAAAATCAAGTTCTTTCGAACTGTTGCTTGTAGGGCAGTTCAGACACCATTCCTTTTTGGGGCATTCCTAAGTATACAGCCATATAGGTCAGAAAAAAATGTTTAGAAAACATAGAAATAACTACATTCCTAAGTGTCCTTTCAGCCCTAAAACACAGCCATGCCATCAAAAACTATCTACATTGTATGGGAATAAAACCCTAACCCTAGCTTCGGCTTTTGCTAGTTAGGTTTAGGGTTCAAATATTTCTCAAAGACAATTTTCTCAATATTCCACTCATTTGACTGGAAAATGAGCTTCTCTGAATCAAAATATGAGTCTGAAAAGACAATACACCACTGCCTAAACCAAGAGAGTGTGTCAGGAGTGGTCAAATTAATTCTTGAAAGGTATTCTTTCATTGGAAATTTCGTGTTCAACGGAATGCTGTATGAATGTACGTTTAGGCTTAAGTGGCCTAAAAGTCCGAAACAACTAATACATTTTTGCTTTATCTGTTAATATGCCTGTGATTTCAAAGCCCATGGTAAGAGTTTAAAAGTAAAATCAGGTTCTTTCGAACTGTTGCTTGTAGGGCAGTTCAGACACCATTCCTTTTCGGGGCAAAGCACTGTATACAGCCATATAGGTCAGAAAAAAATGTTTAGAAAACATTGAAAGAACTACATTCCTCAGAATCATTTCAGCCCTAAAACACAACCATGCCATCAAAAACTGTCTACATTGTACGGGAATAAAACCCTAACCCTAGCTTTGGGTTTTGCTAGTTAGGGTTAGGGTTCAAATATTTCTCAAAGACAATTTTCTCAATATTCCACTCATTTGACTGGAAAATGTGCTTCTCTGAATCAAAATATGAGTCTGAAAAGACAATACACCACTGCCTAAACCAAGAGAGTGTGTCAGGAGTGGTCAAATTAATTCTTGAAAGGTATTCTTTCATTGGAAATTTCGTGTTGAACGGAGTGCTGAATGAATGTACTTTTAGGCCTAAGTGGCCTAAAAGTCCGAAACAACGAATACATTTTGGCTTTATCTGTTAATATGCCTGTGATTTCAAAGCCCATAGGCAAGAGTTTAAAAGTAAAATCAGATTCTTTCGAACTGTTGCTTGTAGGGCAGTTCAGACACCATTCCTTTTTGGGGCAAAGCACTGTTTACAGCCATATAGGTCAGAAAAAAATGTTTAGAAAACATAGAAAGAATTACATTCCTAGGTATCCTTTCAGCCCCAAAACACAGCCATGCCATCAAAAACTGTCTACATTGTATGGGAATAAAACCCTAACCCTAGCTTCGGGTTTTGCTAGTTAGGGTTAGGGTTCAAATATTTCTCAAAGTCAATTTTCTCAATATTCCACTCATTTGACTGGAAAATGTGCTTCACTGAATCAAAATATGAGTCTGAAAAGACAATACAGCACTGCCTAAACCAAGAGAGTGTGTCAGGAGTGGTCAAATTAATTCTTGAAAGGTATTCTTTCATTGGAAATTTCGTGTTGAACGGAGTGCTGAATGAATGTGTGGTTAGGCCTCAGTGGCCTAAAAGTCCGAAACAACGAATACATTTTGGTTTTATCTGTTAATATGCCTGTGATTTCAAAGCCCATAGGCAAGAGTTTAAAAGAAAAATCAAGTTCTTTCGAACTGTTGCTTGTAGGGCAGTTCAGACACCATTCCTTTTTGGGGCAAAGCACTGTATACAGCCATATAGGTCAGAAAAAAATGTTTAGAAAACATAGAAATAACTACATTCCTCAGAATCCTTTCAGCCCTAAAACACAGCCATGCCATCAAAAACTATCTACATTGTATGGGAATAAAACCCTAACCCTAGCTTCGGCTTTTGCTAGTTAGGGTTAGGGTTCAAATATTTCTCAAAGACAATTTTCTCAATATTCCACTGATTTTGACTGGAAAATGAGCTTTTCTGAATCAAAATATGAGTCTGAAAAGACAATACACCACTGCCTAAACCAAGAGAGTGTGTCAGGAGTGGTCAAATTAATTCTTGAAAGGTATTCTTTCATTGGAAATTTCGTGTTGAACGGAGTGCTGAATGAATGTACGTTTAGGCCTAAGTGGCCTAAAAGTCACTAAAAGTCCGAAACAACGAATACATTTTGGCTTTATCTGTTAATATGCCTGTGATTTCAAAGCCCATAGGCAAGAGTTTAAAAGTAAAATCAGGTTTTTCAAACTGTTGCTTGTAGGGCAGGTCAGACACCATTCCTTTTTGGGGCAAAGCACTGTATACAGCCATATAGGTCAGAAAAAAATGTTTAGAAAACATTGAAAGAACTAAATTCCTCAGAATCTTTTCAGCCCTAAAACACAACCATGCCATCAAAAACTGTCTACATTGTATGGAAATAAAACCCTTACACTAGCTTCGGGTTTTGCTAGTTAGGGTTAGGGTTCAAATATTTCTCAAAGACAATTTTCTCAATATTCCACTCATTTGACTGGAAAATGTGCTTCTCTGAATCAAAATATGAGTCTGAAAAGACAATACACCACTGCCTAAACCAAGAGAGTGTGTCAGGAGTGGTCAAATTAATTCTTGAAAGGTATTCTTTCATTGGAAATTTCGTATTCAACGGAATGCTGAATGAATGTACGTTTAGGCTTAAGTGGCCTAAAAGTCCGAAACAACTAATACATTTTTGCTTTATCTGTTAATATGCCTGTGATTTCAAAGCCCATGGTAAGAGTTTAAAAGTAAAATCAGGTTCTTTCGAACTGTTGCTTGTAGGGCAGTTCAGACACCATTCCTTTTCGGGGCAAAGCACTGTATACAGCCATATAGGTCAGAAAAAAATGTTTAGAAAACATTGAAAGAACTACATTCCTCAGAATCATTTCAGCCCTAAAACACAACCATGCCATCAAAAACTGTCTACATTGTACGGGAATAAAACCCTAACCCTAGCTTTGGGTTTTGCTAGTTAGGGTTAGGGTTCAAATATTTCTCAAAGACAATTTTCTCAATATTCCACTCATTTGACTGGAAAATGTGCTTCTCTGAATCAAAATATGAGTCTGAAAAGACAATACACCACTGCCTAAACCAAGAGAGTGTGTCAGGAGTGGTCAAATTAATTCTTGAAAGGTATTCTTTCATTGGAAATTTCGTGTTGAACGGAGTGCTGAATGAATGTACTTTTAGGCCTAAGTGGCCTAAAAGTCCGAAACAACGAATACATTTTGGCTTTATCTGTTAATATGCCTGTGATTTCAAAGCCCATAGGCAAGAGTTTAAAAGTAAAATCAGATTCTTTCGAACTGTTGCTTGTAGGGCAGTTCAGACACCATTCCTTTTTGGGGCAAAGCACTGTTTACAGCCATATAGGTCAGAAAAAAATGTTTAGAAAACATAGAAAGAATTACATTCCTAGGTATCCTTTCAGCCCCAAAACACAGCCATGCCATCAAAAACTGTCTACATTGTATGGGAATAAAACCCTAACCCTAGCTTCGGGTTTTGCTAGTTAGGGTTAGGGTTCAAATATTTCTCAAAGTCAATTTTCTCAATATTCCACTCATTTGACTGGAAAATGTGCTTCACTGAATCAAAATATGAGTCTGAAAAGACAATACAACACTGCCTAAACCAAGAGAGTGTTTCAGGAGAGGTCCAATTAATTCTTGAAAGGTATTCTTTCATTGGAAATTTCGTGTTGAACGGAGTGCTGAATGAATGTACGTTTAGGCCTAAGTGGCCTAAAAGTCCGAAACAACGAATACATTTTGGCTTTATTTGTTAATATGCCTGTGATTTCAAAGCCCATAGGCAAGAGTTTAAAAGTAAAATCAGGTTCTTTCGAACTGTTGCTTGTAGGGCAGTTCAGACACCATTCCTTTTTGGGGCAAAGCACTGTATACAGCCATATAGGTCAGAAAAAAATGTTTAGAAAACATTGAAATAACTACATTCCTAAGTATCCTTTCAGCCCTAAAACACAGCCATGCCATCAAAAACTGTCTACATTGTATGGGAATAAAACCCTAACCATAGCTTCGGGATTTTTAGTTAGGGTTAGGGTTCAAATATTTCTCAAAGACAATTTTCTCAATATTCCACTCATTTGACTGGAAAATGAGCTTCTCTGAATCAAAATATGAGTCTGAAAAGACAATACAGCACTGCCTAAACCAAGAGAGTGTGTCAGGAGTGGTCAAATTAATTCTTGAAAGGTATTCTTTCATTGGAAATTTCGTGTTGAACGGAGTGCTGAATGTATGTACGTTTAGGCCTAAGTGGCCTAAAAGTCCGAAACAACTAATACATTTTGGCTTTATCTGTTAATATGCCTGTGATGTCAAAGCCCATGGTAAGAGTTTAAAAGTTAAATCAGGTTCTTTCGAACTGTTGCTTGTAGGACAGTTCAAACACCATTCGTTTTGGGGGCAAAGCACTATATACAGCCATATACGTCAGAAAAAAATGTTTAGAAAGCATTGAAAGAACTACATTCCTAAGTATCTTTTCAGCCCTAAAACACAACTATGCCATCAAAAACTGTCTACATTGTATGGGAATAAAACCCTAACGCTAGCTTTGGGTTTTGCTAGTTAGGGTTAGGGTTCAAATATTTCTCAAAGACAATTTTCTCAATATTCCACTTGTTTGACTGGAAAATGTGCTTCTCTGAATCAAAATATGAGTCTGAAAAGACAATACAGCACTGCCTAAACCAAGAGAGTGTGTCAGGAGTGGTCAAATTAATTCTTGAAAGGTATTCTTTCTTTGGAAATTTCGTGTTGAACTGAGTGCTGAATGAATGTGCGGTTAGGCCTAAGTGGCCTAAAAGTCCAAATCAACGAATACATTTTGGTTTTATCAGTTAATATGCCTGTGATTTCAAAGCCCATAGGCAAGAGTTTAAAAGTAAAATCAGGTTCTTTCGAACTTTTGCTTGTAGGGCACTTCAGACATCATTCCTTTTTGGGGCAAAGCACTGTATACAGCCATATAGGTCAGAAAAAAATGTTTAGAAAACATAGAAAGAACTACATTCCTAAGTATCCTTTCAGCCCCAAAACACAGCCATGCCATCAAAAACTGTCTACATTGTATGGGAATAAAACCCTAACCCTAGCTTCGGGTTTTGCTAGTTAGGGTTAGGGTTCAAATATTTCTCAAAGACAATTTTCTCAATATTCCACTGATTTGACTGGAAAATGAGCTTCTCTGAATCAAAATATGAGTCTGAAAAGACAATACACCACTGCCTAAACCAAGAGAGTATTTCAGGAGTGGTCAAATTAATTCTTGAAAGGTATTCTTTCATTGGAAATCTCGTGTTGAACGAAGTGCTGAATGTATGTACGTTTAGGCCTAAGTGGCCTAAAAGTCCGAAACAACGAATACATTTTCGCTTTATCTGTTAAAATGCCTGTGATTTCAAAGCCCATAGGCAAGAGTTTAAAAGTTAAATCAGGTTCTTTCGAACTGTTGCTTGTAGGGCAGTTCAGACACCATTCCTTTTTGGGGAAAGCACTGTATACAGCCATATAGGTCAGAAAAAAATGTTTAGAAAACATAGAAAGAACTACATTCCTAAGTATCCTTTCAGCCCTAAAACACAGCCATGCCATCAAAAAATATCTACATTGTATGGGAATAAAACCCTAACCCGAGCTTCGGGTTTTGCTAAATAGGGTTAGGGTTCAAATATTTCTCAAAGACAATTTTCTCAATATTCCACTCATTTGACTGGAAAATGTGCTTCTCTGAATCAAAATATGAGTCTGAAAAGACAATACAGCACTGCCTAAACCAAGAGAGTGTGTCAGGAGTGGTCAAATTAATTCTTGAAAGGTATTCCTTCATTGGAAATCTTGTGTTGAACGAAGTGCTGAATGTATGTACGTTTAGGCATAAGTGGCCTAAAAGTCCGAAACAACGAATACATTTTCGCTTCATCTGTTAAAATGCCTGTGATTTCAAAGCCCATAGGCAAGAGTTTAAAAGTAAAATCAGGTTCTTTTGAACTGTTGCTTGTAGGGCAGTTCAGACACCATTCCTATTTGGGGCAAAGCACTGTATACAGCCATATAGGTCAGAAAAAAATGTTTAGAAAACATAGAAAGAACTACATTCCTAAGTATCCTTTCAGCCCCAAAACACAGGCATGCCATCAAAAACTATCTACATTGTATGGGAATAAAACCCTAACCCTAGCTTCGGCTTATGCTAGTTAGGGTTAGGGTGCAAATATTTCTCAAAGACATTTTTCTCAATATTCCACTCATTTGACTGGAAAATGTGCTCCTCTGAATCAAAATATGAGTCTGAAAAGACAATACAGCACTGCCTAAACCAAGAGAGTGTGTCAGGAGTGGTCAAATTAATTCTTGAAAGGTATTCCTTCATTGGAAATCTCGTGTTGAACGAAGTGCTGAATGTATGTACGTTTAGGCCTAAGTGGCCTAAAAGTCCGAAACAACGAATACATTTTGGCTTTATCAGTTAATATGCCTGTGATTTCAAAGCCCATGGTAAGAGTTTAAAAGTTAAATCAGGTTCTTTCGAACTGTTGCTTGTAGAGCAGTTCAAAAACCATTCGTTTTTGGGGCAAAGCACTATATACAGCCACATAGGTCAGAAAAAAATGTTTAGAAAACATTGAAAGAACTACATTCCTAAGTATCCTTTCAGCCCCAAAACACAGCCATGCCATCAAAAACTGTCTACATTGTATGGGAATAAAACCCTAACCCTAACTTCGGGTTTTGCTAGTTAGGGTTAGGGTTCAAATATTTCTCAAAGACAATTTTCTCAATATTCCACTCATTTGACTGGAAAATGTGCTTCTCTGAATCAAAATATGAGTCTGAATAGACAATACACCACTGCCTAAACCAATAGAGTGTGTCAGGAGTGGTCCAATTAATTCTTGAAAGGTATTCTTTCATTGGAAATTTCGTGTTGAACTGAGTGCTGAATGAATGTGCGGTTAGGCCTAAGTGGCCTAAAAGTCCGAATCAACGAATACATTTTGGCTTTATCAGTTAATATGCCTGTGATTTCAAAGCCCATAGGCAAGAGTTTAAAAGTAAAATCAGGTTCTTTCGAACTGTTGCTTGTAGGGCACTTCAGATATCATTCCTTTTTGGGGCAAAGCACTGTATACAGCCATATAGGTCAGAAAAAAATGTTTAGAAAACATAGAAAGAACTACATTCCTAAGTATCCTTTCAGCCCCAAAACACAGCCATGCCATCAAAAACTGTCTACATTGTATGGGAATAAAACCCTAACCCTAGCTTCGGGTTTTGCTAGTTAGGGTTAGGGTTCAAATATTTCTCAAAGACAATTTTCTCAATATTCCACTGATTTGACTGGAAAATGAGCTTCTCTGAATCAAAATATGAGTCTGAAAAGACAATACAGCACTGCCTAAACCAAGAGAGTGTTTCAGGAGTGGTCAAATTAATTCTTGAAAGGTATTCTTTCATTGGAAATTTCGTGTTGAACGAAGTGCTGAATGTATGTACAGATGCAGCCATTCAAAATGCGCGGGCGATACCGCATTATTTTGCGGTACGCTGTACGCAGTCTACCGCAAGCTACCGGTAAATACCGCGAGTTACCGTAAATTCTCCTATAATACGACAAGCAAAATAATAGTATCCGGAATTTCCGCAAGGTGGAGCTAATAAAGCTCAACCTCTCATGTTTGAGCTGTGGCCATCAAAGTCTTTAACGAAGATATTACTAATAGTATTAATAATGAATGACCTTGGACAAGCTGTAAGTGTAAACTCAAAGTATTGCCCTGGTCAACATTCTTTTTTTCATTGACCATCTTTGTAAAAGTAACACCACAGCATTTCGCAATCACGCATTTGTTTCCAATCATGCAGAGTACAGTGATTCACCATGCCTTTCACATGCTCATAAAAGAGATTGATTTAGGAACATAAACATATTACTGTATGCAAACTGTACTGTATACAGTATGTATATTTAATGTCTTAACTGTGCCCGTTTAAGTATTGACTATTCATATCTAATTTTACCACTGAAGGGAAATCTTAGTAGCTGAGCATAAAAAGAATAGGAGCATACTGCAACGCGTGTGAAGGCCATAAACGATATTAATTTTGGAACATAAACATACAGTATATGGCTGGTCTCGGTACTTTAAAGAAAACATACACAAAACATGGTTTCATTATGACCAGAATCTGTCTTGAGATATTTTTAACTTGATTTACAGTATTTGAGAGGTATGTCTTAACACCGATACTACAGTGCTTAAGTACTGCTCACGTATATGTTTCTAGGTTTATATTATGCATTTCATAAGGTCAAATTACTTTTGAGCAACTAATAAGAAGCGCGAAACGGTATGCGTTTTAGTTTCGTTTCGTGCTGGGACCCGTGGATTGATTAGAGATATCAAGTACATACAAGTCATTTTTTAAATGTTGTAGTTCGTCTTGAAAAAATGTTACGAGTACATCATCTATCAACAATTACACAGGTTCTGTTTCCATATTGCGGATTTTGGTTACGTAATATTATTTTCTAGATTTCACGTTGTGAATATATGATTTGGGCAAACAGAGCCGCAAAGAAGTACATTATGGGTTGTTGTTTTTTTTATGCAGTTTTATCTAGAACAAGCGATGCTTAAACCTTTGTCTGATTCTTGTGAAACTATCCACACGACAGTTACAGTACCTAGGAGTTGACTTCAGTGATGTCACTGATGGGATGTTTCTAAAAATCCATCCTCTGTAAAACATCTTCTCTAGTTGTCCTGCATATGTATTCGCTAATGAAGCTGTGTGTTCTGAGCCTGGATCTCTACATTTCTGTATGAACCAGCTTAGAGGGCTAAAGACAGCTTGTGTTTAAATTGAGTGTAAGGCAATTTATGCTTCTAAAGTCATGGTCAGCATTTATTATTGAACTGTGCTGTAAACTTGTTCTGTGCCAAGTCACATTATTTTATAGCGTTTTTATAGCGTTATCAAATCCGGTGGAGTTTCCTGACTCCCATGTCACATGGTCTGTGATTAAAACTTGTAAAACCGGTTTAATTCGTCACAGCCAGCACTCCGGTTGTAAAGTAGAAGCAGGCGAGATTTCCAGCGAAAAACACCTCCCCCTTCTTCAGGTGTGAGGGTCTTCTGCTCAGAATGAAACGCTAAAATGTAATGTAGGCTCTGAATGGGTTCAATTGTGATTTGGGCTTGATTAAGGTCGCTGCCTTTCATCTAAAACCCTACTTGAATCCTTCTAAACTAAAAATCAGTGTTTGTGAGTTCTAAATAAAGAGGTATCCAGGTAACAGTGAAACGGGCGGACAGTCTGGGGAGATCGCCCGTTTTCCATGTAAATAGTTCCCTGGTTCCGCACCCCTTGGTGTTTCTCTCGCTCTCTCTCGGGTCACCTGATCATTAGCTCGAAAGATTTTAGTGCTTTGTGTATATTCTAATGGTAGTGGGGGCAGGGTGTGTGGGAACAGGTTTGGTTGAAATTGCATTGGAGATCTATGTTCTTCACACCTGAAACATTTTCTCTGAAAGCATTTTCTTCGCAGTTTAACCGATCTTGTTACAGCATGTTACAGTTTACTATTATTAACCATATTAATTTTAAGTGCTTAATGTAAAATCTTGTAAAAATATATTTTCATTGTTCAAATATACATTAAGTCTGACTATCATATAATAAGTTAAATACAAAACTAAAGAAAAAATAGGGTTAAATATAATTCAAAATATTTTGCTAACAATGTTAACTGTTTATGAATAATAAAATGTATTAGCTAAGGAGTAGGATGGCACAGTTGTTAGTATGTTTTTTGTTTTGTTTCTTTTTCATAAATACAACAGTAGTACCTGATGTCTCAGTGGCTTTCAAAATTAAATTATGCATGCAAACCTGTGAACTAGAAAGATAACTAAGATATCCATCCATTTATAATGGTGGCAAAGTGGTTAGCATTGCTATCTTGCAGCACTGGGGTCCTAGGTTCAATTCCTGCCATCCTGTGTGTGTGGGGTTTACATGTTCTCTCTGGGTTACATGGTTTTTCTCCATATGTGTGATATGACTCCCTCTCGCACTCCAAAACATACTGGTAAGTTAATTGGTTTATGGGAAAACTGGCCCTGGTGTGTGTGTGTTTGTGTCTGTCTGTCCTGTGATGGACTGGCGCTATGTCCAGGGTGTATTCTGCCTTGTGTCCGTTGCTTACTGGGATAGGCTCCAAATCCTCTGTACTGGATAAAGAGATTAGAAATGGAAGTAAAGGCACTGTGTGGATGGAACTATACACAGTGTTAGAAACCCACTATGAAATGGCAGCATCTCACTGAGAATAAAATATTTTATACTGCTGGCTTAAGGAAACAGCCTTTCCACCTCTCTTGCACATCAGTATCCATACCTAGTTATTTAAACAACTTGCCTCTAATTATAAACATCTTAATATGCTGGCTCTGTGGATCCGCATCAGCTATGTTTGCCCATTCCTTCAATTCATGTGCATCCAACACACAGTTCAATGCCAGCAACTACACATAATCTAAAATACAATCCTTATTTCAGTATCTATGTAAACATATAGTTTGTTAACTTCATCATCTTCATCAAAAGTATGCCTAACCCCATTAGGAAGTGTTCTTGTTATAAGTGTATTCCTCAGCTTTCCCCAAATTATCTTCTTCTTGCCAACATCTCTAGTCTTTTATCCTGCAATAACTCAGCCAACACTTAAATCTCCAAAAGCTGCTTGTGTTAATTTCTTTAAATCACAAATATCATGTGTAAATACTGGCCATGTAATACTCTGCATTGTGGAATAATAGTTTATTTTAAAGGGAACTAGAGAAACTAAGAACTAGAGAAATCAAGAAAGGCTTTTTTTCTAGAATTAATAAATGCACATCCTGTTCACTGAGGAAATTAAATCCACACTGAGCAATCTTCAATATGTTCAGAATATGACAGCAAGAATCCTATCAGGGATGCATTACACCTGTTTTCAAGTCCTTGCACTGGTTACCTATCAGATTTCGAGTCAACTTCAAAATCCTTATCCTCCTTATATACTGTCCTACAACTGTTATTATTGATCTCCGAATTATTGTACTTGACATGACTTCATTCAGCCTTTCCTGAACGTCTATGACAGGCAGAGAGAGTGCTGTTTCTGGTGCGATCTTTTACAGCTGACATTTCACTGTTTTAAACGAACAAGAAATTAGATTGCTCATAAATCACTTATTCTATATAAACACAGCGTAATTGCCCTCCGAAAATCTTCTTTTTCTTGTTCGTTTTAGAGACCTTGATCGAAACTGATTTTAGATGTCAGAAAGGATTTATTTTCTCTGTATTTCCTACATTGCTTTGTCGAGATTTTAACTTTATATCTAACTTTATATCTAGGCTCAGATTTCAACTATAAATCGTACAGTAATTAATAGCAGTAAATACTGATGTTTATACATAAAAAAGTCATGCCTTGGAGTATAGACCCCCAAAGGAATGCCATAGACTCAAACTGCAAAATAAACACATACAGAAAGAAAGTATTTGTATTGTAATTGCAAATCTTGGTACTGTATGAGTGATTGGTATGACTTTCCTCATTACAAATCTCTTATTAGAATTTAAATTTCTCTGTAACTCCAGGTCAGAACAGAGAAAATGTAACTGCCTTAAGGAGTTTACGATTATGAAAAATAGAAGGATAAGCATGATACGTATGTCTTCTGTCATTTTCTAAGTCATGTTACTGAGCACCAAATCTTATTGAGAATATGAATCCATTTAAGGTTTATACCATTAAAGTAACGGTTTATTCCATGCTGAAAATGTTTGTACCAGACTTTTTTGAGGCCTGTTTAATTGTGTCTGAAGTCTGATGTTGTAAATTTTATTGTTAAAAAGATCCATGAAAATGTCACTACTAAAGTTAGCTGGTACTGTTGGTACTGTAAGTGGCAAGTAGAGCTCATATTTTAGATTTTGTGTAGTTGCTAGCGTTGAACTGTGTGTTGGATGCACATGAATTGAAGGAATGGGCAAACATAGCTGATGCGGATCCACAGAGCCAGCATATTAAGATGTTTATAATTAGAGGCAATTTGTTTAAATAACTAGGTATGGATACTGATGTGCAAGAGAGGTGGAAAGGCTGTTTCCTTAAGCCAGCAGTATAAAATGGTTTATTCTCAGTGAGATGCTGCCATTTCATAGTGGGTTTCTAACACTGTGTATAGTTCCATCCACACAGTGCCTTTACTTCCATCCATTTCTAATCTCTTTATCCAGTACAGAGGATTTGGAGCCTATCCCAGTAAGCGACGGACACAAGGCAGAATACACCCTGGACATAGCGCCAGTCCATCACAGGACAGACATACACAAACACACACACACCAAGGCCAGTTTAAATCTAACCTCAGAACCTTTCTTTTCAGAAGACTTAGTGTCTGTATCTGCTTCATTTTCTAATTTTGGTAGCACCTCTAACTGCTTGTCTTTCTTATATGCATTTACTTTGTAATCTGTGGTCCTTTTATCTGTTTTTACATCTACTGTATTGCTTTGAGATGCCACCTTTAATGGTGATATATCAAATAAAGTTTTTTATTATTGTTATAGGGAAACATGATCAGATTGTCCCTGGTTCAGAAAAAAAGATCTAAAGTATACTAGTTTGTCACTCTTCTAATTCCCTTTGCTAAATGACTTTTCATACTAATCTGATCAATCTAACTGCCAGTTTTCTGTGCTTTCTCTATCCTGCTAGATTTGCAATTATTCTGAAAATTTTCATCTTGAAATAACTCATTTCTAAATACCTTTTTCACTGTTAACATCTTGCAGCAACTCTGCGACAAAATATACACTCTGACAGTTCATCCTGCTACCAACATTAAATAGAACAAATCTTAAGATTTCTATATTTATGTCTTTATTTAGTGGTTTCATTAGTGACAAAGGCTAAACTTTCTTGGAAAAATGTCTTTTATGTGTTGTGGAAAAAACTGACTTGCTTTAACAAAATATGTTTACAAATCCTTTCACCTGGCATTTTCGTAGTTAGAAATTATGGAACGCTCTGTTAAAAGCAAGGGAGTTTTTATGTCCGTTGCAGTTCTTTTGCAACATGAATATAATTATATCGTTATTAATTTCTTGAGATACGCGATTCCATATTATATTCCCTTTTAATCAAATTCTAAAAGTATGCTTGTTGACTCCGGTATCGTGTTAGTTAAAGACTTCGATGCTTAAAATGTTTAGGGAGAAATGGAATACTGGTGTGTATTTTTTTCTTTAAAGTACCAAGACCAGCCATATACTGTATGTTTATGTTCCAAAATTAATATCGTTTATGGCCTTCACACGCGTTGCAGTATGCTCCTATTCTTTTTATGCTCAGGCACTAAGTAAAAGGAGATGCTTCATATTGCTTGACTAATTTTAAAAACTAAGTTAGAAATGCAGACGCTCCCTCGGTGCACTGCTCTGGTGCGCCAGCTCTTACACAGTGCCTGTCTGCCGTAAGCGTTACAATATACATACCCAACACTGCTTGTACCCATCTGTCATGCAAATAAAACACCTTGAATTGAATTGAATTGAGGGGAGAAGGGGGGGATACTAAAGCCAATACTGGCTCAATGGGCTTTGACGTGCTAATGTGTTGGTTTAACAGTCCGGGTGTGGCTGGCTTCCAATGTCAACTCGACTCAATTGGAAGACAATGAACGTATTTTAGCCCTAAATGAATTAATAGCAAACATGGTTTACATAAAATACATTTTTCCAAGAAAGTTTATAATAATACGATCTATAGTTGAAATCTGAGCCTACTTTAAAAATAAAGGAAAAGCATTTTCAGAGAGCAATCACGCTGTGTTTATGTAGAAAAAGCGATTAGGTTTATGAGCAATCTAATTACCTAATCGCTTAAAACGCTATATAAAATAAAGTTTATTTAGAGATGAATGATCAATGTGGTAGTTTAAATAATGTGAGTCAGGAAACTAACACAGCGCCA
Source organism: Atractosteus spatula (assembly GCF_055471065.1). Classification (NCBI taxonomy): domain Eukaryota; kingdom Metazoa; phylum Chordata; class Actinopteri; order Semionotiformes; family Lepisosteidae; genus Atractosteus; species Atractosteus spatula. The sequence continues at coordinate 21,260,446 of NC_142714.1, forward strand.
CCGGATTTAATAACGCAATAAAAACGCTATAAAATAATGTGACACAGTACAGCACAGTACAATAATACTGACCATGACTTTAGAAGATTAAATTACCTTACACTCAATTTAAACACAAGCTGTCTTTCTGTATGAACCTCTAAGCTGGTTCATACAGAAAATGTAGAAATGCATTAGCCTGATTATGATTAAAAACACATAATTAAACACGCGTTTGCGATTTAAATCAGAACACGATTTAAATCAATATAAATGTTTATATTGTAACGCATACTGTCCAGCCTCCATTTCTCTATAAAAATTTACTGTTGCACACACACACATAATATCCATAATATCGCTTACCTATTTTTTCGAAGAAATGTTTGTTAAAATAAAAGTTCAGCACCAGCTGGATTCGAACACACAACCTGCCAGTTGGAAGTCACGCACCTAGACCAGTAGGCTACAAGAGAGCTCGCATGATCAGGCAGGCGAAACAGCCCTACACAGCCCTGCCGCAGTACATGGATATAATCATACCGTTATTAAATTCTTTAGATACGCGATTCCATATTATATTCCCTTTTAATCAAATTCTAAAAGTATGCTTGTTGACTCCGGTATCACGTTAGTTAAAGACTTCGAAGCTTACAATGTTAAGGGAGAAATGGAGTACCGGTGTGTATTTTTTTCTTTAAAGTACCAAGACCAGCTATATACTGTATGTTTACGTTCCAAAATTAATATCGTTTATGGCCTTCACACGCGTTACAGTATGCTCCTATTCTTTTTATGCTCAGCTACTAAGATTTCCCTTCAGTGGTAAAATTCAATATCTACAACGGGCACAGTAAAGACGTTTACAGTAAGTCTTTCTACGACAGACCAACGGACCACGAGTGCCCCTGTCGGTCAACCAATCACGCACCGCGGTATCCCGTGTCATCATACCTGCGGTATCTGTACCGCGGTGTCTGTGCCGCGCACTTTGAATGGCTGCATCTGTATAGGTCAGAAAAAAATGTTTAGAAAACATAGAAAGAACTACATTCCTAAGTATCCTTTCAGCCCTAAAACACAGCCATGCCATCAAAAACTATCTACATTGTATGGGAATAAAACCCTAACCCTAGCTTCGGCTTTTGCTAGTTAGGGTTAGGGTTCAAATATTTCTCAAAGACAATTTTCTCAATATTCCACTGATTTGACTGGAAAATGAGCTGCTCTGAATCAAAATATGAGTCTGAAAAGACAATACACCACTGCCTAAACCAAGAGAGTGTTTCAGGAGTGGTCAAATTAATTCTTGAAAGGTATTCTTTCATTGGAAATTTCGTGTTGAACGGAGTGCTGAATGAATGTACGTTTAGGCCTAAGTGGCCTAAAAGTCCGAAACAACGAATACATTTTGGCTTTATCTGTTAATATGCCTGTGATTTCAAAGCCCATAGGCAAGAGTTTAAAAGTAAAATCAGATTCTTTCGAACTGTTGCTTGTTGGGCAGTTCAGACAACATTCCTTTTTGGGGCAAAGCACTGTATACAGCCATATAGGTCAGAAAAAAATGTTTAGAAAACATTGAAAGAACTACATTCCTCAGAATCTTTTCAGCCCCAAAACACAGCCATGCCATCAAAAACTGTCTACATTGTATGGGAATAAAACCCTAACCCTAACTTCGGGTTTTGCTAGTTAGGGTTAGGGTTCAAATATTTCTCAAAGACAATTTTCTCAATATTCCACTCATTTGACTGGAAAATGTGCTTCTCTGAATCAAAATATGAGTCTGAAAAGACAATACAGCACTGCCTAAACCAAGAGAGTGTGTCAGGAGTGGTCAAATTAATTCTAGAAAGGTATTCTTTCATTGGAAATTTCGTGTTGAACGGAGTGCTGAATGTATGTACGTTTAGGCCTAAGTGGCCTAAAAGTCCGAAACAACAAATACATTTCGGCTTTATCTGTTAATATGCCTGTGATTTCAAAGCCCATAGGCAAGAGTTTAAAAGTAAAATCAGGTTCTTTCAAACTGTTGCTTGTAGGGGAGTTCAGACACCATTCCTTTTTGAGGCAAAGCACTGTATACAGCCATATAGGTCAGAAAAAATTTTTTAGAAAACATTGAAAGAACTACATTCCTCAGTATCCTTTCAGCCCCAAAACACAGCCATGCCATCAAAAACTGTCTACATTGTATGGGAAAAAAACCCTAACCCTAGCTTCGGGTTTTGCTAGTTAGAGTTAGGGTTCAAATATTTCTCAAAGACAATTTTCTCAATATTCCACTCATTTGAATGGAAAATGTGCTTCTCTGAATCAAAATATGAATCTGAAAAGACAATACAGCACTGCCTAAACCAAGACAGTGTTTCAGGTGTGGTCAAATTAATTCTTGAAAGGTATTCTTTCATTGGAAATTTCGTATTGAACGGAGTGCTGAATGAATGTACGTTTAGGCTTAAGTGGCTAAAAGTCCGAAACAACTAATACATTTTGGCTTTATCTGTTAATATGCCTGTGATTTCAAAGCCCATAGGCAAGAGTTTAAAAGTAAAATCAGGTTCTTTCGAACTGTTGCTTGTAGGGCAGTTCAAACACCATTCCTTTTTGAGGCAAAGCACTGTATACAGCCACATAGGTCAGAAAAAAATGTTTAGAAAACATTGAAAGAACTACATTCCTAAGTATCCTTTCAGCCCCAAAACACAGCCATGCCATCAAAAACTGTCTACATTGTATGGGAATAAAACCCTAACCCTAGCTTCGGGTTTTGCTAGTTAGGGTTAGGGTTCAAATATTTCTCAAAGACAATTTTCTCAATATTCCACTCATTTGACTGTAAAATGTGCTTCTCTGAATCAAAATATGAGTCTGAAAAGACAATACAGCACTCCCTAAACCAAGAGAGTGTTTCAGGTGTGGTCAAATTAATTCTTGAAAGGTATTCTTTCATTGGAAATTTCGTGTTGAACGGAGTGCTGAATGAATGTACGTTTAGGCTTAAGTGGCCTAAAAGTCCGAAACAACTAATACATTTTGGCTTTATCTGTTAATATGCCTGTGATTTCAAAGCCCATAGGCAAGAGTTTAAAAGTTAAATCAGGTTCTTTCGAACTGTTGCTTGTAGGGCAGTTCAAACACAATTTGTTTTTGGGGCAAACCACTATATACAGCCATATAGGTCAGAAAAAAATGTTTAGAAAACATTGAAAGAATTACATTCCTAGGTATCCTTTCAGCCCCAAAACACAGCCATGCCATCAAAAACTGTCTACACTGTATGGGAATAAAACCCTAACCCTAGCTTCGGGTTTTGCTAGTTAGGGTTAGGGTTCAAATATTTCTCAAAGACAATTGTCTCAATATTCCACTCATTTGACTGGAAAATGTGCTTCTCTGAATCAAAATATGAGTCTGAAAAGACAATACAGCACTTCCTAAACCAAGACAGTGTGTCAGGAGTGGTCAAATTAATTCTTGAAAGGTATTCTTTCATTGGAAATTTCGTGTTGAACGGAGTGCTGAATGAATGTGTGGTTAGGCCTCAGTGGCCTAAAAGTCCGAAACAACGAATACATTTTGGCTTTATCTGTTAATATGCCTGTGATTTCAAAGCCCATAGGCAAGAGTTTAAAAGAAAAATCAAGTTCTTTCGAACTGTTGCTTGTAGGGCAGTTCAGACACCATTCCTTTTTGGGGCAAAGCACTGTATACAGCCATATAGGTCAGAAAAAAATGTTTAGAAAACATAGAAATAACTACATTCCTCAGAATCCTTTCAGCCCTAAAACACAGCCATGCCATAAAAAACTATCTACATTGTATGGGAATAAAACCCTAAACCTAGCTTCGGCTTTTGCTAGTTAGGGTTAGGGTTCAAATATTTCTCAATGACAATTTTCTCAATATTCCACTGATTTTGACTGGAAAATGAGCTTTTCTGAATCAAAATATGAGTCTGAAAAGACAATACACCACTGCCTAAACCAAGAGATTGTGTCAGGAGTGGTCAAATTAATTCTTGAAAGGTATTCTTTCATTGGAAATTTCGTGTTGAACGGAGTGCTGAATGAATGCACGTTTAGGCCTAAATGGCCTACTAGTCCGAAACAACGAATACATTTTGGCTTTATCTGTTAATATGCCTGTGATTTCAAAGCCCATGGTAAGAGTTTAAAAGTTAAATCAGGTTCTTTCGAACTGTTGCTTGTAGGGCAGTTCAAACACAATTTGTTTTTGGGGCGAAGCACTATATACAGCCATATAGGTCAGAAAAAAATGTTTAGAAAACATTGAAAGAATTACATTCCTAGGTATCCTTTCAGCCCCAAAACACAGCCATGCCATCAAAAACTGTCTACATTGTATGGGAATAAAACCCTAACCCTAGCTTCGGGTTTTGCTAGTTAGGGTTAGGGTTCAAATATTTCTCAAAGACAATTTTCTCAATATTCCACTCATTTGACTGGAAAATGTGCTTCACTGAATCAAAATATTAGTCTGAAAAGACAATACAGCACTGCCTAAACCAAGAGAGTGTGTCAGGAGTGGTCAAATTAATTCTTGAAAGGTATACTTTCATTGGAAATTTCGTGTTGAACGGAGTGCTGAATGAATGTGTGGTAAGGCCTAAGTGGCCTAAAAGTCCGAAACAACGAATACATTTTGGTTTTATCTGTTAATATGCCTGTGATTTCAAAGCCCATAGGCAAGAGTTTAAAAGTTAAATCAGGTTGTTTCGAACTGTTGCTTGTAGGGCAGTTCAAACACAATTTGTTTTTGGGGCGAAGCACTATATACAGCCATATAGGTCAGAAAAAAATGTTTTGAAAGCATTGAAAGAACTACATTCCTAAGTATCTTTTCAGCCCTAAAACACAACCATGCCATCAAAAACTGTCTACATTGTATGGGAATAAAACCCTAACCCTAGCTTCGGGTTTTGCTAGTTAGGGTTAGGGTTCAAATATTTCTCAAAGACAATTTTCTCAATATTCCACTCATTTGACTGGAAAATGTGCTTCACTGAATCACAATATGAGTCTGAAAAGACAATACAGCACTGCCTAAACCAAGAGAGTGTGTCAGGAGTGGTCAAATTAATTCTTGAAATGTATTCTTTCATTGGAAATTTCGTGTTGAACGGAGTGCTGAATGAATGTGTGGTTAGGCCTAAGTGGCCTAAAAATCCGAAACAACGAATACATTTTGGTTTTGTCTGTTAATATGCCTGTGATTTCAAAGCCCATAGGCAAGAGTTTAAAAGAAAAATCAAGTTCTTTCGAACTGTTGCTTGTAGGGCAGTTCAGACACCATTCCTTTTTGGGGCAAAGCACTGTATACAGCCATATAGGTCAGAAAAAAATGTTTAGAAAACATTGAAATAACTACATTCCTCAGAATCCTTTCAGCCCTAAAACACAGCCATGCCATCAAAAACTATCTACATTGTATGGGAATAAAACCCTAACCCTAGCTTCGGCTTTTGCTAGTTAGGGTTAGGGTTCAAATATTTCTCAAAGACAATTTTCTCAATATTCCACTGATTTTGACTGGAAAATGAGCTTTTCTGAATCAAAATATGAGTCTGAAAAGACAATACACCACTGCCTAAACCAAGAGAGTGTGTCAGGAGTGGTCAAATTAATTCTTGAAAGGTATTCTTTCATTGGAAATTTCGTGTTGAACGGAGTGCTGAATGAATGCACGTTTAGGCCTAAGTGGCCTACTAGTCCGAAACAACGAATACATTTTGGCTTTATCTGTTAATATGCCTGTGGTTTCAAAGCCCATGGTAAGAGTTTAAAAGTTAAATCAGGTTCTTTCGAACTGTTGCTGGTAAGGCAGTTCAAACACAATTTGTTTTTGGGGCAAAGCACTATATACAGCCATATAGGTCAGAAAAAAATGTTTTGAAAGCATTGAAGAACTACATTCCTAAGTATCTTTTCAGCCCTAAAACACAACCATGCCATCAAAAACTGTCTACATTGTACGGGAATAAAACCCTAACCCTAGCTTTGGGTTTTGCTAGTTAGGGTTAGGGTTCAAATATTTCTCAAAGACAATTTTCTCAATATTCCACTCATTTGACTGGAAAATGTGCTACTCTGAATCAAAATATGAGTCTGAAAAGACAATACAGCACTGCCTAAACCAAGAGAGTGTGTCAGGAGTGGTCAAATTAATTCTTGAAAGGTATTCTTTCATTGGAAATTTCGTGTTGAACGGAGTGCTAAATGAATGTACGTTTAGGCCTAAGTGGCCTAAAAGTCCGAAACAACGAATACATTTTGGCTTTATCTGTTAATATGCCTGTGATTTCAAAGCCCATAGGCAAGAGTTTAAAAGTAAAATCAGGTTCTTTCAAACTGTTGCTTGTAGGGCAGTTCAGACACCATTCCTTTTTGGGGCAAAGCACTGTATACAGCCATATAGGTCAGAAAAAAATGTTTAGAAAACATTGAAAGAACTAAATTCCTCAGAATCTTTTCAGCCCTAAAACACAACCTTGCCATCAAAAACTATCTACATTGTATGGAAATAAAATCCTAACACTAGCTTCGGGTTTTGCTAGTTAGGGTTAGGGCTCAAATATTTCTCAAAGACAATTTTCTCAATATTCTACTCATTTGACTGGAAAATGTGCTTCTCTGAATCAAAATATGAGTCTGAAAAGACAATACAGCACTGCCTAAACCAAGAGAGTGTTTCAGGTGTGGTCAAATTAATTCTTGAAAGGTATTCTTTCATTGGAAATTTCGTGTTGAACGGAGTGCTGAATGAATGTACGTTTAGGCTTAAGTGGCCTAAAAGTCCGAAACAACTAATACATTTTGGCTTTATCTGTTAATATGCCTGTGATTTCAAAGCCCATAGGCAAGAGTTTAAAAGTAAAATCAGGCTCTTTCGAACTGTTGCTTGTAGGGCAGTTCAGACACCATTCCTTTTTGGGGCAAAGCACTGTATACAGCCATATAGGTCAGAAAAAAATGTTTAGAAAACATTGAAAGAATTACATTCCTAGGTATCCTTTCAGCCCCAAAACACAGCCATGCCATCAAAAACTGTCTACATTGTATGGGAATAAAACCCTAACCCTAGCTTCGGGTTTTGCTAGTTAGGGTTAGGGTTCAAATATTTCTCAAAGACAATTTTCTCAATATTCCACTCATTTGACTGGAAAATGTGCTTCTCTGAATCAAAATATGAGTCTGAAAAGACAATACACCACTGCCTAAACCAAGAGAGTGTGTCAGGAGTGGTCAAATTCATTCTTGAAAGGTATACTTTCATTGGAAATTTCGTGTTGAACGGAGTGCTGAATGAATGTGTGGTAAGGCCTAAGTGGCCTAAAAGTCCGAAACAACGAATACATTTTGGCTTTATCTGTTACTATGCCTGTGATTTCAAAGCCCATAGGCAAGAGTTTAAAAGTAAAATCAGGTTTTTCAAACTGTTGCTTGTAGGGCAGGTCAGAAACCATTCCTTTTTGGGGCAAAGCACTGTATACAGCCATATAGGTCAGAAAAAAATGTTTAGAAAACATTGAAAGAACTAAATTCCTCAGAATCTTTTCAGCCCTAAAACACAACCATGCCATCAAAAACTGTCTACATTGTATGGAAATAAAACCCTTACACTAGCTTCGGGTTTTGCTAGTTAGGGTTAGGGTTCAAATATTTCTCAAAGAATTTTCTCAATATTCCACTCATTTGACTGGAAAATGTGCTTCTCTGAATCAAAATTTGAGTCTGAAAAGACAATACACCACTGCCTAAACCAAGAGAGTGTGTCAGGAGTGGTCAAATTAATTCTTGAAAGGTATTCTTTCATTGGAAATTTCGTGTTGAACGGAGTGCTGAATGAATGTACTTTTAGGCCTAAGTGGCCTAAAAGTCCGAAACAACGAATACATTTTGGCTTTATCTGTTACTATGCCTGTGATTTCAAAGCCCATAGGCAAGAGTTTAAAAGTAAAATCAGGTTTTTCAAACTGTTGCTTGTAGGGCAGTTCAGACACCATTCCTTTTCGGGGCAAAGCACTGTATACAGCCATATAGGTCAGAAAAAAATGTTTAGAAAACATTGAAAGAACTACATTCCTCAGAATCATTTCAGCCCTAAAACACAACCATGTCATCAAAAACTGTCTACATTGTACGGGAATAAAACCCTAACCCTAGCTTTGGGTTTTGCTAGTTAGGGTTAGGGTTCAAATATTTCTCAAAGACAATTTTCTCAATATTCCACTCATTTGACTGGAAAATGTGCTTCTCTGAATCAAAATATGAGTCTGAAAAGACAATACACCACTGCCTAAACCAAGAGAGTGTGTCAGGAGTGGTCAAATTAATTCTTGAAAGGTATTCTTTCATTGGAAATTTCGTGTTGAACGGAGTGCTGAATGAATGTACTTTTAGGCCTAAGTGGCCTAAAAGTCCGAAACAACGAATACATTTTGGCTTTATCTGTTAATATGCCTGTGATTTCAAAGCCCATAGGCAAGAGTTTAAAAGTAAAATCAGATTCTTTCGAACTGTTGCTTGTAGGGCAGTTCAGACACCATTCCTTTTTGGGGCAAAGCACTGTTTACAGCCATATAGGTCAGAAAAAAATGTTTAGAAAACATAGAAAGAATTACATTCCTAGGTATCCTTTCAGCCCCAAAACACAGCCATGCCATCAAAAACTGTCTACATTGTATGGGAATAAAACCCTAACCCTAGCTTCGGGTTTTGCTAGTTAGGGTTAGGGTTCAAATATTTCTCAAAGTCAATTTTCTCAATATTCCACTCATTTGACTGGAAAATGTGCTTCACTGAATCAAAATATGAGTCTGAAAAGACAATACAGCACTGCCTAAACCAAGAGAGTGTGTCAGGAGTGGTCAAATTAATTCTTGAAAGGTATTCTTTCATTGGAAATTTCGTGTTGAACGGAGTGCTGAATGAATGTGTGGTTAGGCCTCAGTGGCCTAAAAGTCCGAAACAACGAATACATTTTGGTTTTATCTGTTAATATGCCTGTGATTTCAAAGCCCATAGGCAAGAGTTTAAAAGAAAAATCAAGTTCTTTCGAACTGTTGCTTGTAGGGCAGTTCAGACACCATTCCTTTTTGGGGCAAAGCACTGTATACAGCCATATAGGTCAGAAAAAAATGTTTAGAAAACATAGAAATAACTACATTCCTCAGAATCCTTTCAGCCCTAAAACACAGCCATGCCATAAAAAACTATCTACATTGTATGGGAATAAAACCCTAACCCTAGCTTCGGCTTTTGCTAGTTAGGGTTAGGGTTCAAATATTTCTCAATGACAATTTTCTCAATATTCCACTGATTTTGACTGGAAAATGAGCTTTTCTGAATCAAAATATGAGTCTGAAAAGACAATACACCACTGCCTAAACCAAGAGATTGTGTCAGGAGTGGTCAAATTAATTCTTGAAAGGTATTCTTTCATTGGAAATTTCGTGTTGAACGGAGTGCTGAATGAATGCACGTTTAGGCCTAAATGGCCTACTAGTCCGAAACAACGAATACATTTTGGCTTTATCTGTTAATATGCCTGTGATTTCAAAGCCCATGGTAAGAGTTTAAAAGTTAAATCAGGTTCTTTCGAACTGTTGCTTGTAGGGCAGTTCAAACACAATTTGTTTTTGGGGCGAAGCACTATATACAGCCATATAGGTCAGAAAAAAATGTTTAGAAAACATTGAAAGAATTACATTCCTAGGTATCCTTTCAGCCCCAAAACACAGCCATGCCATCAAAAACTGTCTACATTGTATGGGAATAAAACCCTAACCCTAGCTTCGGGTTTTGCTAGTTAGGGTTAGGGTTCAAATATTTCTCAAAGACAATTTTCTCAATATTCCACTCATTTGACTGGAAAATGTGCTTCACTGAATCAAAATATTAGTCTGAAAAGACAATACAGCACTGCCTAAACCAAGAGAGTGTGTCAGGAGTGGTCAAATTAATTCTTGAAAGGTATACTTTCATTGGAAATTTCGTGTTGAACGGAGTGCTGAATGAATGTGTGGTAAGGCCTAAGTGGCCTAAAAGTCCGAAACAACGAATACATTTTGGTTTTATCTGTTAATATGCCTGTGATTTCAAAGCCCATAGGCAAGAGTTTAAAAGTTAAATCAGGTTCTTTCGAACTGTTGCTTGTAGGGCAGTTCAAACACAATTTGTTTTTGGGGCGAAGCACTATATACAGCCATATAGGTCAGAAAAAAATGTTTTGAAAGCATTGAAAGAACTACATTCCTAAGTATCTTTTCAGCCCTAAAACACAACCATGCCATCAAAAACTGTCTACATTGTATGGGAATAAAACCCTAACCCTAGCTTCGGGTTTTGCTAGTTAGGGTTAGGGTTCAAATATTTCTCAAAGACAATTTTCTCAATATTCCACTCATTTGACTGGAAAATGTGCTTCACTGAATCAAAATATGAGTCTGAAAAGACAATACAGCACTGCCTAAACCAAGAGAGTGTGTCAGGAGTGGTCAAATTAATTCTTGAAATGTATTCTTTCATTGGAAATTTCGTGTTGAACGGAGTGCTGAATGAATGTGTGGTTAGGCCTAAGTGGCCTAAAAGTCCGAAACAACGAATACATTTTGGTTTTGTCTGTTAATATGCCTGTGATTTCAAAGCCCATAGGCAAGAGTTTAAAAGAAAAATCAAGTTCTTTCGAACTGTTGCTTGTAGGGCAGTTCAGACACCATTCCTTTTTGGGGCAAAGCACTGTATACAGCCATATAGGTCAGAAAAAAATGTTTAGAAAACATTGAAATAACTACATTCCTCAGAATCCTTTCAGCCCTAAAACACAGCCATGCCATCAAAAACTATCTACATTGTATGGGAATAAAACCCTAACCCTAGCTTCGGCTTTTGCTAGTTAGGGTTAGGGTTCAAATATTTCTCAAAGACAATTTTCTCAATATTCCACTGATTTTGACTGGAAAATGAGCTTTTCTGAATCAAAATATGAGTCTGAAAAGACAATACACCACTGCCTAAACCAAGAGAGTGTGTCAGGAGTGGTCAAATTAATTCTTGAAAGGTATTCTTTCATTGGAAATTTCGTGTTGAACGGAGTGCTGAATGAATGCAAGTTTAGGCCTAAGTGGCCTACTAGTCCGAAACAACGAATACATTTTGGCTTTATCTGTTAATATGCCTGTGGTTTCAAAGCCCATGGTAAGAGTTTAAAAGTTAAATCAGGTTCTTTCGAACTGTTGCTGGTAAGACAGTTCAAACACAATTTGTTTTTGGGGCAAAGCACTATATACAGCCATATAGGTCAGAAAAAAATGTTTTGAAAGCATTGAAAGAACTACATTCCTAAGTATCTTTTCAGCCCTAAAACACAACCATGCCATCAAAAACTGTCTACATTGTACGGGAATAAAACCCTAACCCTAGCTTTGGGTTTTGCTAGTTAGGGTTAGGGTTCAAATATTTCTCAAAGACAATTTTCTCAATATTCCACTCATTTGACTGGAAAATGTGCTTCTCTGAATCAAAATATGAGTCTGAAAAGACAATACAGCACTGCCTAAACCAAGAGAGTGTGTCAGGAGTGGTCAAATTAATTCTTGAAAGGTATTCTTTCATTGGAAATTTCGTGTTGAACGGAGTGCTAAATGAATGTACGTTTAGGCCTAAGTGGCCTAAAAGTCCGAAACAACGAATACATTTTGGCTTTATCTGTTAATATGCCTGTGATTTCAAAGCCCATACAGATGCAGCCATTCAAAATGCGTGCGTTATTTTGCGGCATACCCCGGTGGGCGTGTCGCGGCATCACGCAGTGTCACGCAGTGTGACGTGGTTAATCGCGCGTCATTTGACGCTCTGCCGGAAACTATCCGGCGTCACCTTGTAAAACCGCCAGGGGGAGCTTAACCTCTCATGTACAGCATTTGAGCCTTTAATTTTGAACAGTGTATTACAGCATGTTAATCTTCAGTCATTAAAATGTTGGTATATTTTATGAAAGCAAGATTGCTCAGTTGGACAAAAGTACACAACCTACCTTTATCAGAAATATTTATGCATCAAAGCCTTTACCGAAGATATTACTAATAGTATTAATAATGGATGACTTTGGACAAGCTGTATACTCAAAGTATAATTTCTTTAGCACATTTGTACAAGCACTTGGAATCTGTCCAAACCATACTTTGTCAGGCATTTTGTTTTACTTCAACGGGCATAAAAACTTCCTTGCTTTTAACAGGACGTTTCATAATTTCTAACTACGAAAATGATTTAAAATGCGACACCTATCATTCAACTAGAGCTTAAAATATCACAAGGAAAAATACACACCGGTATTCCATTTCTCCCTAAACATTGTAAGCTTCGAAGTCTTTAACTAACGTGATACCGGAGTCAACAAGCATACTTTTAGAATTTGATTAAAAGGGAATATAATATGGAATCGCGTATCTCAAGAATTTAATAACGGTATGATTATATCCGTGTACTGCGGCAGGGCTGTGTAGGGCTGTTTCGCCTGCCTGCTCATGCGAGCTGACTGTAGCCGACTGGTCTAGGTGCGTGCCTGCCAACGGGCAGGTTGTGTGCTCGAATCCAGCTGGTGCTGAACCTTCCAGTTTTATTTATTTATTTTTTAATCGCGTAACATATTACCGTATGCAAACTGTACTGTATACAGTATGTATATGTATATTTAATGTCTTAACTGTGCCCGTTTAATTGAATTTTAAAAAATTATTTAACACGAACATTAAGCTGTTTACATCTTCCGCCTGAGAACAGTCACCCGTTGCTACCCAACGCAGAATGGTGATTGGCTGACACCATCTGACACCCCTCTGATTGGAGAAAAAAGACGTGCTAGTTTGCTATACATACTGTAACAGGAAGAGGATTTCTTTCTATTCAAAACGTGTATTTTAAAAGTTTAAGAAGTAAAAACCTTACAGCGTACACAGATTTCTAAACTGATCAGGATCGTTATCTTTGTCTTATGCATAATAATATTCACCGCTCTGTGCAGCAAATTAATAATAAACTTTATTTTATATAGCGTTTTAAACGAATAAGTAATTAGATTGCTCATAAACCTAATCACTTGCTTTTTCTTTTTATTTAGGCTCAGATTTCAACTATAGATCGTATTATTAATAACCATAATAACAACCAACCAACAAAAACAACCATATAAACATAATACCAACCAAAAACATAGATAACAACCACAATACAAAATCAAATATATCAAACCATTTTACTCTCGCAAAGTCCTCCAATTATCATAATCCCGCCCCTTATGCAAAACCAAACCTTCCTCCCATCCCATTTTATCCTGTTTATCATAAACAAAATCCACCTCAATTTTCAACATAAAGCATTACACAAAATCAATACCTCAACACTCCATACTCAACAACGATAATTCACAAACAGCCAGAACATGTAACTACACATTCCCAAACAGACCTAATTTCCATAGCCCCGCCCCTTATGCAAAACCAACATCCCTCCCCTGTTCTCTCTCTCCCCTGGCGGTTGTAATTGTTTTTATTTTCAAATAAATTTTAGCAAAGTCATGCATTTTAAAAATCTTAAGATTTTTATATTTATGTCTTTATTTAGTGGTTTCATTAGTGACAAAGGCTAAACTTTCTTGGAAAAATGTCTTTTATGTAAACCATGTTTGCTATTTATTCATTCAGGGCTAAAATATGTTCATTGTATTCTAATGAAAGAAGGGTTCCTTTCGCCGTAGTCGGGAGCCTAGCCTTTAACTAGTAAGTACTGTACTTACTGGGTTTTTGAGGGGGGGGGGAGAAAAATCGTTTTCCCAGCCTAACAGTATTGTTTTTAACCTGTAAATTTGCTGGACAGAGAGGTGAACATTATCACACAGAAGACAAAGATAGCGATTTACGTTGCATTGTGTATCGTGCTGCTTTAATACAGTTTTAAATAATTGGAAGTCTAAACAGTATCAGCTTTATTTATGGGTTTTAAATAAAGGTGATTTAAACGCGATTTAAATCAATATAAATGTTTATATTGTAACGCATAGGTGACTATTCATTGTTATTAAAATGACTTAAATTCGATCATGTTGTGATATTTAGAAATATACATTTGTTTGGTGCGAGTGAAGTTTTATTTAATCTCTGAGCCATACTGATTCTTCTGGAAGCCAGTTTCCGCCAGGGAGTAAAAAAAAACACACTATGGTATTCTCTCCAATGCAGTGCAGTTAAAAACATACCTCTGATGCTGCTCCTAAATGAATATCGTTTATGACCATCAGAAGCTTTATGCTCCTTTTCTTTTTTCCAGTGGATTGAACAGGGAGAGGCATTTCATGATGTACTTTTCACTGATGAAACAACAGTGGCTCTGGAACAGTTTTCAACCATGTCGTTTTATAAAAAGGGGAGATATGTACACGTTACTGAAGCTAAACGTTTAGCCTTTGTCACTAATGTAAACACTAAATAAAGACGTATAGAAATCCCTACGTTACAGACTGTATATGGCTGGTATTGGTAGTTTAAAGAAAAAATACACACCAGTATTCCACTTTCTCCCTAAACATTTTAAGCATCAGAGTCTTACATGTGGTTATTTATTGCATAATTTAATTTTGAAAGCCACTGAGACATCAGGTACTACTGTTGTATGGTACAAGTGTGGTACTTTTAGGGGTACCACGGTACAGAACACTAGTTATTTAAATATGATTGATAGATAAATAGGCCCACTTTATTCATCCTGAAGAAGATAGAAGACATCCTGATGTCTTAACACAGATACTACAGTGCTTAAGTACTACTCACGTATATGTTTCTAGGTTTATATTATGCATTTCATACGGTCAAATTACTTTTGAGCAACTAATAAGAAGCGCGAAACGGTATGCGTTTTAGTTTCGTTTCGTGCTGGGACCCGTGGATTGATTAGAGATATCAAGTACATACAAGTCATTTTTTAAATGTTGTAGTTCGTCTTGAAAAAATGTTACGAGTACATCATCTATCAACAATTACACAGGTTCTGTTTCCATATTGCGGATTTTGGTTACGTAATATTATGTTCTAGATTTCACGTTGTGAATATATGATTTGGGCAAACAGCCGCAAAGAAGTACATTATGGGTGGTTGTTTTTTTTTTGCAGTTTTATCTAGAACAAGCGATGCTTAAACCTTTGTCTGATCCTTGTGAAACTATCCACACGACAGTTACAGTACCTAGGAGTTGACTTCAGTGATGTCACTGATGGGATGTTTCTAAAAATCCATCCTCTGTAAAACGTCTTCTCTAGTTGTCCTGCATATGTATTCGCTAATGAAGCTGTGTGTTCTGAGCCTGGATCTCTACATTTGTGTATGAACCAGCTTAGAGGGCTAAAGACAGCTTGTGTTTAAATTGAGTGTAAGGCAATTTATGCTTCTAAAGTCATGGTCAGCATTTTTGTACTGTGCTGTAAACTTGTTCTGTGCCAAGTCACATTATTTTATAGCGTTTTTATAGCGTTATCAAATCCGGTGGCGCGGTGTTAGTTTCCTGACTCCCATGTCACATGGTCTGTGATTGAAACCTGTAATACCGGTTTAATTCGTCACAGCCAGCACTCCGGTTGTAAAGTAGAAGCAGGCGAGATTTCCAGCGAAAAACACCTCCCCCTTCTTCAGGTGTGAGGGTCTTCTGCTCAGAATGAAACGCTAAAATGTAATGTAAGCTCTGAATGGGTTCAATTGTGATTTGGGCTTGATTAAGGTCGCTGCCTTTCATCTAAAACCCTACTTGAATCCTTCTAAACTAAAAATCAGTGTTAGTGAGTTCTAAATAAAGAGGTATCCAGGTAACAGTGAAACGGGCGGACAGTCTGGGGAGATCGCCCGTTTTCCATGTAAATAGTTCCCTGGTTCCGCACCCCTTGGTGTTTCTCTCGCTCTCTCTCGGGTCACCTGATCATTAGCTCGAAAGATTTGAGTGCTTTGTGTATATTCTAATGGTAGTGGGGGCAGGGTGTGTGGGAACAGGTTTGGTTGAAATTGCATTGGAGATCTATGTTCTTCACACCTGAAACATTTTCTCTGAAAGCATTTTCTTCGCTGTTTAACCGATCTTGTTACAGCATGTTACAGTTTACTATTATTAACCATATTAATTTTAAGTGCTTAATGTAAAATCTTGTAAAAATATATTTTCATTGTTCAAATATACATTAAGTCTGACTATCATATAATAAGTTAAATACAAAACTAAAGAAAAAATAGGGTTAAATATAATTCAAAATATTTTGCTAACAATGTTAACTGTTTATGAATAATAAAATGTATTAGCTAAGGAGTAGGATGGCACAGTTGTTAGTATGTTTTTTGTTTTGTTTCTTTTTCATAAATACAACAGTAGTACCTGATGTCTCAGTGGCTTTCAAAATTAAATTATGCATGCAAACCTGTGAACTAGAAAGATAACTAAGATATTCATCCATTTATAATGGTGGCAAAGTGGTTAGCATTGCTATCTTGCAGCACTGGGGTCCTAGGTTCAATTCCTGCCATCCTGTGTGTGTGGGGTTTACATGTTCTCTCTGGGTTACATGGTTTTTCTCCATATGTGTGATATGACTCCCTCTCGCACTCCAAAACATACTGGTAAGTTAATTAGTTTATGGGAAACCTGGCCCTGGTCTGTGTGTGTTTGTGTCTGTCTGTCCTGTGATGGACTGGCACTATGTCCAGGGTGTATTCTGCCTTGTGTCCGTTGCTTACTGGGATAGGCTCCAAATCCTCTGTACTGGATAAAGAGATTAGAAATGGAAGTAAAGGCACTGTGTGGATGGAACTATACACAGTGTTAGAAACCCACTATGAAATGGCAGCATCTCACTGAGAATAAAATATTTTATACTGCTGGCTTAAGGAAACAGCCTTTCCACCTCTCTTGCACATCAGTATCCATACCTAGTTATTTAAACAAATTGCCTCTAATTATAAACATCTTAATATGCTGGCTCTGTGGATCCGCATCAGCTATGTTTGCCCATTCCTTCAATTCATGTGCATCCAACACACAGTTCAATGCCAGCAACTACACATAATCTAAAATACAATCCTTATTTCAGTATCTATGTAAACATATAGTCTGTTAACTTCATCATCTTCATCAAAAGTATGCCTAACCCCATTAGGAAGTGTTCTTGTTATAAGTGTATTCCTCAGCTTTCCCCAAACTATCTTCTTCTTGCCAACATCTCTAGTCTTTTATCCTGCAATAACTCAGCCAACACTTAAATCTCCAAAAGCTGCTTGTGTTAATTTCTTTAAATCACAAATATCATGTGTAAATACTGGCCATGTAATACTCTGCATTGTGGAATAATAGTTTATTTTAAAGGGAACTAGAGAAACTAAGAACTAGAGAAATCAAGAAAGGCTTTTTTTCTAGAATTAATAAATGCACATCCTGTTCACTGGGGAAATTAAATCCACACTGAGCAATCTTCAATATGTTCAGAATATGACAGCAAGAATCCTATCAGGGATGCATTACACCTGTTTTCAAGTCCTTGCACTGGTTACCTATCAGATTTCGAGTCAACTTCAAAATCCTTATCCTCCTTATATACTGTCCTACAACTGGTATTATTGATCTCCGAATTATTGTACTTGACATGACTTCATTCAGCCTTTCCTGAACGTCTATGACAGGCAGAGAGAGTGCTGTTTCTGGTGCGATCTTTTACAGCTGACATTTCACTGTTTTAAACGAACAAGAAATTAGATTGCTCATAAATCACCTATTCTATATAAACACAGCGTAATTGCCCTCCGAAAATCTTCTTTTTCTTGTTCGTTTTAGAGACCTTGATCGAAACTGATTTTAGATGTCAGAAAGGATTTATTTTCTCTGTATTTCCTACATTGCTTTGTCGAGATTTTAACTTTATATCTAACTTTATATCTAGGCTCAGATTTCAACTATAAATCGTACAGTAATTAATAGCAGTAAATACTGATGTTTATACATAAAAAAGTCATGCCTTGGAGTATAGACCCCCAAAGGAATGCCATAGACTCAAACTGCAAAATAAACACATACAGAAAGAAAGTATTTGTATTGTAATTGCAAATCCTGGTACTGTATGAGTGATTGGTATGACTTTCCTCATTACAAATCTCTTATTAGAATTTAAATTTCTCTGTAACTCCAGGTCAGAACAGAGAAAATGTAACTGCCTTAAGGAGTTTACGATTATGAAAAATAGAAGGATAAGCATGATACGTATGTCTTCTGTCATTTTCTAAGTCATGTTACTGAGCACCAAATCTTATTGAGAATATGAATCCATTTAAGGTTTATACCATTAAAGTAACGGTTTATTCCATGCTGAAAATGTTTGTACCAGACTTTTTTGAGGCCTGTTTAATTGTGTCTGAAGTCTGATGTTGTAAATTTTATTGTTAAAAAGATCCATGAAAATGTCACTACTAAAGTTAGCTGGTACTGTTGGTACTGTAAGTGGCAAGTAGAGCTCATATTTTAGATTTTGTGTAGTTGCTAGCGTTGAACTGTGTGTTGGATGCACATGAATGAAGCGACGGACACAAGGCAGAATACACCCTGGACATAGCGCCAGTCCATCACAGGACAGACACAAACACACACACACACCAGGGCCAGTTTAAATCTAACCTCAGAACCTTTCTTTTCAGAAGACTTAGTGTCTGTATCTGCTTCATTTTCTAATTTTGGTAGCACCTCTACCTGCTTGTCTTTCTTATATGCATTTACTTTGTAATCTGTGGTCCTTTTATCTGTTTTTACATCTACTGTATTGCTTTGAGATGCCACCTTTAATGGTGATATATCAAATAAAGTTTTTTATTATTGTTATAGGGAAACATGATCAGATTGTCCCTGGTTCAGAAAAAAAAGATCTAAAGTATACTAGTTTGTCACTCTTCTAATTCCCTTTGCTAAATGACTTTTCATACTAATCTGATCAATCTAACTGCCAGTTTTCTGTGCTTTCTCTATCCTGCTAGATTTGCAATTATTCTGAAAATTTTCATCTTGAAATAACTCATTTCTAAATACCTTTTTCACTGTTAACATCTTGCAGCAACTCTGCGACAAAATATACACTCTGACAGTTCATCCTGCTACCAACATTAAATAAAACAAATCTTAAGATTTCTATATTTATGTCTTTATTTAGTGATTTCATTAGTGACAAAGGCTAAACTTTCTTGGAAAAATGTCTTTTATGTGTTGTGGAAAAAACTGACTTGCTTTAACAAAATATGTTTACAAATCCTTTCACCTGCCATTTTCGTAGTTAGAAATTATGGAACGCTCTATTAAAAGCAAGGGAGTTTTTATGTCCGTTGCAGTTCTTTTGCAACATGAATATAATTATATCGTTATTAATTTCTTGAGATACGCGATTCCATATTATATTCCCTTTTAATCAAATTCTAAAAGTATGCTTGTTGACTCCGGTATCGCGGTAGTTAAAGACTTCGATGCTTAAAATGTTTAGGGAGAAATGGAATACTGGTGTGTATGTTTTCTTTAAAGTACCGATACCAGCCATATACTGTATGTTTAAGTTCCAAAATTAATATCCTTTATGGACTTCACACGCGTTGCAGTATGCTCCTATTCTTTTTATGCTCAGGCACAAAGTAAAAGGGGATGCTTCATATTGCTTGACTAATTTTAAAAACTAAGTTAGAAATGCAGACGCTCCCTCGGTGCGCTGCTCTGGTGCGCCGGCTCTTACACAGTGCCTGTCTGCCGTAAGCGTTACAATATACATACCCAACACTGCTTGTACCCATCTGTCATGCAAATAAAACACCTTGAATTGAATTGAATTGAGGGGAGAGGGGGGGAATACTAAAGCCAATACTGGCTCAATACCCTCGATGGGCTTTGACGTGCTAATGCGTTGGTTTAAGAGTCCGGGTGTGGCAGGCTTCCAATGTCAACTCGACTCGATTGGAAGACAATGAACGTATTTTGTGATATTTAGAAATATAAATTTGTTTGGTGCGAGTGAGGTTTTATTTAATCTCTGACTAAGGGAAACGTTTCATTTTTTTCAAAGAAATGTTTGTTAAAAAATAAAGTCATAGTTCTATGGGATTCAATCACAGACCATGTGACATGGGAGTCACGAAACTACTGTAACACACAGCGCCACCAGATTTAATAACGCAATAAAAACGCTATAAAATAATGTGACTAGGCACAGAAAAAGTTTACAGCACAGTACGATAATAAATGCTGACCATGACTTTAGAAGCATAAATTACCTTACACTCAATTTAAACACAAGCTGTCTTTCTGTATGAACCTCTAAGCTGGTTCATACAGAAAATGTAGAAATGCATTAGCCTGATTATGATTAAAAAACACATAATTAAACACGCGTTTGCGATTTAAATCAGAACACGATTTAAATCAATATAAATGTTTATATTGTAACGCATACTGTCCAGCCTCCATTTCTCTATAAAAATTTACTCTGTTGCACACACACACACAATAGAAGGAGGAACCGCTGTCAGAAGGGAAGATATGTTCAAAATATCGCAAATATCGATCATGTTGCGATATTTTGAAATATAAAAGTCAATTGATTGTCCATAATATCGCTATTCTATTTTTTCGAAGAAATGTTTGTTAAAAGAAAAGTCCGGTACCAGCTGGATTTGAACACACAACCTACCAGTTGCTAGGCACGCACCTAGACCAGTCGGCTACAACACAGCTCGCATGAACAGGCAGGCGAAACAGCCCTACACAGCCCTGTCGCAGCACACGAATACCATTATTAAATTCCTTAGATACGCGATTCCATATTATATTCCCTTTTAATCAAATTCTAAAAGTATGCTTGTTGACTCCGGTATCACGTTAGTTAAAGACTTCAAAGCTTAAAATGTTTAGGGAGAAATGGAATACTGGTGTGTATTTTTTTCTTTAAAGTACCAAGACCAGCTATATACTGTATGTTTATGTTCCAAAATTAATATCGTTTATGGCCTTCACACGCGTTACAGTATGCTCCTATTCTTTTTATGCTCAGCTACTAAGATTTCCCTTCATTGGTAAATTCAATATCTACAACGGGCACAGCAAAGACGTTTTTACTGTAAGTCTTTCTACGACAGACCAACGGACCACGAGTGCCCCTGTCGGTCAACCAATCACTTACTGCGGTGCCACGCGTCATCTTGCGTCATACTGAGCGACGTCACCTGCGGTACGTGTCTGTGACGCACACTTTGAATGGCTGCATCTGTAGGCAAGAGTTTAAAAGTAAAATCAGGTTCTTTCAAACTGTTGCTTGTAGGGCAGTTCAGACACCATTCCTTTTTGGGGCAAAGCACTGTATACAGCCATATAGGTCAGAAAAAAATGTTTAGAAAACATTGAAAGAACTAAATTCCTCAGAATCTTTTCAGCCCTAAAACACAACCTTGCCATCAAAAACTATCTACATTGTATGGAAATAAAATCCTAACACTAGCTTCGGGTTTTGCTAGTTAGGGTTAGGGCTCAAATATTTCTCAAAGACAATTTTCTCAATATTCTACTCATTTGACTGGAAAATGTGCTTCTCTGAATCAAAATATGAGTCTGAAAAGACAATACAGCACTGCCTAAACCAAGAGAGTGTTTCAGGTGTGGTCAAATTAATTCTTGAAAGGTATTCTTTCATTGGAAATTTCGTGTTGAACGGAGTGCTGAATGAATGTACGTTTAGGCTTAAGTGGCCTAAAAGTCCGAAACAACTAATACATTTTGGCTTTATCTGTTAATATGCCTGTGATTTCAAAGCCCATAGGCAAGAGTTTAAAAGTAAAATCAGGCTCTTTCGAACTGTTGCTTGTAGGGCAGTTCAGACACCATTCCTTTTTGGGGCAAAGCACTGTATACAGCCATATAGGTCAGAAAAAAATGTTTAGAAAACATTGAAAGAATTACATTCCTAGGTATCCTTTCAGCCCCAAAACACAGCCATGCCATCAAAAACTGTCTACATTGTATGGGAATAAAACCCTAACCCTAGCTTCGGGTTTTGCTAGTTAGGGTTAGGGTTCAAATATTTCTCAAAGACAATTTTCTCAATATTCCACTCATTTGACTGGAAAATGTGCTTCACTGAATCAAAATATTAGTCTGAAAAGACAATACAGCACTGCCTAAACCAAGAGAGTGTGTCAGGAGTGGTCAAATTAATTCTTGAAAGGTATACTTTCATTGGAAATTTCGTGTTGAACGGAGTGCTGAATGAATGTGTGGTAAGGCCTAAGTGGCCTAAAAGTCCGAAACAACGAATACATTTTGGTTTTATCTGTTAATATACCTGTGATTTCAAAGCCCATAGGCAAGAGTTTAAAAGAAAAATCAAGTTCTTTCGAACTGTTGCTTGTAGGGCAGTTCAGACACCATTCCTTTTTGGGGCAAAGCACTGTATACAGCCATATAGGTCAGAAAAAATGTTTAGAAAACATAGAAAGAACTACATTCCTCAGAATCCTTTCAGCCCTAAAACACAGCCATGCCATCAAAAACTATCTACATTGTATGGGAATAAAACCCTAACCCTAGCTTCGGCTTTTGCTAGTTAGGGATAGGGTTCAAATATTTCTCAAAGACAATTTTCTCAATATTCCACTCATTTGACTGGAAAATGTGCTTCTCTGAATCAAAATATGAGTCTGAAAAGACAATACACCACTGCCTAAACCAAGAGAGTGTGTCAGGAGTGGTCAAATTATTTCTCGAAATGTATTCTTTCATTGGAAATTTCGTGTTGAACGGAGTGCTGAATGAATGTGTGGTAAGGCCTAAGTGGCCTAAAAGTCCGAAACAACGAATACATTTTGGTTTTATCTGTTAATATGCCTATGATTTCAAAGCCCATAGGCAAGAGTTTAAAAGTAAAATCAGGTTCTTTCAAACTGTTGCTTGTAGGGCAGTTCAGACACCATTCCTTTTTGGGGCAAAGCACTGTATACAGCCATATAGGTCAGAAAAAAATGTTTAGAAAACATTGAAAGAACTAAATTCCTCAGAATCTTTTCAGCCCTAAAACACAACCTTGCCATCAAAAACTATCTACATTGTATGGAAATAAAATCCTAACACTAGCTTCGGGTTTTGCTAGTTAGGGTTAGGGCTCAAATATTTCTCAAAGACAATTTTCTCAATATTCTACTCATTTGACTGGAAAATGTGCTTCTCTGAATCAAAATATGAGTCTGAAAAGACAATACAGCACTGCCTAAACCAAGAGAGTGTTTCAGGTGTGGTCAAATTAATTCTTGAAAGGTATTCTTTCATTGGAAATTTCGTGTTGAACGGAGTGCTGAATGAATGTACGTTTAGGCTTAAGTGGCCTAAAAGTTCGAAACAACTAATACATTTTGGCTTTATCTGTTAATATGCCTGTGATTTCAAAGCCCATAGGCAAGAGTTTAAAAGTAAAATCAGGTTCTTTCGAACTGTTGCTTGTAGGGCAGTTCAGACACCATTCCTTTTTGGGGCAAAGCACTGTATACAGCCATATAGGTCAGAAAAAAATGTTTAGAAAACATTGAAAGAATTACATTCCTAGGTATCCTTTCAGCCCCAAAACACAGCCATGCCATCAAAAACTGTCTACATTGTATGGGAATAAAACCCTAACCCTAGCTTCGGGTTTTGCTAGTTAGGGTTAGGGTTCAAATATTTCTCAAAGACAATTTTCTCAATATTCCACTCATTTGACTGGAAAATGTGCTTCTCTGAATAAAAATATTAGTCTGAAAAGACAATACAGCACTGCCTAAACCAAGAGAGTGTGTCAGGAGTGGTCAAATTATTTCTTGAAATGTATTCTTTCATTGGAAATTTCGTGTTGAACGGAGTGCTGAATGAATGTGTGGTAAGGCCTAAGTGGCCTAAAAGTCCGAAACAACGAATACATTTTGGTTTTATCTGTTAATATGCCTATGATTTCAAAGCCCATAGGGAAGAGTTTAAAAGAAAAATCAAGTTCTTTCGAACTGTTGCTTGTAGGGCAGTTCAGACACCATTCCTTCTTGGGGCAAAGCACTGTATACAGCCATATAGGTCAGAAAAAAATGTTTAGAAAACATTGAAAGAACTAAATTCCTCAGAATCTTTTCAGCCCTAAAACACAACCTTGCCATCAAAAACTGTCTACATTGTATGGAAATAAAACCCTAACACTAGCTTCGGGTTTTGCTAGTTAGGGTTAGGGCTCAAATATTTCTCAAAGACAATTTTCTCAATATTCCAATCATTTGACTGGAAAATGTGCTTCTCTGAATCAAAATATAAGTCTGAAAAGACAATACAGCACTGCCTAAACCAAGAGAGTGTTTCAGGTGTGGTCAAATTAATTCTTGAAAGGTATTCTTTCATTGGAAATTTCGTGTTGAACGGAGTGCTGAATGAATGTACGTTTAGGCTTAAGTGGCCTAAAAGTCCGAAACAACAAATACATTTTGGCTTTATCTGTTAATATGCCTGTGATTTCAAAGCCCATAGGCAAGAGTTTAAAAGTAAAATCAGGTTCTTTCGAACTGTTGCTTGTAGGGCAGTTCACACACCATTCCTTTTTGGGGCAAAGCACTGTATACAGCCATATAGGTCAGAAAAAAATGTTTAGAAAACATTGAAAGAACTACATTCCTAAGTATCCTTTCAGCCCCAAAACACAGCCATGCCATCAAAAACTGTCTACACTGTATGGGAATAAAACCCTAACCCTAGCTTCGGGTTTTGCTAGTTAGGGTTAGGGTTCAAATATTTCTCAAAGACAATTTTCTCAATATTCCACTGATTTGACTGGAAAATGAGCTTCTCTGAATCAAAATATGAGTCTGAAAAGACAATACACCACTGCCTAAACCAAGAGAGAGTGTCAGGAGTGGTCAAATTAATTCTTGAAATGTATTCTTTCATTGGAAATTTCGTGTTGAACGGAGTGCTGAATGAATGTGCGGTTAGGCCTAAGTGGCCTAAAAGTCCGAAACAACGAATACATTTTGGCTTTATCAGTTAATATGCCTGTGATTTCAAAGCCGATAGGGAAGAGTTTAAAAGTAAAATCAGGTTCTTTCGAACTGTTGCTTGTAGGGCACTTCAGACACCATTCCTTTTTGGGGCAAAGCACTGTATACAGCCATATAGGTCAGAAAAAAATGTTTAGAAAACATTGAAAGAACTACATTCCTAAGTATCCTTTCAGCCCCAAAACACAGCCATGCCATCAAAAACTATCTACATTGTATGGGAATAAAACCCTAAACCTAGCTTTGGGTTTTGCTTGTTAAGGTTAGGGTTCAAATATTTCTCAAAGACAATTTTCTCAATATTCCACTCATTTGACTGGAAAATGAGCTTCTCTGAATCAAAATATGAGTCTGAAAAGACAATACACCACTGCCTAAACCAAGAGAGTGTGTCAGGAGTGGTCAAATTAATTCTTGAAATGTGTTCTTTCATTGGAAATTTCGTGTTGAACGGAGTGCTGAATGTATGTACGTTTAGGCCTAAGTGGCCTAAAAGTCGGAAAGAACGAATACATTTTCGCTTTATCTGTTAAAATGCCTGTGATTTCAAAGCCCATAGGCAAGAGTTTAAAAGTAAAATCAGGTTCTTTCGAACTGTTGCTTGTAGGGCAGTTCACACACCATTCCTTTTTGGGGCAAAGCACTGTATACAGCCATATAGGTCAGAAAAAAATGTTTAGAAAACATTGAAAGAACTACATTCCTAAGTATCCTTTCAGCCCCAAAACACAGCCATGCCATCAAAAACTGTCTACATTGTATGGGAATAAAACCCTAACCCTAGCTTCGGGTTTTGCTAGTTAGGATTAGGGTTCAAATATTTCTCAAAGACAATTTTCTCAATATTCCACTGATTTGACTGGAAAATGAGCTTCTCTGAATCAAAATATGAGTCTGAAAAGACAATACACCACTGCCTAAACCAAGAGAGTGTGTCAGGAGTGGTCAAATTAATTCTTGAAATGTGTTCTTTCATTGGAAATTTCGTGTTGAACGGAGTGCTGAATGTATGTACGTTTAGGCCTAAGTGGCCTAAAAGTCCGAAACAACAAATACATTTTCGCTTTATCTGTTAAAATGCCTGTGATTTCAAAGCCCATAGGCAAGAGTTTAAAAGTAAAATCAGGTTCTTTCGAACTGTTGCTTGTAGGGCAGTTCAGACACCATTCCTTTTTGGGGCAAAGCACTGTATACAGCCATATAGGTCAGAAAAAAATGTTTAGAAAACATTGAAAGAATTACATTCCTAGGTATCCTTTCAGCCCCAAAACACAGCCATGCCATCAAAAACTGTCTACATTGTATGGGAATAAAACCCTAACCCTAGCTTCGGGTTTTGCTAGTTAGGGTTAGGGTTCAAATATTTCTCAAAGACAATTTTCTCAATATTCCACTCATTTGACTGGAAAATGTGCTTCTCTGAATAAAAATATTAGTCTGAAAAGACAATACAGCACTGCCTAAACCAAGAGAGTGTGTCAGGAGTGGTCAAATTATTTCTTGAAATGTATTCTTTCATTGGAAATTTCGTGTTGAACGGAGTGCTGAATGAATGTGTGGTAAGGCCTAAGTGGCCTAAAAGTCCGAAACAACGAATACATTTTGGTTTTATCTGTTAATATGCCTATGATTTCAAAGCCCATAGGGAAGAGTTTAAAAGAAAAATCAAGTTCTTTCGAACTGTTGCTTGTAGGGCAGTTCAGACACCATTCCTTCTTGGGGCAAAGCACTGTATACAGCCATATAGGTCAGAAAAAAATGTTTAGAAAACATTGAAAGAACTAAATTCCTCAGAATCTTTTCAGCCCTAAAACACAACCTTGCCATCAAAAACTGTCTACATTGTATGGAAATAAAACCCTAACACTAGCTTCGGGTTTTGCTAGTTAGGGTTAGGGCTCAAATATTTCTCAAAGACAATTTTCTCAATATTCCAATCATTTGACTGGAAAATGTGCTTCTCTGAATCAAAATATAAGTCTGAAAAGACAATACAGCACTGCCTAAACCAAGAGAGTGTTTCAGGTGTGGTCAAATTAATTCTTGAAAGGTATTCTTTCATTGGAAATTTCGTGTTGAACGGAGTGCTGAATGAATGTACGTTTAGGCTTAAGTGGCCTAAAAGTCCGAAACAACAAATACATTTTGGCTTTATCTGTTAATATGCCTGTGATTTCAAAGCCCATAGGCAAGAGTTTAAAAGTAAAATCAGGTTCTTTCGAACTGTTGCTTGTAGGGCAGTTCACACACCATTCCTTTTTGGGGCAAAGCACTGTATACAGCCATATAGGTCAGAAAAAAATGTTTAGAAAACATTGAAAGAACTACATTCCTAAGTATCCTTTCAGCCCCAAAACACAGCCATGCCATCAAAAACTGTCTACACTGTATGGGAATAAAACCCTAACCCTAGCTTCGGGTTTTGCTAGTTAGGGTTAGGGTTCAAATATTTCTCAAAGACAATTTTCTCAATATTCCACTGATTTGACTGGAAAATGAGCTTCTCTGAATCAAAATATGAGTCTGAAAAGACAATACACCACTGCCTAAACCAAGAGAGAGTGTCAGGAGTGGTCAAATTAATTCTTGAAATGTATTCTTTCATTGGAAATTTCGTGTTGAACGGAGTGCTGAATGAATGTGCGGTTAGGCCTAAGTGGCCTAAAAGTCCGAAACAACGAATACATTTTGGCTTTATCAGTTAATATGCCTGTGATTTCAAAGCCGATAGGGAAGAGTTTAAAAGTAAAATCAGGTTCTTTCGAACTGTTGCTTGTAGGGCACTTCAGACACCATTCCTTTTTGGGGCAAAGCACTGTATACAGCCATATAGGTCAGAAAAAAATGTTTAGAAAACATTGAAAGAACTACATTCCTAAGTATCCTTTCAGCCCCAAAACACAGCCATGCCATCAAAAACTATCTACATTGTATGGGAATAAAACCCTAAACCTAGCTTTGGGTTTTGCTTGTTAAGGTTAGGGTTCAAATATTTCTCAAAGACAATTTTCTCAATATTCCACTCATTTGACTGGAAAATGAGCTTCTCTGAATCAAAATATGAGTCTGAAAAGACAATACACCACTGCCTAAACCAAGAGAGTGTGTCAGGAGTGGTCAAATTAATTCTTGAAATGTGTTCTTTCATTGGAAATTTCGTGTTGAACGGAGTGCTGAATGTATGTACGTTTAGGCCTAAGTGGCCTAAAAGTCGGAAAGAACGAATACATTTTCGCTTTATCTGTTAAAATGCCTGTGATTTCAAAGCCCATAGGCAAGAGTTTAAAAGTAAAATCAGGTTCTTTCGAACTGTTGCTTGTAGGGCAGTTCACACACCATTCCTTTTTGGGGCAAAGCACTGTATACAGCCATATAGGTCAGAAAAAAATGTTTAGAAAACATTGAAAGAACTACATTCCTAAGTATCCTTTCAGCCCCAAAACACAGCCATGCCATCAAAAACTGTCTACATTGTATGGGAATAAAACCCTAACCCTAGCTTCGGGTTTTGCTAGTTAGGATTAGGGTTCAAATATTTCTCAAAGACAATTTTCTCAATATTCCACTGATTTGACTGGAAAATGAGCTTCTCTGAATCAAAATATGAGTCTGAAAAGACAATACACCACTGCCTAAACCAAGAGAGTGTGTCAGGAGTGGTCAAATTAATTCTTGAAATGTGTTCTTTCATTGGAAATTTCGTGTTGAACGGAGTGCTGAATGTATGTACGTTTAGGCCTAAGTGGCCTAAAAGTCCGAAACAACAAATACATTTTCGCTTTATCTGTTAAAATGCCTGTGATTTCAAAGCCCATAGGCAAGAGTTTAAAAGTAAAATCAGGTTCTTTCGAACTGTTGCTTGTAGGGCAGTTCAGACACCATTCCTTTTTGGGGCAAAGCACTGTATACAGCCATATAGGTCAGAAAAAAATGTTTAGAAAACATTGAAAGAACTACATTCCAAAGTATCCTTTCAGCCCCAAAACACAGCCATGCCATCAAAAACTGTCTACATTGTATGGGAATAAAACCCTAACCCTAGCTTCGGGTTTTGCTAGTTAGGGTTAGGGTTCAAATATTTCTCAAAGACAATTTTCTCAATATTCCACTGATTTGACTGGAAAATGAGCTTCTCTGAATCAAAATATGAGTCTGAAAAGACAATACACCACTGCCTAAACCAAGAGAGTGTGTCAGGAGTGGTCAAATTAATTCTTGAAAGGCATTCTTTCATTGGAAATCTCATGTTGAACGGAGTGTTAATAAATGTACGTTTAGGCCTAAGTGGCCTAAAAGTCCGAAACAATGAATACATTTTGGCTTTATCTGTTAATATCCCTGTGATTTCAAAGCCCATAGGCAAGAGTTTAAAAGTAAAATCAGATTCTTTCGAACTGTTGCTTGTAGGACAGTTCAGACACCATTCCTTTTTGGGGCAAAGCACTGTATACAGCCATATAGGTCAGAAAAAAATGTTTAGAAAACATAGAAAGAACTACATTCCTAAGTATCCTTTCAGCCCCAAAACACAGCTATGCCATCAAAAACTATCTACATTGTATGGGAATAAAACCCTAACCCTAGCTTTGGGTTTTGCTAGTTAAGGTTAGGGTTCAAATATTTCTCAAAGACAATTTTCTCAATATTCCACTCATTTGACTGGAAAATGAGCTTCTCTGAATCAAAAAATGAGTCTGAAAAGACAATACACCACTGCCTAAACCAAGAGAGTGTGTCAGGAGTGGTCAAATTAATTCTTGAAATGTGTTCTTTCATTGGACATTTCGTGTTGAACGGAGTGCTGAATGAATGTGCGGTTAGGCCTAAGTGGCCTAAATGTCCGAAACAACGAATACATTTTGGCTTTATCAGGTAATATGCCTGTGATTTCAAAGCCCATAGGGAAGAGTTTAAAAGTAAAATCAGGTTCTTTCGAACTGTTGCTTATAGGGCACTTCAGACACCATTCCTTTTTGGGGCAAAGCACTGTATACAGCCATAGAAGTCAGAAAAAAATGTTTAGAAAACATAGAAAGAACTACATTCCTAAGTATCCTTTCAGCCCTAAAACACAGCCATGCCATCAAAAACTGTCTACATTGTATGGGAATAAAACCCTAACCCTAGCTTCGGCTTTTGCTAGTTAGGGTTAGGGTTCAAGTATTTCTCAAAGACAATTTTCTCAATATTCCACTGATTTGACTGGAAAATGAGCTTCTCTGAATCAAAATATGAGTCTGAAAAGACAATACACCACTGCCTAAACCAAGAGAGTGTGTCAGGAGTGGTCAAATTAATTCTTGAAATGTATTCTTTCATTGGAAATTTCGTGTTGAACGGATTGCTAATAAATGTACGTTTAGGCCTAAGTGGCCTAAAAGTCCGAAACAATGAATACATTTTGGCTTCATCTGTTAATATCCCTGTGATTTCAAAGCCCATAGGCAAGAGTTTAAAAGTAAAATCAGATTCTTTCGAATTGTTGCTTGTAGGACAGTTCAGACACCATTCCTTTTTGGGGCAAAGCACTGTATACAGCCATATAGGTCAGAAAAAAATGTTTAGAAAACATAGAAAGAAGTACATTCCTAAGTATCCTTTCAGCCCCAAAACACAGCTATGCCATCAAAAACTATCTACATTGTATGGGAATAAAACCCTAAACCTAGCTTTGGGTTTTGCTAGTTAAGGGTTAGGGTTCAAATATTTCTCAAAGACAATTTTCTCAATATTCCACTCATTTGACTGGAAAATGAGCTTCTCTGAATCAAAAAATGAGTCTGAAAAGACAATATACCACTGCCTAAACCAAGAGAGTGTGTCAGGAGTGGTCAAATTAATTCTTGAAATGTGTTCTTTCATTGGAAATTTCGTGTTGAACGGAGTGCTGAATGTATGTACGTTTAGGCCTAAGTGGCCTAAAAGTCCGAAACAACGAATACATTTTCGCTTTATCTGTTAAAATGCCTGTGATTTCAAAGCCCATAGGCAAGAGTTTAAAAGTAAAATCAGGTTCTTTCGAACTGTTGCTTGTAGGGCAGTTCACACACCATTCCTTTTTGGGGCAAAGCACTGTATACAGCCATATAGGTCAGAAAAAAATGTTTAGAAAACATTGAAAGAACTACATTCCTAAGTATCCTTTCAGCCCCAAAACACAGCCATGCCATCAAAAACTGTCTACATTGTATGGGAATAAAACCCTAACCCTAGCTTCGGGTTTTGCTAGTTACGGTTAGGGTTCAAATATTTCTCAAAGACAATTTTCTCAATATTCCACTCATTTGACTGGAAAATGAGCTTCTCTGAATCAAAATATGAGTCTGAAAAGACAATACACCACTGCCTAAACCAAGAGAGTGTGTCATGAGTGGTCAAATTAATTCTTGAAATGTGTTCTTTCATTGGAAATTTCGTGTTGAACGGAGTGCTGAATGTATGTACGTTTAGGCCTAAGTGGCCTAAAAGTCGGAAACAACGAATACATTTTCGCTTTATCTGTTAAAATGCATGTGATTTCAAAGCCCATAGGCAAGAGTTTAAAAGTAAAATCAGGTTCTTTCGAGCTGTTGCTTGTAGGGCAGTTCACACACCATTCCTTTTTGGGGCAAAGCACTGTATACAGCCATATAGGTCAGAAAAAAATGTTTAGAAAACATTGAAAGAACTACATTCCTAAGTATCCTTTCAGCCCCAAAACACAGCCATGCCATCAAAAACTGTCTACATTGTATGGGAATAAAACCCTAACCCTAGCTTCGGGTTTTGCTAGTTAGGGTTAGGGTTCAAATATTTCTCAAAGACAATTTTCTCAATATTCCACTGATTTGACTGGAAAATGAGCTTCTCTGAATCAAAATATGAGTCTGAAAAGACAATACACCACTGCCTAAACCAAGAGAGTGTGTCAGGAGTGCTCAAATTAATTCTTGAAATGTGTTCTTTCATTGGAAATTTCGTGTTGAACGGAGTGCTGAATGTATGTACGTTTAGGCCTAAGTGGCCTAAAAGTCCGAAACAACGAATACATTTTCGCTTTATCTGTTAAAATGCCTGTGATTTCAAAGCCCATAGGCAAGATTTTAAAAGTAAATTCAGGTTCTTTCGAACTGTTGCTTGTAGGGCAGTTCAGACACCATTCCTTTTTGGGGCAAAGCACTATATACAGCCATATAGGTCAGAAAAAAATGTTTAGAAAACATTGAAAGAACTACATTCCTAAGTATCCTTTCAGCCCCAAAACACAGCCATGCCATCAAAAACTGTCCACATTGTATGGGAATAAAACCCTAACCCTAGCTTCGGGTTTTGCTAGTTAGGGTTAGGGTTCAAATATTTCTCAAAGACAATTTTCTCAATATTCCACTGATTTGACTGGAAAATGAGCTTCTCTGAATCAAAATATGAGTCTGAAAAGACAATACACCACTGCCTAAACCAAGAGAGTGTGTCAGGAGTGGTCAAATTAATTCTTGAAAGGCATTCTTTCATTGGAAATCTCATGTTGAACGGAGTGCTAATAAATGTACGTTTAGGCCTAAGTGGCCTAAAAGTCCGAAACAATGAATACATTTTGGTTTTATCTGTTAATATCCCTGTGATTTCAAAGCCCATAGGCAAGAGTTTAAAAGTAAAATCAGATTCTTTCGAACTGTTGCTTGTAGGACAGTTCAGACACCATTCCTTTTTGGGGCAAAGCACTGTATACAGCCATATAGGTCAGAAAAAAATGTTTAGAAAACATAGAAAGAACTACATTCCTAAGTATCCTTTCAGCCCCAAAACACAGCTATGCCATCAAAAACTATCTACATTGTATGGGAATAAAACCCTAACCCTAGCTTTGGGTTTTGCTAGTTAAGGTTAGGGTTCAAATATTTCTCAAAGACAATTTTCTCAATATTCCACTCATTTGACTGGAAAATGAGCTTCTCTGAATCAAAAAATGAGTCTGAAAAGACAATACACCACTGCCTAAACCAAGAGAGTGTGTCAGGAGTGGTCAAATTAATTCTTGAAATGTGTTCTTTCATTGGAAATTTCGTGTTGAACGGAGTGCTGAATGTATGTACGTTTAGGCCTAAGTGGCCTAAAAGTCCGAAACAACGAATACATTTTCGCTTTATCTGTTAAAATGCCTGTGATTTCAAAGCCCATAGGCAAGAGTTTAAAAGTAAAATCAGGTTCTTTCGAACTGTTGCTTGTAGGGCAGTTCAGACACCATTCCTTTTTGGGGCAAAGCACTGTATACAGCCATATAGGTCAGAAAAAAATGTTTAGAAAACATTGAAAGAACTACATTCCTAAGTATCCTTTCAGCCCCAAAACACAGCCATGCCATCAAAAACTGTCCACATTGTATGGGAATAAAACCCTAACCCTAGCTTCGGGTTTTGCTAGTTAGGGTTAGGGTTCAAATATTTCTCAAAGACAATTTTCTCAATATTCCACTGATTTGACTGGAAAATGAGCTTCTCTGAATCAAAATATGAGTCTGAAAAGACAATACACCACTGCCTAAACCAAGAGAGAGTGTCAGGAGTGGTCAAATTAATTCTTGAAATGTATTCTTTCATTGGAAATTTCGTGTTGAACGGAGTGCTGAATGAATGTGCGGTTAGGCCTAAGTGGCCTAAATGTCCGAAACAACGAATACATTTTGGCTTTATCAGTTAATATGCCTGTGATTTCAAAGCCCATAGGGAAGAGTTTAAAAGTAAAATCAGGTTCTTTCGAACTGTTGCTTATAGGGCACTTCAGACACCATTCCTTTTTGGGGCAAAGCACTGTATACAGCCATAGAAGTCAGAAAAAAATGTTTAGAAAACATAGAAAGAACTACATTCCTAAGTATCCTTTCAGCCCTAAAACACAGCCATGCCATCAAAAACTGTCTACATTGTATGGGAATAAAACCCTAACCCTAGCTTCGGCTTTTGCTAGTTAGGGTTAGGGTTCAAGTATTTCTCAAAGACAATTTTCTCAATATTCCACTGATTTGACTGGAAAATGAGCTTCTCTGAATCAAAATATGAGTCTGAAAAGACAATACACCACTGCCTAAACCAAGAGAGTGTGTCAGGAGTGGTCAAATTAATTCTTGAAAGGCATTCTTTCATTGGAAATCTCATGTTGAACGGATTGCTAATAAATGTACGTTTAGGCCTAAGTGGCCTAAAAGTCCGAAACAATGAATACATTTTGGCTTTATCTGTTAATATCCCTGTGATTTCAAAGCCCATAGGCAAGAGTTTAAAAGTAAAATCAGATTCTTTCGAATTGTTGCTTGTAGGACAGTTCAGACACCATTCCTTTTTGGGGCAAAGCACTGTATACAGCCATATAGGTCAGAAAAAAATGTTTAGAAAACATAGAAAGAAGTACATTCCTAAGTATCTTTTCAGCCCCAAAACACAGCTATGCCATCAAAAACTATCTACATTGTATGGGAATAAAACCCTAAACCTAGCTTTGGGTTTTGCTAGTTAAGGGTTAGGGTTCAAATATTTCTCAAAGACAATTTTCTCAATATTCCACTCATTTGACTGGAAAATGAGCTTCTCTGAATCAAAAAATGAGTCTGAAAAGACAATACACCACTGCCTAAACCAAGAGAGTGTGTCAGGAGTGGTCAAATTAATTCTTGAAATGTGTTCTTTCATTGGAAATTTCGTGTTGAACGGAGTGCTGAATGTATGAACGTTTAGGCCTAAGTGGCCTAAAAGTCCGAAACAACGAATACATTTTCGCTTTATCTGTTAAAATGCCTGTGATTTCAAAGCCCATAGGCAAGAGTTTAAAAGTAAAATCAGGTTCTTTCGAACTGTTGCTTGTAGGGCAGTTCACACACCATTCCTTTTTGGGGCAAAGCACTGTATACAGCCATATAGGTCAGAAAAAAATGTTTAGAAAACATTGAAAGAACTACATTCCTAAGTATCCTTTCAGCCCCAAAACACAGCCATGCCATCAAAAACTGTCTACATTGTATGGGAATAAAACCCTAACCCTAGCTTCGGGTTTTGCTAGTTACGGTTAGGGTTCAAATATTTCTCAAAGACAATTTTCTCAATATTCCACTCATTTGACTGGAAAATGAGCTTCTCTGAATCAAAATATGAGTCTGAAAAGACAATACACCACTGCCTAAACCAAGAGAGTGTGTCATGAGTGGTCAAATTAATTCTTGAAATGTGTTCTTTCATTGGAAATTTCGTGTTGAACGGAGTGCTGAATGTATGTACGTTTAGGCCTAAGTGGCCTAAAAGTCGGAAACAACGAATACATTTTCGCTTTATCTGTTAAAATGCATGTGATTTCAAAGCCCATAGGCAAGAGTTTAAAAGTAAAATCAGGTTCTTTCGAACTGTTGCTTGTAGGGCAGTTCACACACCATTCCTTTTTGGGGCAAAGCACTGTATACAGCCATATAGGTCAGAAAAAAATGTTTAGAAAACATTGAAAGAACTACATTCCTAAGTATCCTTTCAGCCCCAAAACACAGCCATGCCATCAAAAACTGTCTACATTGTATGGGAATAAAACCCTAACCCTAGCTTCGGGTTTTGCTAGTTAGGGTTAGGGTTCAAATATTTCTCAAAGACAATTTTCTCAATATTCCACTGATTTGACTGGAAAATGAGCTTCTCTGAATCAAAATATGAGTCTGAAAAGACAATACACCACTGCCTAAACCAAGAGAGTGTGTCAGGAGTGGTCAAATTAATTCTTGAAATGTGTTCTTTCATTGGAAATTTCGTGTTGAACGGAGTGCTGAATGTATGTACGTTTAGGCCTAAGTGGCCTAAAAGTCCGAAACAACGAATACATTTTCGCTTTATCTGTTAAAATGCCTGTGATTTCAAAGCCCATAGGCAAGAGTTTAAAAGTAAAATCAGGTTCTTTCGAACTGTTGCTTGTAGGGCAGTTCAGACACCATTCCTTTTTGGGGCAAAGCACTGTATACAGCCATATAGGTCAGAAAAAAATGTTTAGAAAACATTGAAAGAACTACATTCCTAAGTATCCTTTCAGCCCCAAAACACAGCCATGCCATCAAAAACTATCTACATTGTATGGGAATAAAACCCTAAACCTAGCTTTGGGTTTTGCTAGTTAAGGTTAGGGTTCAAATATTTCTCAAAGACAATTTTCTCAATATTCCACTCATTTGACTGGAAAATGAGCTTCTCTGAATCAAAATATGAGTCTGAAAAGACAATACACCACTGCCTAAACCAAGAGAGTGTGTCAGGAGTGGTCAAATTAATTCTTGAAATGTGTTCTTTCATTGGAAATTTCGTGTTGAACGGAGTGCTGAATGTATGTACGTTTAGGCCTAAGTGGCCTAAAAGTCGGAAACAACGAATACATTTTCGCTTTATCTGTTAATATGCCTGTGATTTCAAAGCCCATAGGCAAGAGTTTAAAAGTTAAATCAGGTTCTTTCGAACTGTTGCTTGTAGGGCAGTTCAAACACAATTTGTTTTTGGGGCAAACCACTATATACAGCCATATAGGTCAGAAAAAAATGTTTAGAAAACATTGAAAGAATTACATTCCTAGGTATCCTTTTAGCCCCAAAACACAGCCATGCCATCAAAAACTGTCTACACTGTATGGGAATAAAACCCTAACCCTAGCTTCGGGTTTTGCTAGTTAGGGTTAGGGTTCAAATATTTCTCAAAGACAATTGTCTCAATATTCCACTCATTTGACTGGAAAATGTGCTTCTCTGAATCAAAATATGAGTCTGAAAAGACAATACAGCACTTCCTAAACCAAGACAGTGTGTCAGGAGTGGTCAAATTAATTCTTGAAAGGTATTCTTTCATTGGAAATTTCGTGTTGAACGGAGTGCTGAATGAATGTGCGGTAAGGCCTAAGTGGCCTAAAAGTCTGAAACAACGAATACATTTTGGCTTTATCTGTTAATATGCCTGTGATTTCAAAGCCCATAGGCAAGAGTTTAAAAGAAAAATCAAGTTCTTTCGAACTGTTGCTTGTAGGGCAGTTCAGACACCATTCCTTTTTGGGGCATTCCTAAGTATACAGCCATATAGGTCAGAAAAAAATGTTTAGAAAACATAGAAATAACTACATTCCTAAGTGTCCTTTCAGCCCTAAAACACAGCCATGCCATCAAAAACTATCTACATTGTATGGGAATAAAACCCTAACCCTAGCTTCGGCTTTTGCTAGTTAGGTTTAGGGTTCAAATATTTCTCAAAGACAATTTTCTCAATATTCCACTCATTTAACTGGAAAATGAGCTTCTCTGAATCAAAATATGAGTCTGAAAAGACAATACAGCACTGCCTAAACCAAGATAGTGTGTCAGGAGTGGTCAAATTAATTCTTGAAAGATATTCTTCATTGGAAATTTCGTGTTGAACGGAGTGCTGAATGAATGTACGTTTAGGCCTAAGTGGCCTAAAAGTCACTAAAAGTCCGAAACAACGAATACATTTTGGCTTTATCTGTTAATATGCCTGTGATTTCAAAGCCCATAGGCAAGAGTTTAAAAGTAAAATCAGGTTTTTCAAACTGTTGCTTGTAGGGCAGGTCAGACACCATTCCTTTTTGGGGCAAAGCACTGTATACAGCCATATAGGTCAGAAAAAAATGTTTAGAAAACATTGAAAGAACTAAATTCCTCAGAATCTTTTCAGCCCTAAAACACAACCATGCCATCAAAAACTGTCTACATTGTATGGAAATAAAACCCTTACACTAGCTTCGGGTTTTGCTAGTTAGGGTTAGGGTTCAAATATTTCTCAAAGACAATTTTCTCAATATTCCACTCATTTGACTGGAAAATGTGCTTCTCTGAATCAAAATATGAGTCTGAAAAGACAATACACCACTGCCTAAACCAAGAGAGTGTGTCAGGAGTGGTCAAATTAATTCTTGAAAGGTATTCTTTCATTGGAAATTTCGTGTTCAACGGAATGCTGAATGAATGTACGTTTAGGCTTAAGTGGCCTAAAAGTCCGAAACAACTAATACATTTTTGCTTTATCTGTTAATATGCCTGTGATTTCAAAGCCCATGGTAAGAGTTTAAAAGTAAAATCAGGTTCTTTCGAACTGTTGCTTGTAGGGCAGTTCAGACACCATTCCTTTTCGGGGCAAAGCACTGTATACAGCCATATAGGTCAGAAAAAAATGTTTAGAAAACATTGAAAGAACTACATTCCTCAGAATCATTTCAGCCCTAAAACACAACCATGCCATCAAAAACTGTCTACATTGTACGGGAATAAAACCCTAACCCTAGCTTTGGGTTTTGCTAGTTAGGGTTAGGGTTCAAATATTTCTCAAAGACAATTTTCTCAATATTCCACTCATTTGACTGGAAAATGTGCTTCTCTGAATCAAAATATGAGTCTGAAAAGACAATACACCACTGCCTAAACCAAGAGAGTGTGTCAGGAGTGGTCAAATTAATTCTTGAAAGGTATTCTTTCATTGGAAATTTCGTGTTGAACGGAGTGCTGAATGAATGTACTTTTAGGCCTAAGTGGCCTAAAAGTCCGAAACAACGAATACATTTTGGCTTTATCTGTTAATATGCCTGTGATTTCAAAGCCCATAGGCAAGAGTTTAAAAGTAAAATCAGATTCTTTCGAACTGTTGCTTGTAGGGCAGTTCAGACACCATTCCTTTTTGGGGCAAAGCACTGTTTACAGCCATATAGGTCAGAAAAAAATGTTTAGAAAACATAGAAAGAATTACATTCCTAGGTATCCTTTCAGCCCCAAAACACAGCCATGCCATCAAAAACTGTCTACATTGTATGGGAATAAAACCCTAACCCTAGCTTCGGGTTTTGCTAGTTAGGGTTAGGGTTCAAATATTTCTCAAAGTCAATTTTCTCAATATTCCACTCATTTGACTGGAAAATGTGCTTCACTGAATCAAAATATGAGTCTGAAAAGACAATACAACACTGCCTAAACCAAGAGAGTGTTTCAGGAGAGGTCCAATTAATTCTTGAAAGGTATTCTTTCATTGGAAATTTCGTGTTGAACGGAGTGCTGAATGAATGTACGTTTAGGCCTAAGTGGCCTAAAAGTCCGAAACAACGAATACATTTTGGTTTTATCTGTTAATATGCCTATGATTTCAAAGCCCATAGGCAAGAGTTTAAAAGTAAAATCAGGTTCTTTCAAACTGTTGCTTGTAGGGCAGTTCAGACACCATTCCTTTTTGGGGCAAAGCACTGTATACAGCCATATAGGTCAGAAAAAAATGTTTAGAAAACATTGAAAGAACTAAATTCCTCAGAATCTTTTCAGCCCTAAAACACAACCTTGCCATCAAAAACTATCTACATTGTATGGAAATAAAATCCTAACACTAGCTTCGGGTTTTGCTAGTTAGGGTTAGGGCTCAAATATTTCTCAAAGACAATTTTCTCAATATTCTACTCATTTGACTGGAAAATGTGCTTCTCTGAATCAAAATATGAGTCTGAAAAGACAATACAGCACTGCCTAAACCAAGAGAGTGTTTCAGGTGTGGTCAAATTAATTCTTGAAAGGTATTCTTTCATTGGAAATTTCGTGTTGAACGGAGTGCTGAATGAATGTACGTTTAGGCTTAAGTGGCCTAAAAGTCCGAAACAACTAATACATTTTGGCTTTATCTGTTAATATGCCTGTGATTTCAAAGCCCATAGGCAAGAGTTTAAAAGTAAAATCAGGTTCTTTCGAACTGTTGCTTGTAGGGCAGTTCAGACACCATTCCTTTTTGGGGCAAAGCACTGTATACAGCCATATAGGTCAGAAAAAAATGTTTAGAAAACATTGAAAGAATTACATTCCTAGGTATCCTTTCAGCCCCAAAACACAGCCATGCCATCAAAAACTGTCTACATTGTATGGGAATAAAACCCTAACCCTAGCTTCGGGTTTTGCTAGTTAGGGTTAGGGTTCAAATATTTCTCAAAGACAATTTTCTCAATATTCCACTCATTTGACTGGAAAATGTGCTTCTCTGAATAAAAATATTAGTCTGAAAAGACAATACAGCACTGCCTAAACCAAGAGAGTGTGTCAGGAGTGGTCAAATTATTTCTTGAAATGTATTCTTTCATTGGAAATTTCGTGTTGAACGGAGTGCTGAATGAATGTGTGGTAAGGCCTAAGTGGCCTAAAAGTCCGAAACAACGAATACATTTTGGTTTTATCTGTTAATATGCCTATGATTTCAAAGCCCATAGGGAAGAGTTTAAAAGAAAAATCAAGTTCTTTCGAACTGTTGCTTGTAGGGCAGTTCAGACACCATTCCTTCTTGGGGCAAAGCACTGTATACAGCCATATAGGTCAGAAAAAAATGTTTAGAAAACATTGAAAGAACTAAATTCCTCAGAATCTTTTCAGCCCTAAAACACAACCTTGCCATCAAAAACTGTCTACATTGTATGGAAATAAAACCCTAACACTAGCTTCGGGTTTTGCTAGTTAGGGTTAGGGCTCAAATATTTCTCAAAGACAATTTTCTCAATATTCCAATCATTTGACTGGAAAATGTGCTTCTCTGAATCAAAATATAAGTCTGAAAAGACAATACAGCACTGCCTAAACCAAGAGAGTGTTTCAGGTGTGGTCAAATTAATTCTTGAAAGGTATTCTTTCATTGGAAATTTCGTGTTGAACGGAGTGCTGAATGAATGTACGTTTAGGCTTAAGTGGCCTAAAAGTCCGAAACAACAAATACATTTTGGCTTTATCTGTTAATATGCCTGTGATTTCAAAGCCCATAGGCAAGAGTTTAAAAGTAAAATCAGGTTCTTTCGAACTGTTGCTTGTAGGGCAGTTCACACACCATTCCTTTTTGGGGCAAAGCACTGTATACAGCCATATAGGTCAGAAAAAAATGTTTAGAAAACATTGAAAGAACTACATTCCTAAGTATCCTTTCAGCCCCAAAACACAGCCATGCCATCAAAAACTGTCTACACTGTATGGGAATAAAACCCTAACCCTAGCTTCGGGTTTTGCTAGTTAGGGTTAGGGTTCAAATATTTCTCAAAGACAATTTTCTCAATATTCCACTGATTTGACTGGAAAATGAGCTTCTCTGAATCAAAATATGAGTCTGAAAAGACAATACACCACTGCCTAAACCAAGAGAGAGTGTCAGGAGTGGTCAAATTAATTCTTGAAATGTATTCTTTCATTGGAAATTTCGTGTTGAACGGAGTGCTGAATGAATGTGCGGTTAGGCCTAAGTGGCCTAAAAGTCCGAAACAACGAATACATTTTGGCTTTATCAGTTAATATGCCTGTGATTTCAAAGCCGATAGGGAAGAGTTTAAAAGTAAAATCAGGTTCTTTCGAACTGTTGCTTGTAGGGCACTTCAGACACCATTCCTTTTTGGGGCAAAGCACTGTATACAGCCATATAGGTCAGAAAAAAATGTTTAGAAAACATTGAAAGAACTACATTCCTAAGTATCCTTTCAGCCCCAAAACACAGCCATGCCATCAAAAACTATCTACATTGTATGGGAATAAAACCCTAAACCTAGCTTTGGGTTTTGCTTGTTAAGGTTAGGGTTCAAATATTTCTCAAAGACAATTTTCTCAATATTCCACTCATTTGACTGGAAAATGAGCTTCTCTGAATCAAAATATGAGTCTGAAAAGACAATACACCACTGCCTAAACCAAGAGAGTGTGTCAGGAGTGGTCAAATTAATTCTTGAAATGTGTTCTTTCATTGGAAATTTCGTGTTGAACGGAGTGCTGAATGTATGTACGTTTAGGCCTAAGTGGCCTAAAAGTCGGAAAGAACGAATACATTTTCGCTTTATCTGTTAAAATGCCTGTGATTTCAAAGCCCATAGGCAAGAGTTTAAAAGTAAAATCAGGTTCTTTCGAACTGTTGCTTGTAGGGCAGTTCACACACCATTCCTTTTTGGGGCAAAGCACTGTATACAGCCATATAGGTCAGAAAAAAATGTTTAGAAAACATTGAAAGAACTACATTCCTAAGTATCCTTTCAGCCCCAAAACACAGCCATGCCATCAAAAACTGTCTACATTGTATGGGAATAAAACCCTAACCCTAGCTTCGGGTTTTGCTAGTTAGGATTAGGGTTCAAATATTTCTCAAAGACAATTTTCTCAATATTCCACTGATTTGACTGGAAAATGAGCTTCTCTGAATCAAAATATGAGTCTGAAAAGACAATACACCACTGCCTAAACCAAGAGAGTGTGTCAGGAGTGGTCAAATTAATTCTTGAAATGTGTTCTTTCATTGGAAATTTCGTGTTGAACGGAGTGCTGAATGTATGTACGTTTAGGCCTAAGTGGCCTAAAAGTCCGAAACAACAAATACATTTTCGCTTTATCTGTTAAAATGCCTGTGATTTCAAAGCCCATAGGCAAGAGTTTAAAAGTAAAATCAGGTTCTTTCGAACTGTTGCTTGTAGGGCAGTTCAGACACCATTCCTTTTTGGGGCAAAGCACTGTATACAGCCATATAGGTCAGAAAAAAATGTTTAGAAAACATTGAAAGAACTACATTCCAAAGTATCCTTTCAGCCCCAAAACACAGCCATGCCATCAAAAACTGTCTACATTGTATGGGAATAAAACCCTAACCCTAGCTTCGGGTTTTGCTAGTTAGGGTTAGGGTTCAAATATTTCTCAAAGACAATTTTCTCAATATTCCACTGATTTGACTGGAAAATGAGCTTCTCTGAATCAAAATATGAGTCTGAAAAGACAATACACCACTGCCTAAACCAAGAGAGTGTGTCAGGAGTGGTCAAATTAATTCTTGAAAGGCATTCTTTCATTGGAAATCTCATGTTGAACGGAGTGTTAATAAATGTACGTTTAGGCCTAAGTGGCCTAAAAGTCCGAAACAATGAATACATTTTGGCTTTATCTGTTAATATCCCTGTGATTTCAAAGCCCATAGGCAAGAGTTTAAAAGTAAAATCAGATTCTTTCGAACTGTTGCTTGTAGGACAGTTCAGACACCATTCCTTTTTGGGGCAAAGCACTGTATACAGCCATATAGGTCAGAAAAAAATGTTTAGAAAACATAGAAAGAACTACATTCCTAAGTATCCTTTCAGCCCCAAAACACAGCTATGCCATCAAAAACTATCTACATTGTATGGGAATAAAACCCTAACCCTAGCTTTGGGTTTTGCTAGTTAAGGTTAGGGTTCAAATATTTCTCAAAGACAATTTTCTCAATA
Source organism: Atractosteus spatula (assembly GCF_055471065.1). Lineage (NCBI taxonomy): Eukaryota > Metazoa > Chordata > Actinopteri > Semionotiformes > Lepisosteidae > Atractosteus > Atractosteus spatula. Next base: position 21,303,774 of record NC_142714.1, read on the forward strand.
TTCCACTCATTTGACTGGAAAATGAGCTTCTCTGAATCAAAAAATGAGTCTGAAAAGACAATACACCACTGCCTAAACCAAGAGAGTGTGTCAGGAGTGGTCAAATTAATTCTTGAAATGTGTTCTTTCATTGGAAATTTCGTGTTGAACGGAGTGCTGAATGTATGTACGTTTAGGCCTAAGTGGCCTAAAAGTCCGAAACAACGAATACATTTTCGCTTTATCTGTTAAAATGCCTGTGATTTCAAAGCCCATAGGCAAGAGTTTAAAAGTAAAATCAGGTTCTTTCGAACTGTTGCTTGTAGGGCAGTTCAGACACCATTCCTTTTTGGGGCAAAGCACTGTATACAGCCATATAGGTCAGAAAAAAATGTTTAGAAAACATTGAAAGAACTACATTCCTAAGTATCCTTTCAGCCCCAAAACACAGCCATGCCATCAAAAACTGTCCACATTGTATGGGAATAAAACCCTAACCCTAGCTTCGGGTTTTGCTAGTTAGGGTTAGGGTTCAAATATTTCTCAAAGACAATTTTCTCAATATTCCACTGATTTGACTGGAAAATGAGCTTCTCTGAATCAAAATATGAGTCTGAAAAGACAATACACCACTGCCTAAACCAAGAGAGAGTGTCAGGAGTGGTCAAATTAATTCTTGAAATGTATTCTTTCATTGGAAATTTCGTGTTGAACGGAGTGCTGAATGAATGTGCGGTTAGGCCTAAGTGGCCTAAATGTCCGAAACAACGAATACATTTTGGCTTTATCAGGTAATATGCCTGTGATTTCAAAGCCCATAGGGAAGAGTTTAAAAGTAAAATCAGGTTCTTTCGAACTGTTGCTTATAGGGCACTTCAGACACCATTCCTTTTTGGGGCAAAGCACTGTATACAGCCATAGAAGTCAGAAAAAAATGTTTAGAAAACATAGAAAGAACTACATTCCTAAGTATCCTTTCAGCCCTAAAACACAGCCATGCCATCAAAAACTGTCTACATTGTATGGGAATAAAACCCTAACCCTAGCTTCGGCTTTTGCTAGTTAGGGTTAGGGTTCAAGTATTTCTCAAAGACAATTTTCTCAATATTCCACTGATTTGACTGGAAAATGAGCTTCTCTGAATCAAAATATGAGTCTGAAAAGACAATACACCACTGCCTAAACCAAGAGAGTGTGTCATGAGTGGTCAAATTAATTCTTGAAATGTGTTCTTTCATTGGAAATTTCGTGTTGAACGGAGTGCTGAATGTATGTACGTTTAGGCCTAAGTGGCCTAAAAGTCGGAAACAACGAATACATTTTCGCTTTATCTGTTAAAATGCATGTGATTTCAAAGCCCATAGGCAAGAGTTTAAAAGTAAAATCAGGTTCTTTCGAGCTGTTGCTTGTAGGGCAGTTCACACACCATTCCTTTTTGGGGCAAAGCACTGTATACAGCCATATAGGTCAGAAAAAAATGTTTAGAAAACATTGAAAGAACTACATTCCTAAGTATCCTTTCAGCCCCAAAACACAGCCATGCCATCAAAAACTGTCTACATTGTATGGGAATAAAACCCTAACCCTAGCTTCGGGTTTTGCTAGTTAGGGTTAGGGTTCAAATATTTCTCAAAGACAATTTTCTCAATATTCCACTGATTTGACTGGAAAATGAGCTTCTCTGAATCAAAATATGAGTCTGAAAAGACAATACACCACTGCCTAAACCAAGAGAGTGTGTCAGGAGTGCTCAAATTAATTCTTGAAATGTGTTCTTTCATTGGAAATTTCGTGTTGAACGGAGTGCTGAATGTATGTACGTTTAGGCCTAAGTGGCCTAAAAGTCCGAAACAACGAATACATTTTCGCTTTATCTGTTAAAATGCCTGTGATTTCAAAGCCCATAGGCAAGATTTTAAAAGTAAATTCAGGTTCTTTCGAACTGTTGCTTGTAGGGCAGTTCAGACACCATTCCTTTTTGGGGCAAAGCACTATATACAGCCATATAGGTCAGAAAAAAATGTTTAGAAAACATTGAAAGAACTACATTCCTAAGAATCCTTTCAGCCCCAAAACACAGCCATGCCATCAAAAACTGTCCACATTGTATGGGAATAAAACCCTAACCCTAGCTTCGGGTTTTGCTAGTTAGGGTTAGGGTTCAAATATTTCTCAAAGACAATTTTCTCAATATTCCACTGATTTGACTGGAAAATGAGCTTCTCTGAATCAAAATATGAGTCTGAAAAGACAATACACCACTGCCTAAACCAAGAGAGTGTGTCAGGAGTGGTCAAATTAATTCTTGAAAGGCATTCTTTAATTGGAAATCTCATGTTGAACGGAGTGCTAATAAATGTACGTTTAGGCCTAAGTGGCCTAAAAGTCCGAAACAATGAATACATTTTGGTTTTATCTGTTAATATCCCTGTGATTTCAAAGCCCATAGGCAAGAGTTTAAAAGTAAAATCAGATTCTTTCGAACTGTTGCTTGTAGGACAGTTCAGACACCATTCCTTTTTGGGGCAAAGCACTGTATACAGCCATATAGGTCAGAAAAAAATGTTTAGAAAACATAGAAAGAACTACATTCCTAAGTATCCTTTCAGCCCCAAAACACAGCTATGCCATCAAAAACTATCTACATTGTATGGGAATAAAACCCTAACCCTAGCTTTGGGTTTTGCTAGTTAAGGTTAGGGTTCAAATATTTCTCAAAGACAATTTTCTCAATATTCCACTCATTTGACTGGAAAATGAGCTTCTCTGAATCAAAAAATGAGTCTGAAAAGACAATACACCACTGCCTAAACCAAGAGAGTGTGTCAGGAGTGGTCAAATTAATTCTTGAAATGTGTTCTTTCATTGGAAATTTCGTGTTGAACGGAGTGCTGAATGTATGTACGTTTAGGCCTAAGTGGCCTAAAAGTCCGAAACAACGAATACATTTTCGCTTTATCTGTTAAAATGCCTGTGATTTCAAAGCCCATAGGCAAGAGTTTAAAAGTAAAATCAGGTTCTTTCGAACTGTTGCTTGTAGGGCAGTTCAGACACCATTCCTTTTTGGGGCAAAGCACTGTATACAGCCATATAGGTCAGAAAAAAATGTTTAGAAAACATTGAAAGAACTACATTCCTAAGTATCCTTTCAGCCCCAAAACACAGCCATGCCATCAAAAACTGTCCACATTGTATGGGAATAAAACCCTAACCCTAGCTTCGGGTTTTGCTAGTTAGGGTTAGGGTTCAAATATTTCTCAAAGACAATTTTCTCAATATTCCACTGATTTGACTGGAAAATGAGCTTCTCTGAATCAAAATATGAGTCTGAAAAGACAATACACCACTGCCTAAACCAAGAGAGAGTGTCAGGAGTGGTCAAATTAATTCTTGAAATGTATTCTTTCATTGGAAATTTCGTGTTGAACGGAGTGCTGAATGAATGTGCGGTTAGGCCTAAGTGGCCTAAATGTCCGAAACAACGAATACATTTTGGCTTTATCAGTTAATATGCCTGTGATTTCAAAGCCCATAGGGAAGAGTTTAAAAGTAAAATCAGGTTCTTTCGAACTGTTGCTTATAGGGCACTTCAGACACCATTCCTTTTTGGGGCAAAGCACTGTATACAGCCATAGAAGTCAGAAAAAAATGTTTAGAAAACATAGAAAGAACTACATTCCTAAGTATCCTTTCAGCCCTAAAACACAGCCATGCCATCAAAAACTGTCTACATTGTATGGGAATAAAACCCTAACCCTAGCTTCGGCTTTTGCTAGTTAGGGTTAGGGTTCAAGTATTTCTCAAAGACAATTTTCTCAATATTCCACTGATTTGACTGGAAAATGAGCTTCTCTGAATCAAAATATGAGTCTGAAAAGACAATACACCACTGCCTAAACCAAGAGAGTGTGTCAGGAGTGGTCAAATTAATTCTTGAAAGGCATTCTTTCATTGGAAATCTCATGTTGAACGGATTGCTAATAAATGTACGTTTAGGCCTAAGTGGCCTAAAAGTCCGAAACAATGAATACATTTTGGCTTTATCTGTTAATATCCCTGTGATTTCAAAGCCCATAGGCAAGAGTTTAAAAGTAAAATCAGATTCTTTCGAATTGTTGCTTGTAGGACAGTTCAGACACCATTCCTTTTTGGGGCAAAGCACTGTATACAGCCATATAGGTCAGAAAAAAATGTTTAGAAAACATAGAAAGAAGTACATTCCTAAGTATCTTTTCAGCCCCAAAACACAGCTATGCCATCAAAAACTATCTACATTGTATGGGAATAAAACCCTAAACCTAGCTTTGGGTTTTGCTAGTTAAGGGTTAGGGTTCAAATATTTCTCAAAGACAATTTTCTCAATATTCCACTCATTTGACTGGAAAATGAGCTTCTCTGAATCAAAAAATGAGTCTGAAAAGACAATACACCACTGCCTAAACCAAGAGAGTGTGTCAGGAGTGGTCAAATTAATTCTTGAAATGTGTTCTTTCATTGGAAATTTCGTGTTGAACGGAGTGCTGAATGTATGAACGTTTAGGCCTAAGTGGCCTAAAAGTCCGAAACAACGAATACATTTTCGCTTTATCTGTTAAAATGCCTGTGATTTCAAAGCCCATAGGCAAGAGTTTAAAAGTAAAATCAGGTTCTTTCGAACTGTTGCTTGTAGGGCAGTTCACACACCATTCCTTTTTGGGGCAAAGCACTGTATACAGCCATATAGGTCAGAAAAAAATGTTTAGAAAACATTGAAAGAACTACATTCCTAAGTATCCTTTCAGCCCCAAAACACAGCCATGCCATCAAAAACTGTCTACATTGTATGGGAATAAAACCCTAACCCTAGCTTCGGGTTTTGCTAGTTACGGTTAGGGTTCAAATATTTCTCAAAGACAATTTTCTCAATATTCCACTCATTTGACTGGAAAATGAGCTTCTCTGAATCAAAATATGAGTCTGAAAAGACAATACACCACTGCCTAAACCAAGAGAGTGTGTCATGAGTGGTCAAATTAATTCTTGAAATGTGTTCTTTCATTGGAAATTTCGTGTTGAACGGAGTGCTGAATGTATGTACGTTTAGGCCTAAGTGGCCTAAAAGTCGGAAACAACGAATACATTTTCGCTTTATCTGTTAAAATGCATGTGATTTCAAAGCCCATAGGCAAGAGTTTAAAAGTAAAATCAGGTTCTTTCGAACTGTTGCTTGTAGGGCAGTTCACACACCATTCCTTTTTGGGGCAAAGCACTGTATACAGCCATATAGGTCAGAAAAAAATGTTTAGAAAACATTGAAAGAACTACATTCCTAAGTATCCTTTCAGCCCCAAAACACAGCCATGCCATCAAAAACTGTCTACATTGTATGGGAATAAAACCCTAACCCTAGCTTCGGGTTTTGCTAGTTAGGGTTAGGGTTCAAATATTTCTCAAAGACAATTTTCTCAATATTCCACTGATTTGACTGGAAAATGAGCTTCTCTGAATCAAAATATGAGTCTGAAAAGACAATACACCACTGCCTAAACCAAGAGAGTGTGTCAGGAGTGCTCAAATTAATTCTTGAAATGTGTTCTTTCATTGGAAATTTCGTGTTGAACGGAGTGCTGAATGTATGTACGTTTAGGCCTAAGTGGCCTAAAAGTCCGAAACAACGAATACATTTTCGCTTTATCTGTTAAAATGCCTGTGATTTCAAAGCCCATAGGCAAGATTTTAAAAGTAAATTCAGGTTCTTTCGAACTGTTGCTTGTAGGGCAGTTCAGACACCATTCCTTTTTGGGGCAAAGCACTATATACAGCCATATAGGTCAGAAAAAAATGTTTAGAAAACATTGAAAGAACTACATTCCTAAGTATCCTTTCAGCCCCAAAACACAGCCATGCCATCAAAAACTGTCCACATTGTATGGGAATAAAACCCTAACCCTAGCTTCGGGTTTTGCTAGTTAGGGTTAGGGTTCAAATATTTCTCAAAGACAATTTTCTCAATATTCCACTCATTTGACTGGAAAATGAGCTTCTCTGAATCAAAAAATGAGTCTGAAAAGACAATACACCACTGCCTAAACCAAGAGAGTGTGTCAGGAGTGGTCAAATTAATTCTTGAAATGTGTTCTTTCATTGGAAATTTCGTGTTGAACGGAGTGCTGAATGTATGTACGTTTAGGCCTAAGTGGCCTAAAAGTCCGAAACAACGAATACATTTTCGCTTTATCTGTTAAAATGCCTGTGATTTCAAAGCCCATAGGCAAGAGTTTAAAAGTAAAATCAGGTTCTTTCGAACTGTTGCTTGTAGGGCAGTTCAGACACCATTCCTTTTTGGGGCAAAGCACTGTATACAGCCATATAGGTCAGAAAAAAATGTTTAGAAAACATTGAAAGAACTACATTCCTAAGTATCCTTTCAGCCCCAAAACACAGCCATGCCATCAAAAACTATCTACATTGTATGGGAATAAAACCCTAAACCTAGCTTTGGGTTTTGCTAGTTAAGGTTAGGGTTCAAATATTTCTCAAAGACAATTTTCTCAATATTCCACTCATTTGACTGGAAAATGAGCTTCTCTGAATCAAAATATGAGTCTGAAAAGACAATACACCACTGCCTAAACCAAGAGAGTGTGTCAGGAGTGGTCAAATTAATTCTTGAAATGTGTTCTTTCATTGGAAATTTCGTGTTGAACGGAGTGCTGAATGTATGTACGTTTAGGCCTAAGTGGCCTAAAAGTCGGAAACAACGAATACATTTTCGCTTTATCTGTTAATATGCCTGTGATTTCAAAGCCCATAGGCAAGAGTTTAAAAGTTAAATCAGGTTCTTTCGAACTGTTGCTTGTAGGGCAGTTCAAACACAATTTGTTTTTGGGGCAAACCACTATATACAGCCATATAGGTCAGAAAAAAATGTTTAGAAAACATTGAAAGAATTACATTCCTAGGTATCCTTTTAGCCCCAAAACACAGCCATGCCATCAAAAACTGTCTACACTGTATGGGAATAAAACCCTAACCCTAGCTTCGGGTTTTGCTAGTTAGGGTTAGGGTTCAAATATTTCTCAAAGACAATTGTCTCAATATTCCACTCATTTGACTGGAAAATGTGCTTCTCTGAATCAAAATATGAGTCTGAAAAGACAATACAGCACTTCCTAAACCAAGACAGTGTGTCAGGAGTGGTCAAATTAATTCTTGAAAGGTATTCTTTCATTGGAAATTTCGTGTTGAACGGAGTGCTGAATGAATGTGCGGTAAGGCCTAAGTGGCCTAAAAGTCTGAAACAACGAATACATTTTGGCTTTATCTGTTAATATGCCTGTGATTTCAAAGCCCATAGGCAAGAGTTTAAAAGAAAAATCAAGTTCTTTCGAACTGTTGCTTGTAGGGCAGTTCAGACACCATTCCTTTTTGGGGCATTCCTAAGTATACAGCCATATAGGTCAGAAAAAAATGTTTAGAAAACATAGAAATAACTACATTCCTAAGTGTCCTTTCAGCCCTAAAACACAGCCATGCCATCAAAAACTATCTACATTGTATGGGAATAAAACCCTAACCCTAGCTTCGGCTTTTGCTAGTTAGGTTTAGGGTTCAAATATTTCTCAAAGACAATTTTCTCAATATTCCACTCATTTAACTGGAAAATGAGCTTCTCTGAATCAAAATATGAGTCTGAAAAGACAATACAGCACTGCCTAAACCAAGATAGTGTGTCAGGAGTGGTCAAATTAATTCTTGAAAGATATTCTTCATTGGAAATTTCGTGTTGAACGGAGTGCTGAATGAATGTACGTTTAGGCCTAAGTGGCCTAAAAGTCACTAAAAGTCCGAAACAACGAATACATTTTGGCTTTATCTGTTAATATGCCTGTGATTTCAAAGCCCATAGGCAAGAGTTTAAAAGTAAAATCAGGTTTTTCAAACTGTTGCTTGTAGGGCAGGTCAGACACCATTCCTTTTTGGGGCAAAGCACTGTATACAGCCATATAGGTCAGAAAAAAATGTTTAGAAAACATTGAAAGAACTAAATTCCTCAGAATCTTTTCAGCCCTAAAACACAACCATGCCATCAAAAACTGTCTACATTGTATGGAAATAAAACCCTTACACTAGCTTCGGGTTTTGCTAGTTAGGGTTAGGGTTCAAATATTTCTCAAAGACAATTTTCTCAATATTCCACTCATTTGACTGGAAAATGTGCTTCTCTGAATCAAAATATGAGTCTGAAAAGACAATACACCACTGCCTAAACCAAGAGAGTGTGTCAGGAGTGGTCAAATTAATTCTTGAAAGGTATTCTTTCATTGGAAATTTCGTGTTCAACGGAATGCTGAATGAATGTACGTTTAGGCTTAAGTGGCCTAAAAGTCCGAAACAACTAATACATTTTTGCTTTATCTGTTAATATGCCTGTGATTTCAAAGCCCATGGTAAGAGTTTAAAAGTAAAATCAGGTTCTTTCGAACTGTTGCTTGTAGGGCAGTTCAGACACCATTCCTTTTCGGGGCAAAGCACTGTATACAGCCATATAGGTCAGAAAAAAATGTTTAGAAAACATTGAAAGAACTACATTCCTCAGAATCATTTCAGCCCTAAAACACAACCATGCCATCAAAAACTGTCTACATTGTACGGGAATAAAACCCTAACCCTAGCTTTGGGTTTTGCTAGTTAGGGTTAGGGTTCAAATATTTCTCAAAGACAATTTTCTCAATATTCCACTCATTTGACTGGAAAATGTGCTTCTCTGAATCAAAATATGAGTCTGAAAAGACAATACACCACTGCCTAAACCAAGAGAGTGTGTCAGGAGTGGTCAAATTAATTCTTGAAAGGTATTCTTTCATTGGAAATTTCGTGTTGAACGGAGTGCTGAATGAATGTACTTTTAGGCCTAAGTGGCCTAAAAGTCCGAAACAACGAATACATTTTGGCTTTATCTGTTAATATGCCTGTGATTTCAAAGCCCATAGGCAAGAGTTTAAAAGTAAAATCAGATTCTTTCGAACTGTTGCTTGTAGGGCAGTTCAGACACCATTCCTTTTTGGGGCAAAGCACTGTTTACAGCCATATAGGTCAGAAAAAAATGTTTAGAAAACATAGAAAGAATTACATTCCTAGGTATCCTTTCAGCCCCAAAACACAGCCATGCCATCAAAAACTGTCTACATTGTATGGGAATAAAACCCTAACCCTAGCTTCGGGTTTTGCTAGTTAGGGTTAGGGTTCAAATATTTCTCAAAGTCAATTTTCTCAATATTCCACTCATTTGACTGGAAAATGTGCTTCACTGAATCAAAATATGAGTCTGAAAAGACAATACAGCACTGCCTAAACCAAGAGAGTGTGTCAGGAGTGGTCAAATTAATTCTTGAAAGGTATTCTTTCATTGGAAATTTCGTGTTGAACGGAGTGCTGAATGAATGTGTGGTTAGGCCTCAGTGGCCTAAAAGTCCGAAACAACGAATACATTTTGGTTTTATCTGTTAATATGCCTGTGATTTCAAAGCCCATAGGCAAGAGTTTAAAAGAAAAATCAAGTTCTTTCGAACTGTTGCTTGTAGGGCAGTTCAGACACCATTCCTTTTTGGGGCAAAGCACTGTATACAGCCATATAGGTCAGAAAAAAATGTTTAGAAAACATAGAAATAACTACATTCCTCAGAATCCTTTCAGCCCTAAAACACAGCCATGCCATCAAAAACTATCTACATTGTATGGGAATAAAACCCTAACCCTAGCTTCGGCTTTTGCTAGTTAGGGTTAGGGTTCAAATATTTCTCAAAGACAATTTTCTCAATATTCCACTGATTTTGACTGGAAAATGAGCTTTTCTGAATCAAAATATGAGTCTGAAAAGACAATACACCACTGCCTAAACCAAGAGAGTGTGTCAGGAGTGGTCAAATTAATTCTTGAAAGGTATTCTTTCATTGGAAATTTCGTGTTGAACGGAGTGCTGAATGAATGTACGTTTAGGCCTAAGTGGCCTAAAAGTCACTAAAAGTCCGAAACAACGAATACATTTTGGCTTTATCTTTTAATATGCCTGTGATTTCAAAGCCCATAGGCAAGAGTTTAAAAGTAAAATCAGGTTTTTCAAACTGTTGCTTGTAGGGCAGGTCAGACACCATTCCTTTTTGGGGCAAAGCACTGTATACAGCCATATAGGTCAGAAAAAAATGTTTAGAAAACATTGAAAGAACTAAATTCCTCAGAATCTTTTCAGCCCTAAAACACAACCATGCCATCAAAAACTGTCTACATTGTATGGAAATAAAACCCTTACACTAGCTTCGGGTTTTGCTAGTTAGGGTTAGGGTTCAAATATTTCTCAAAGACAATTTTCTCAATATTCCACTCATTTGACTGGAAAATGTGCTTCTCTGAATCAAAATATGAGTCTGAAAAGACAATACACCACTGCCTAAACCAAGAGAGTGTGTCAGGAGTGGTCAAATTAATTCTTGAAAGGTATTCTTTCATTGGAAATTTCGTGTTCAACGGAATGCTGAATGAATGTACGTTTAGGCTTAAGTGGCCTAAAAGTCCGAAACAACTAATACATTTTTGCTTTATCTGTTAATATGCCTGTGATTTCAAAGCCCATGGTAAGAGTTTAAAAGTAAAATCAGGTTCTTTCGAACTGTTGCTTGTAGGGCAGTTCAGACACCATTCCTTTTCGGGGCAAAGCACTGTATACAGCCATATAGGTCAGAAAAAAATGTTTAGAAAACATTGAAAGAACTACATTCCTCAGAATCATTTCAGCCCTAAAACACAACCATGCCATCAAAAACTGTCTACATTGTACGGGAATAAAACCCTAACCCTAGCTTTGGGTTTTGCTAGTTAGGGTTAGGGTTCAAATATTTCTCAAAGACAATTTTCTCAATATTCCACTCATTTGACTGGAAAATGTGCTTCTCTGAATCAAAATATGAGTCTGAAAAGACAATACACCACTGCCTAAACCAAGAGAGTGTGTCAGGAGTGGTCAAATTAATTCTTGAAAGGTATTCTTTCATTGGAAATTTCGTGTTGAACGGAGTGCTGAATGAATGTACTTTTAGGCCTAAGTGGCCTAAAAGTCCGAAACAACGAATACATTTTGGCTTTATCTGTTAATATGCCTGTGATTTCAAAGCCCATAGGCAAGAGTTTAAAAGTAAAATCAGATTCTTTCGAACTGTTGCTTGTAGGGCAGTTCAGACACCATTCCTTTTTGGGGCAAAGCACTGTTTACAGCCATATAGGTCAGAAAAAAATGTTTAGAAAACATAGAAAGAATTACATTCCTAGGTATCCTTTCAGCCCCAAAACACAGCCATGCCATCAAAAACTGTCTACATTGTATGGGAATAAAACCCTAACCCTAGCTTCGGGTTTTGCTAGTTAGGGTTAGGGTTCAAATATTTCTCAAAGTCAATTTTCTCAATATTCCACTCATTTGACTGGAAAATGTGCTTCACTGAATCAAAATATGAGTCTGAAAAGACAATACAACACTGCCTAAACCAAGAGAGTGTTTCAGGAGAGGTCCAATTAATTCTTGAAAGGTATTCTTTCATTGGAAATTTCGTGTTGAACGGAGTGCTGAATGAATGTACGTTTAGGCCTAAGTGGCCTAAAAGTCCGAAACAACGAATACATTTTTGCTTTATCTGTTAATATGCCTGTGATTTCAAAGCCCATGGTAAGAGTTTAAAAGTAAAATCAGGTTCTTTCGAACTGTTGCTTGTAGGGCAGTTCAGACACCATTCCTTTTCGGGGCAAAGCACTGTATACAGCCATATAGGTCAGAAAAAAATGTTTAGAAAACATTGAAAGAACTACATTCCTCAGAATCATTTCAGCCCTAAAACACAACCATGCCATCAAAAACTGTCTACATTGTACGGGAATAAAACCCTAACCCTAGCTTTGGGTTTTGCTAGTTAGGGTTAGGGTTCAAATATTTCTCAAAGACAATTTTCTCAATATTCCACTCATTTGACTGGAAAATGTGCTTCTCTGAATCAAAATATGAGTCTGAAAAGACAATACACCACTGCCTAAACCAAGAGAGTGTGTCAGGAGTGGTCAAATTAATTCTTGAAAGGTATTCTTTCATTGGAAATTTCGTGTTGAACGGAGTGCTGAATGAATGTACTTTTAGGCCTAAGTGGCCTAAAAGTCCGAAACAACGAATACATTTTGGCTTTATCTGTTAATATGCCTGTGATTTCAAAGCCCATAGGCAAGAGTTTAAAAGTAAAATCAGATTCTTTCGAACTGTTGCTTGTAGGGCAGTTCAGACACCATTCCTTTTTGGGGCAAAGCACTGTTTACAGCCATATAGGTCAGAAAAAAATGTTTAGAAAACATAGAAAGAATTACATTCCTAGGTATCCTTTCAGCCCCAAAACACAGCCATGCCATCAAAAACTGTCTACATTGTATGGGAATAAAACCCTAACCCTAGCTTCGGGTTTTGCTAGTTAGGGTTAGGGTTCAAATATTTCTCAAAGTCAATTTTCTCAATATTCCACTCATTTGACTGGAAAATGTGCTTCACTGAATCAAAATATGAGTCTGAAAAGACAATACAACACTGCCTAAACCAAGAGAGTGTTTCAGGAGAGGTCCAATTAATTCTTGAAAGGTATTCTTTCATTGGAAATTTCGTGTTGAACGGAGTGCTGAATGAATGTACGTTTAGGCCTAAGTGGCCTAAAAGTCCGAAACAACGAATACATTTTGGCTTTATTTGTTAATATGCCTGTGATTTCAAAGCCCATAGGCAAGAGTTTAAAAGTAAAATCAGGTTCTTTCGAACTGTTGCTTGTAGGGCAGTTCAGACACCATTCCTTTTTGGGGCAAAGCACTGTATACAGCCATATAGGTCAGAAAAAAATGTTTAGAAAACATTGAAATAACTACATTCCTAAGTATCCTTTCAGCCCTAAAACACAGCCATGCCATCAAAAACTGTCTACATTGTATGGGAATAAAACCCTAACCATAGCTTCGGGATTGCTAGTTAGGGTTAGGGTTCAAATATTTCTCAAAGACAATTTTCTCAATATTCCACTCATTTGACTGGAAAATGAGCTTCTCTGAATCAAAATATGAGTCTGAAAAGACAATACAGCACTGCCTAAACCAAGAGAGTGTGTCAGGAGTGGTCAAATTAATTCTTGAAAGGTATTCTTTCATTGGAAATTTCGTGTTGAACGGAGTGCTGAATGTATGTACGTTTAGGCCTAAGTGGCCTAAAAGTCCGAAACAACTAATACATTTTGGCTTTATCTGTTAATATGCCTGTGATGTCAAAGCCCATGGTAAGAGTTTAAAAGTTAAATCAGGTTCTTTCGAACTGTTGCTTGTAGGACAGTTCAAACACCATTCGTTTTGGGGGCAAAGCACTATATACAGCCATATACGTCAGAAAAAAATGTTTAGAAAGCATTGAAAGAACTACATTCCTAAGTATCTTTTCAGCCCTAAAACACAACTATGCCATCAAAAACTGTCTACATTGTATGGGAATAAAACCCTAACGCTAGCTTTGGGTTTTGCTAGTTAGGGTTAGGGTTCAAATATTTCTCAAAGACAATTTTCTCAATATTCCACTTGTTTGACTGGAAAATGTGCTTCTCTGAATCAAAATATGAGTCTGAAAAGACAATACAGCACTGCCTAAACCAAGAGAGTGTGTCAGGAGTGGTCAAATTAATTCTTGAAAGGTATTCTTTCTTTGGAAATTTCGTGTTGAACTGAGTGCTGAATGAATGTGCGGTTAGGCCTAAGTGGCCTAAAAGTCCAAATCAACGAATACATTTTGGTTTTATCAGTTAATATGCCTGTGATTTCAAAGCCCATAGGCAAGAGTTTAAAAGTAAAATCAGGTTCTTTCGAACTTTTGCTTGTAGGGCACTTCAGACATCATTCCTTTTTGGGGCAAAGCACTGTATACAGCCATATAGGTCAGAAAAAAATGTTTAGAAAACATAGAAAGAACTACATTCCTAAGTATCCTTTCAGCCCCAAAACACAGCCATGCCATCAAAAACTGTCTACATTGTATGGGAATAAAACCCTAACCCTAGCTTCGGGTTTTGCTAGTTAGGGTTAGGGTTCAAATATTTCTCAAAGACAATTTTCTCAATATTCCACTGATTTGACTGGAAAATGAGCTTCTCTGAATCAAAATATGAGTCTGAAAAGACAATACACCACTGCCTAAACCAAGAGAGTATTTCAGGAGTGGTCAAATTAATTCTTGAAAGGTATTCTTTCATTGGAAATCTCGTGTTGAACGAAGTGCTGAATGTATGTACGTTTAGGCCTAAGTGGCCTAAAAGTCCGAAACAACGAATACATTTTCGCTTTATCTGTTAAAATGCCTGTGATTTCAAAGCCCATAGGCAAGAGTTTAAAAGTTAAATCAGGTTCTTTCGAACTGTTGCTTGTAGAGCAGTTCAAAAACCATTCGTTTTTGGGGCAAAGCACTATATACAGCCACATAGGTCAGAAAAAAATGTTTAGAAAACATTGAAAGAACTACATTCCTAAGTATCCTTTCAGCCCCAAAACACAGCCATGCCATCAAAAACTGTCTACATTGTATGGGAATAAAACCCTAACCCTAACTTCGGGTTTTGCTAGTTAGGGTTAGGGTTCAAATATTTCTCAAAGACAATTTTCTCAATATTCCACTCATTTGACTGGAAAATGTGCTTCTCTGAATCAAAATATGAGTCTGAATAGACAATACACCACTGCCTAAACCAATAGAGTGTGTCAGGAGTGGTCCAATTAATTCTTGAAAGGTATTCTTTCATTGGAAATTTCGTGTTGAACTGAGTGCTGAATGAATGTGCGGTTAGGCCTAAGTGGCCTAAAAGTCCGAATCAACGAATACATTTTGGCTTTATCAGTTAATATGCCTGTGATTTCAAAGCCCATAGGCAAGAGTTTAAAAGTAAAATCAGGTTCTTTCGAACTGTTGCTTGTAGGGCACTTCAGATATCATTCCTTTTTGGGGCAAAGCACTGTATACAGCCATATAGGTCAGAAAAAAATGTTTAGAAAACATAGAAAGAACTACATTCCTAAGTATCCTTTCAGCCCCAAAACACAGCCATGCCATCAAAAACTGTCTACATTGTATGGGAATAAAACCCTAACCCTAGCTTCGGGTTTTGCTAGTTAGGGTTAGGGTTCAAATATTTCTCAAAGACAATTTTCTCAATATTCCACTGATTTGACTGGAAAATGAGCTTCTCTGAATCAAAATATGAGTCTGAAAAGACAATACAGCACTGCCTAAACCAAGAGAGTGTTTCAGGAGTGGTCAAATTAATTCTTGAAAGGTATTCTTTCATTGGAAATTTCGTGTTGAACGAAGTGCTGAATGTATGTACAGATGCAGCCATTCAAAATGCGCGGGCGATACCGCATTATTTTGCGGTACGCTGTACGCAGTCTACCGCAAGCTACCGGTAAATACCGCGAGTTACCGTAAATTCTCCTATAATACGACAAGCAAAATAATAGTATCCGGAATTTCCGCAAGGTGGAGCTAATAAAGCTCAACCTCTCATGTTTGAGCTGTGGCCATCAAAGTCTTTAACGAAGATATTACTAATAGTATTAATAATGAATGACCTTGGACAAGCTGTAAGTGTAAACTCAAAGTATTGCCCTGGTCAACATTCTTTTTTTCATTGACCATCTTTGTAAAAGTAACACCACAGCATTTCGCAATCACGCATTTGTTTCCAATCATGCAGAGTACAGTGATTCACCATGCCTTTCACATGCTCATAAAAGAGATTGATTTAGGAACATAAACATATTACTGTATGCAAACTGTACTGTATACAGTATGTATATTTAATGTCTTAACTGTGCCCGTTTAAGTATTGACTATTCATATCTAATTTTACCACTGAAGGGAAATCTTAGTAGCTGAGCATAAAAAGAATAGGAGCATACTGCAACGCGTGTGAAGGCCATAAACGATATTAATTTTGGAACATAAACATACAGTATATGGCTGGTCTCGGTACTTTAAAGAAAACATACACAAAACATGGTTTCATTATGACCAGAATCTGTCTTGAGATATTTTTAACTTGATTTACAGTATTTGAGAGGTATGTCTTAACACCGATACTACAGTGCTTAAGTACTGCTCACGTATATGTTTCTAGGTTTATATTATGCATTTCATAAGGTCAAATTACTTTTGAGCAACTAATAAGAAGCGCGAAACGGTATGCGTTTTAGTTTCGTTTCGTGCTGGGACCCGTGGATTGATTAGAGATATCAAGTACATACAAGTCATTTTTTAAATGTTGTAGTTCGTCTTGAAAAAATGTTACGAGTACATCATCTATCAACAATTACACAGGTTCTGTTTCCATATTGCGGATTTTGGTTACGTAATATTATTTTCTAGATTTCACGTTGTGAATATATGATTTGGGCAAACAGAGCCGCAAAGAAGTACATTATGGGTTGTTGTTTTTTTTATGCAGTTTTATCTAGAACAAGCGATGCTTAAACCTTTGTCTGATTCTTGTGAAACTATCCACACGACAGTTACAGTACCTAGGAGTTGACTTCAGTGATGTCACTGATGGGATGTTTCTAAAAATCCATCCTCTGTAAAACATCTTCTCTAGTTGTCCTGCATATGTATTCGCTAATGAAGCTGTGTGTTCTGAGCCTGGATCTCTACATTTCTGTATGAACCAGCTTAGAGGGCTAAAGACAGCTTGTGTTTAAATTGAGTGTAAGGCAATTTATGCTTCTAAAGTCATGGTCAGCATTTATTATTGAACTGTGCTGTAAACTTGTTCTGTGCCAAGTCACATTATTTTATAGCGTTTTTATAGCGTTATCAAATCCGGTGGAGTTTCCTGACTCCCATGTCACATGGTCTGTGATTAAAACTTGTAAAACCGGTTTAATTCGTCACAGCCAGCACTCCGGTTGTAAAGTAGAAGCAGGCGAGATTTCCAGCGAAAAACACCTCCCCCTTCTTCAGGTGTGAGGGTCTTCTGCTCAGAATGAAACGCTAAAATGTAATGTAGGCTCTGAATGGGTTCAATTGTGATTTGGGCTTGATTAAGGTCGCTGCCTTTCATCTAAAACCCTACTTGAATCCTTCTAAACTAAAAATCAGTGTTTGTGAGTTCTAAATAAAGAGGTATCCAGGTAACAGTGAAACGGGCGGACAGTCTGGGGAGATCGCCCGTTTTCCATGTAAATAGTTCCCTGGTTCCGCACCCCTTGGTGTTTCTCTCGCTCTCTCTCGGGTCACCTGATCATTAGCTCGAAAGATTTTAGTGCTTTGTGTATATTCTAATGGTAGTGGGGGCAGGGTGTGTGGGAACAGGTTTGGTTGAAATTGCATTGGAGATCTATGTTCTTCACACCTGAAACATTTTCTCTGAAAGCATTTTCTTCGCAGTTTAACCGATCTTGTTACAGCATGTTACAGTTTACTATTATTAACCATATTAATTTTAAGTGCTTAATGTAAAATCTTGTAAAAATATATTTTCATTGTTCAAATATACATTAAGTCTGACTATCATATAATAAGTTAAATACAAAACTAAAGAAAAAATAGGGTTAAATATAATTCAAAATATTTTGCTAACAATGTTAACTGTTTATGAATAATAAAATGTATTAGCTAAGGAGTAGGATGGCACAGTTGTTAGTATGTTTTTTGTTTTGTTTCTTTTTCATAAATACAACAGTAGTACCTGATGTCTCAGTGGCTTTCAAAATTAAATTATGCATGCAAACCTGTGAACTAGAAAGATAACTAAGATATCCATCCATTTATAATGGTGGCAAAGTGGTTAGCATTGCTATCTTGCAGCACTGGGGTCCTAGGTTCAATTCCTGCCATCCTGTGTGTGTGGGGTTTACATGTTCTCTCTGGGTTACATGGTTTTTCTCCATATGTGTGATATGACTCCCTCTCGCACTCCAAAACATACTGGTAAGTTAATTGGTTTATGGGAAAACTGGCCCTGGTGTGTGTGTGTTTGTGTCTGTCTGTCCTGTGATGGACTGGCGCTATGTCCAGGGTGTATTCTGCCTTGTGTCCGTTGCTTACTGGGATAGGCTCCAAATCCTCTGTACTGGATAAAGAGATTAGAAATGGAAGTAAAGGCACTGTGTGGATGGAACTATACACAGTGTTAGAAACCCACTATGAAATGGCAGCATCTCACTGAGAATAAAATATTTTATACTGCTGGCTTAAGGAAACAGCCTTTCCACCTCTCTTGCACATCAGTATCCATACCTAGTTATTTAAACAACTTGCCTCTAATTATAAACATCTTAATATGCTGGCTCTGTGGATCCGCATCAGCTATGTTTGCCCATTCCTTCAATTCATGTGCATCCAACACACAGTTCAATGCCAGCAACTACACATAATCTAAAATACAATCCTTATTTCAGTATCTATGTAAACATATAGTTTGTTAACTTCATCATCTTCATCAAAAGTATGCCTAACCCCATTAGGAAGTGTTCTTGTTATAAGTGTATTCCTCAGCTTTCCCCAAATTATCTTCTTCTTGCCAACATCTCTAGTCTTTTATCCTGCAATAACTCAGCCAACACTTAAATCTCCAAAAGCTGCTTGTGTTAATTTCTTTAAATCACAAATATCATGTGTAAATACTGGCCATGTAATACTCTGCATTGTGGAATAATAGTTTATTTTAAAGGGAACTAGAGAAACTAAGAACTAGAGAAATCAAGAAAGGCTTTTTTTCTAGAATTAATAAATGCACATCCTGTTCACTGAGGAAATTAAATCCACACTGAGCAATCTTCAATATGTTCAGAATATGACAGCAAGAATCCTATCAGGGATGCATTACACCTGTTTTCAAGTCCTTGCACTGGTTACCTATCAGATTTCGAGTCAACTTCAAAATCCTTATCCTCCTTATATACTGTCCTACAACTGTTATTATTGATCTCCGAATTATTGTACTTGACATGACTTCATTCAGCCTTTCCTGAACGTCTATGACAGGCAGAGAGAGTGCTGTTTCTGGTGCGATCTTTTACAGCTGACATTTCACTGTTTTAAACGAACAAGAAATTAGATTGCTCATAAATCACTTATTCTATATAAACACAGCGTAATTGCCCTCCGAAAATCTTCTTTTTCTTGTTCGTTTTAGAGACCTTGATCGAAACTGATTTTAGATGTCAGAAAGGATTTATTTTCTCTGTATTTCCTACATTGCTTTGTCGAGATTTTAACTTTATATCTAACTTTATATCTAGGCTCAGATTTCAACTATAAATCGTACAGTAATTAATAGCAGTAAATACTGATGTTTATACATAAAAAAGTCATGCCTTGGAGTATAGACCCCCAAAGGAATGCCATAGACTCAAACTGCAAAATAAACACATACAGAAAGAAAGTATTTGTATTGTAATTGCAAATCTTGGTACTGTATGAGTGATTGGTATGACTTTCCTCATTACAAATCTCTTATTAGAATTTAAATTTCTCTGTAACTCCAGGTCAGAACAGAGAAAATGTAACTGCCTTAAGGAGTTTACGATTATGAAAAATAGAAGGATAAGCATGATACGTATGTCTTCTGTCATTTTCTAAGTCATGTTACTGAGCACCAAATCTTATTGAGAATATGAATCCATTTAAGGTTTATACCATTAAAGTAACGGTTTATTCCATGCTGAAAATGTTTGTACCAGACTTTTTTGAGGCCTGTTTAATTGTGTCTGAAGTCTGATGTTGTAAATTTTATTGTTAAAAAGATCCATGAAAATGTCACTACTAAAGTTAGCTGGTACTGTTGGTACTGTAAGTGGCAAGTAGAGCTCATATTTTAGATTTTGTGTAGTTGCTAGCGTTGAACTGTGTGTTGGATGCACATGAATTGAAGGAATGGGCAAACATAGCTGATGCGGATCCACAGAGCCAGCATATTAAGATGTTTATAATTAGAGGCAATTTGTTTAAATAACTAGGTATGGATACTGATGTGCAAGAGAGGTGGAAAGGCTGTTTCCTTAAGCCAGCAGTATAAAATGGTTTATTCTCAGTGAGATGCTGCCATTTCATAGTGGGTTTCTAACACTGTGTATAGTTCCATCCACACAGTGCCTTTACTTCCATCCATTTCTAATCTCTTTATCCAGTACAGAGGATTTGGAGCCTATCCCAGTAAGCGACGGACACAAGGCAGAATACACCCTGGACATAGCGCCAGTCCATCACAGGACAGACATACACAAACACACACACACCAAGGCCAGTTTAAATCTAACCTCAGAACCTTTCTTTTCAGAAGACTTAGTGTCTGTATCTGCTTCATTTTCTAATTTTGGTAGCACCTCTAACTGCTTGTCTTTCTTATATGCATTTACTTTGTAATCTGTGGTCCTTTTATCTGTTTTTACATCTACTGTATTGCTTTGAGATGCCACCTTTAATGGTGATATATCAAATAAAGTTTTTTATTATTGTTATAGGGAAACATGATCAGATTGTCCCTGGTTCAGAAAAAAAGATCTAAAGTATACTAGTTTGTCACTCTTCTAATTCCCTTTGCTAAATGACTTTTCATACTAATCTGATCAATCTAACTGCCAGTTTTCTGTGCTTTCTCTATCCTGCTAGATTTGCAATTATTCTGAAAATTTTCATCTTGAAATAACTCATTTCTAAATACCTTTTTCACTGTTAACATCTTGCAGCAACTCTGCGACAAAATATACACTCTGACAGTTCATCCTGCTACCAACATTAAATAGAACAAATCTTAAGATTTCTATATTTATGTCTTTATTTAGTGGTTTCATTAGTGACAAAGGCTAAACTTTCTTGGAAAAATGTCTTTTATGTGTTGTGGAAAAAACTGACTTGCTTTAACAAAATATGTTTACAAATCCTTTCACCTGGCATTTTCGTAGTTAGAAATTATGGAACGCTCTGTTAAAAGCAAGGGAGTTTTTATGTCCGTTGCAGTTCTTTTGCAACATGAATATAATTATATCGTTATTAATTTCTTGAGATACGCGATTCCATATTATATTCCCTTTTAATCAAATTCTAAAAGTATGCTTGTTGACTCCGGTATCGTGTTAGTTAAAGACTTCGATGCTTAAAATGTTTAGGGAGAAATGGAATACTGGTGTGTATTTTTTTCTTTAAAGTACCAAGACCAGCCATATACTGTATGTTTATGTTCCAAAATTAATATCGTTTATGGCCTTCACACGCGTTGCAGTATGCTCCTATTCTTTTTATGCTCAGGCACTAAGTAAAAGGAGATGCTTCATATTGCTTGACTAATTTTAAAAACTAAGTTAGAAATGCAGACGCTCCCTCGGTGCACTGCTCTGGTGCGCCAGCTCTTACACAGTGCCTGTCTGCCGTAAGCGTTACAATATACATACCCAACACTGCTTGTACCCATCTGTCATGCAAATAAAACACCTTGAATTGAATTGAATTGAGGGGAGAAGGGGGGGATACTAAAGCCAATACTGGCTCAATGGGCTTTGACGTGCTAATGTGTTGGTTTAACAGTCCGGGTGTGGCTGGCTTCCAATGTCAACTCGACTCAATTGGAAGACAATGAACGTATTTTAGCCCTAAATGAATTAATAGCAAACATGGTTTACATAAAATACATTTTTCCAAGAAAGTTTATAATAATACGATCTATAGTTGAAATCTGAGCCTACTTTAAAAATAAAGGAAAAGCATTTTCAGAGAGCAATCACGCTGTGTTTATGTAGAAAAAGCGATTAGGTTTATGAGCAATCTAATTACCTAATCGCTTAAAACGCTATATAAAATAAAGTTTATTTAGAGATGAATGATCAATGTGGTAGTTTAAATAATGTGAGTCAGGAAACTAACACAGCGCCACCGGATTTAATAACGCAATAAAAACGCTATAAAATAATGTGACACAGTACAGCACAGTACAATAATACTGACCATGACTTTAGAAGATTAAATTACCTTACACTCAATTTAAACACAAGCTGTCTTTCTGTATGAACCTCTAAGCTGGTTCATACAGAAAATGTAGAAATGCATTAGCCTGATTATGATTAAAAACACATAATTAAACACGCGTTTGCGATTTAAATCAGAACACGATTTAAATCAATATAAATGTTTATATTGTAACGCATACTGTCCAGCCTCCATTTCTCTATAAAAATTTACTGTTGCACACACACACATAATATCCATAATATCGCTTACCTATTTTTTCGAAGAAATGTTTGTTAAAATAAAAGTTCAGCACCAGCTGGATTCGAACACACAACCTGCTAGTTGGAAGTCACGCACCTAGACCAGTAGGCTACAAGAGAGCTCGCATGATCAGGCAGGCGAAACAGCCCTACACAGCCCTGCCGCAGTACATGGATATAATCATACCGTTATTAAATTCTTTAGATACGCGATTCCATATTATATTCCCTTTTAATCAAATTCTAAAAGTATGCTTGTTGACTCCGGTATCACGTTAGTTAAAGACTTCGAAGCTTACAATGTTAAGGGAGAAATGGAGTACCGGTGTGTATTTTTTTCTTTAAAGTACCAAGACCAGCTATATACTGTATGTTTACGTTCCAAAATTAATATCGTTTATGGCCTTCACACGCGTTACAGTATGCTCCTATTCTTTTTATGCTCAGCTACTAAGATTTCCCTTCAGTGGTAAAATTCAATATCTACAACGGGCACAGTAAAGACGTTTACAGTAAGTCTTTCTACGACAGACCAACGGACCACGAGTGCCCCTGTCGGTCAACCAATCACGCACCGCGGTATCCCGTGTCATCATACCTGCGGTATCTGTACCGCGGTGTCTGTGCCGCGCACTTTGAATGGCTGCATCTGTATAGGTCAGAAAAAAATGTTTAGAAAACATAGAAAGAACTACATTCCTAAGTATCCTTTCAGCCCTAAAACACAGCCATGCCATCAAAAACTATCTACATTGTATGGGAATAAAACCCTAACCCTAGCTTCGGCTTTTGCTAGTTAGGGTTAGGGTTCAAATATTTCTCAAAGACAATTTTCTCAATATTCCACTGATTTGACTGGAAAATGAGCTGCTCTGAATCAAAATATGAGTCTGAAAAGACAATACACCACTGCCTAAACCAAGAGAGTGTTTCAGGAGTGGTCAAATTAATTCTTGAAAGGTATTCTTTCATTGGAAATTTCGTGTTGAACGGAGTGCTGAATGAATGTACGTTTAGGCCTAAGTGGCCTAAAAGTCCGAAACAACGAATACATTTTGGCTTTATCTGTTAATATGCCTGTGATTTCAAAGCCCATAGGCAAGAGTTTAAAAGTAAAATCAGATTCTTTCGAACTGTTGCTTGTTGGGCAGTTCAGACAACATTCCTTTTTGGGGCAAAGCACTGTATACAGCCATATAGGTCAGAAAAAAATGTTTAGAAAACATTGAAAGAACTACATTCCTCAGAATCTTTTCAGCCCCAAAACACAGCCATGCCATCAAAAACTGTCTACATTGTATGGGAATAAAACCCTAACCCTAGTTTCGGGTTTTGCTAGTTAGGGTTAGGGTTCAAATATTTCTCAAAGACAATTTTCTCAATATTCCACTCATTTGACTGTAAAATGTGCTTCTCTGAATCAAAATATGAGTCTGAAAAGACAATACAGCACTCCCTAAACCAAGAGAGTGTTTCAGGTGAGGTCAAATTAATTCTTGAAAGGTATTCTTTCATTGGAAATTTCGTGTTGAACGGAGTGCTGAATGAATGTACGTTTAGGCTTAAGTGGCCTAAAAGTCCGAAACAACTAATACATTTTGGCTTTATCTGTTAATATGCCTGTGATTTCAAAGCCCATAGGCAAGAGTTTAAAAGTTAAATCAGGTTCTTTCGAACTGTTGCTTGTAGGGCAGTTCAAACAAAATTTGTTTTTGGGGCAAACCACTATATACAGCCATATAGGTCAGAAAAAAATGTTTAGAAAACATTGAAAGAATTACATTCCTAGGTATCCTTTCAGCCCCAAAACACAGCCATGCCATCAAAAACTGTCTACACTGTATGGGAATAAAACCCTAACCCTAGCTTCGGGTTTTGCTAGTTAGGGTTAGGGTTCAAATATTTCTCAAAGACAATTGTCTCAATATTCCACTCATTTGACTGGAAAATGTGCTTCTCTGAATCAAAATATGAGTCTGAAAAGACAATACAGCACTTCCTAAACCAAGACAGTGTGTCAGGAGTGGTCAAATTAATTCTTGAAAGGTATTCTTTCATTGGAAATTTCGTGTTGAACGGAGTGCTGAATGAATGTGCGGTAAGGCCTAAGTGGCCTAAAAGTCTGAAACAACGAATACATTTTGGCTTTATCTGTTAATATGCCTGTGATTTCAAAGCCCATAGGCAAGAGTTTAAAAGAAAAATCAAGTTCTTTCGAACTGTTGCTTGTAGGGCAGTTCAGACACCATTCCTTTTTGGGGCATTCCTAAGTATACAGCCATATAGGTCAGAAAAAAATGTTTAGAAAACATAGAAATAACTACATTCCTAAGTGTCCTTTCAGCCCTAAAACACAGCCATGCCATCAAAAACTATCTACATTGTATGGGAATAAAACCCTAACCCTAGCTTCGGCTTTTGCTAGTTAGGTTTAGGGTTCAGATATTTCTCAAAGACAATTTTCTCAATATTCCACTCATTTAACTGGAAAATGAGCTTCTCTGAATCAAAATATGAGTCTGAAAAGACAATACAGCACTGCCTAAACCAAGATAGTGTGTCAGGAGTGGTCAAATTAATTCTTGAAAGATATTCTTCATTGGAAATTTCGTGTTGAACGGAGTGCTGAATGAATGTACGTTTAGGCCTAAGTGGCCTAAAAGTCACTAAAAGTCCGAAACAACGAATACATTTTGGCTTTATCTGTTAATATGCCTGTGATTTCAAAGCCCATAGGCAAGAGTTTAAAAGTAAAATCAGGTTTTTCAAACTGTTGCTTGTAGGGCAGGTCAGACACCATTCCTTTTTGGGGCAAAGCACTGTATACAGCCATATAGGTCAGAAAAAAATGTTTAGAAAACATTGAAAGAACTAAATTCCTCAGAATCTTTTCAGCCCTAAAACACAACCATGCCATCAAAAACTGTCTACATTGTATGGAAATAAAACCCTTACACTAGCTTCGGGTTTTGCTAGTTAGGGTTAGGGTTCAAATATTTCTCAAAGACAATTTTCTCAATATTCCACTCATTTGACTGGAAAATGTGCTTCTCTGAATCAAAATATGAGTCTGAAAAGACAATACACCACTGCCTAAACCAAGAGAGTGTGTCAGGAGTGGTCAAATTAATTCTTGAAAGGTATTCTTTCATTGGAAATTTCGTGTTCAACGGAATGCTGAATGAATGTACGTTTAGGCTTAAGTGGCCTAAAAGTCCGAAACAACTAATACATTTTTGCTTTATCTGTTAATATGCCTATGATTTCAAAGCCCATGGTAAGAGTTTAAAAGTAAAATCAGGTTCTTTCGAACTGTTGCTTGTAGGGCAGTTCAGACACCATTCCTTTTCGGGGCAAAGCAATGTATACAGCCATATAGGTCAGAAAAAAATGTTTAGAAAACATTGAAAGAACTACATTCCTCAGAATCATTTCAGCCCTAAAACACAACCATGCCATCAAAAACTGTCTACATTGTACGGGAATAAAACCCTAACCCTAGCTTTGGGTTTTGCTAGTTAGGGTTAGGGTTCAAATATTTCTCAAAGACAATTTTCTCAATATTCCACTCATTTGACTGGAAAATGTGCTTCTCTGAATCAAAATATGAGTCTGAAAAGACAATACACCACTGCCTAAACCAAGAGAGTGTGTCAGGAGTGGTCAAATTAATTCTTGAAAGGTATTCTTTCATTGGAAATTTCGTGTTGAACGGAGTGCTGAATGAATGTACTTTTAGGCCTAAGTGGCCTAAAAGTCCGAAACAACGAATACATTTTGGCTTTATCTGTTAATATGCCTGTGATTTCAAAGCCCATAGGCAAGAGTTTAAAAGTAAAATCAGATTCTTTCGAACTGTTGCTTGTAGGGCAGTTCAAACACCATTCCTTTTTGGGGCAAAGCACTGTTTACAGCCATATAGGTCAGAAAAAAATGTTTTGAAAGCATTGAAAGAACTACATTCCTAAGTATCTTTTCAGCCCTAAAACACAACCATGCCATCAAAAACTGTCTACATTGTATGGGAATAAAACCCTAACCCTAGCTTCGGGTTTTGCTAGTTAGGGTTAGGGTTCAAATATTTCTCAAAGACAATTTTCTCAATATTCCACTCATTTGACTGGAAAATGTGCTTCACTGAATCAAAATATGAGTCTGAAAAGACAATACAGCACTGCCTAAACCAAGAGAGTGTGTCAGGAGTGGTCAAATTAATTCTTGAAATGTATTCTTTCATTGGAAATTTCGTGTTGAACGGAGTACTGAATGAATGTGTGGTTAGGCCTAAGTGGCCTCAAAGTCCGAAACAACGAATACATTTTGGCTTTATCTGTTAATATGCCTGTGATTTCAAAGCCCATAGGCAAGAGTTTAAAAGTAAAATCAGATTCTTTCGAACTGTTGCTTGTAGGGCATTTCAAACACCATTCCTTTTTGGGGCAAAGCACTGTTTACAGCCATATAGGTCAGAAAAAAATGTTTTGAAAGCATTGAAAGAACTACATTCCTAAGTATCTTTTCAGCCCTAAAACACAACCATGCCATCAAAAACTGTCTACATTGTATGGGAATAAAACCCTAACCCTAGCTTCGGGTTTTGCTAGTTAGGGTTAGGGTTCAAATATTTCTCAAAGACAATTTTCTCAATATTCCACTCATTTGACTGGAAAATGTGCTTCACTGAATCAAAATATGAGTCTGAAAAGACAATACAGCACTGCCTAAACCAAGAGAGTGTGTCAGGAGTGGTCAAATTAATTCTTGAAATGTATTCTTTCATTGGAAATTTCGTGTTGAACGGAGTACTGAATGAATGTGTGGTTAGGCCTAAGTGGCCTAAAAGTCCGAAACAACGAATACATTTTGGTTTTGTCTGTTAATATGCCTGTGATTTCAAAGCCCATAGGCAAGAGTTTAAAAGAAAAATCAAGTTCTTTCGAACTGTTGCTTGTAGGGCAGTTCAGACACCATTCCTTTTTGGGGCAAAGCACTGTATACAGCCATATAGGTCAGAAAAAAATGTTTAGAAAACATTGAAATAACTACATTCCTCAGAATCCTTTCAGCCCTAAAACACAGCCATGCCATCAAAAACTATCTACATTGTATGGGAATAAAACCCTAACCCTAGCTTCGGCTTTTGCTAGTTAGGGTTAGGGTTCAAATATTTCTCAAAGACAATTTTCTCAATATTCCACTGATTTTGACTGGAAAATGAGCTTTTCTGAATCAAAATATGAGTCTGAAAAGACAATACACCACTGCCTAAACCAAGAGAGTGTGTCAGGAGTGCTCAAATTAATTCTTGAAATGTGTTCTTTCATTGGAAATTTCGTGTTGAACGGAGTGCTGAATGTATGTACGTTTAGGCCTAAGTGGCCTAAAAGTCCGAAACAACGAATACATTTTCGCTTTATCTGTTAAAATGCCTGTGATTTCAAAGCCCATAGGCAAGATTTTAAAAGTAAATTCAGGTTCTTTCGAACTGTTGCTTGTAGGGCAGTTCAGACACCATTCCTTTTTGGGGCAAAGCACTATATACAGCCATATAGGTCAGAAAAAAATGTTTAGAAAACATTGAAAGAACTACATTCCTAAGTATCCTTTCAGCCCCAAAACACAGCCATGCCATCAAAAACTGTCCACATTGTATGGGAATAAAACCCTAACCCTAGCTTCGGGTTTTGCTAGTTAGGGTTAGGGTTCAAATATTTCTCAAAGACAATTTTCTCAATATTCCACTGATTTGACTGGAAAATGAGCTTCTCTGAATCAAAATATGAGTCTGAAAAGACAATACACCACTGCCTAAACCAAGAGAGTGTGTCAGGAGTGGTCAAATTAATTCTTGAAAGGCATTCTTTCATTGGAAATCTCATGTTGAACGGAGTGCTAATAAATGTACGTTTAGGCCTAAGTGGCCTAAAAGTCCGAAACAATGAATACATTTTGGCTTTATCTGTTAATATCCCTGTGATTTCAAAGCCCATAGGCAAGAGTTTAAAAGTAAAATCAGATTCTTTCGAACTGTTGCTTGTAGGACAGTTCAGACACCATTCCTTTTTGGGGCAAAGCACTGTATACAGCCATATAGGTCAGAAAAAAATGTTTAGAAAACATAGAAAGAACTACATTCCTAAGTATCCTTTCAGCCCCAAAACACAGCTATGCCATCAAAAACTATCTACATTGTATGGGAATAAAACCCTAACCCTAGCTTTGGGTTTTGCTAGTTAAGGTTAGGGTTCAAATATTTCTCAAAGACAATTTTCTCAATATTCCACTCATTTGACTGGAAAATGAGCTTCTCTGAATCAAAAAATGAGTCTGAAAAGACAATACACCACTGCCTAAACCAAGAGAGTGTGTCAGGAGTGCTCAAATTAATTCTTGAAATGTGTTCTTTCATTGGAAATTTCGTGTTGAACGGAGTGCTGAATGTATGTACGTTTAGGCCTAAGTGGCCTAAAAGTCCGAAACAACGAATACATTTTCGCTTTATCTGTTAAAATGCCTGTGATTTCAAAGCCCATAGGCAAGAGTTTAAAAGTAAAATCAGGTTCTTTCGAACTGTTGCTTGTAGGGCAGTTCAGACACCATTCCTTTTTGGGGCAAAGCACTGTATACAGCCATATAGGTCAGAAAAAAATGTTTAGAAAACATTGAAAGAACTACATTCCTAAGTATCCTTTCAGCCCCAAAACACAGCCATGCCATCAAAAACTGTCCACATTGTATGGGAATAAAACCCTAACCCTAGCTTCGGGTTTTGCTAGTTAGGGTTAGGGTTCAAATATTTCTCAAAGACAATTTTCTCAATATTCCACTGATTTGACTGGAAAATGAGCTTCTCTGAATCAAAATATGAGTCTGAAAAGACAATACACCACTGCCTAAACCAAGAGAGAGTGTCAGGAGTGGTCAAATTAATTCTTGAAATGTATTCTTTCATTGGAAATTTCGTGTTGAACGGAGTGCTGAATGAATGTGCGGTTAGGCCTAAGTGGCCTAAATGTCCGAAACAACGAATACATTTTGGCTTTATCAGTTAATATGCCTGTGATTTCAAAGCCGATAGGGAAGAGTTTAAAAGTAAAATCAGGTTCTTTCGAACTGTTGCTTATAGGGCACTTCAGACACCATTCCTTTTTGGGGCAAAGCACTGTATACAGCCATAGAAGTCAGAAAAAAATGTTTAGAAAACATAGAAAGAACTACATTCCTAAGTATCCTTTCAGCCCTAAAACACAGCCATGCCATCAAAAACTGTCTACATTGTATGGGAATAAAACCCTAACCCTAGCTTCGGCTTTTGCTAGTTAGGGTTAGGGTTCAAGTATTTCTCAAAGACAATTTTCTCAATATTCCACTGATTTGACTGGAAAATGAGCTTCTCTGAATCAAAATATGAGTCTGAAAAGACAATACACCACTGCCTAAACCAAGAGAGTGTGTCAGGAGTGGTCAAATTAATTCTTGAAAGGCATTCTTTCATTGGAAATCTCATGTTGAACGGATTGCTAATAAATGTACGTTTAGGCCTAAGTGGCCTAAAAGTCCGAAACAATGAATACATTTTGGCTTTATCTGTTAATATCCCTGTGATTTCAAAGCCCATAGGCAAGAGTTTAAAAGTAAAATCAGATTCTTTCGAACTGTTGCTTGTAGGACAGTTCAGACACCATTCCTTTTTGGGGCAAAGCACTGTATACAGCCATATAGGTCAGAAAAAAATGTTTAGAAAACATAGAAAGAAGTACATTCCTAAGTATCTTTTCAGCCCCAAAACACAGCTATGCCATCAAAAACTATCTACATTGTATGGGAATAAAACCCTAAACCTAGCTTTGGGTTTTGCTAGTTAAGGGTTAGGGTTCAAATATTTCTCAAAGACAATTTTCTCAATATTCCACTCATTTGACTGGAAAATGAGCTTCTCTGAATCAAAAAATGAGTCTGAAAAGACAATACACCACTGCCTAAACCAAGAGAATGTGTCAGGAGTGGTCAAATTAATTCTTGAAATGTGTTCTTTCATTGGAAATTTCGTGTTGAACGGAGTGCTGAATGTATGAACGTTTAGGCCTAAGTGGCCTAAAAGTCCGAAACAACGAATACATTTTCGCTTTATCTGTTAAAATGCCTGTGATTTCAAAGCCCATAGGCAAGAGTTTAAAAGTAAAATCAGGTTCTTTCGAACTGTTGCTTGTAGGGCAGTTCACACACCATTCTTTTTTGGGGCAAAGCACTGTATACAGCCATATAGGTCAGAAAAAAATGTTTAGAAAACATTGAAAGAACTACATTCCTAAGTATCCTTTCAGCCCCAAAACACAGCCATGCCATCAAAAACTGTCTACATTGTATGGGAATAAAACCCTAACCCTAGCTTCGGGTTTTGCTAGTTAGGGTTAGGGTTCAAATATTTCTCAAAGACAATTTTCTCAATATTCCACTGATTTGACTGGAAAATGAGCTTCTCTGAATCAAAATATGAGTCTGAAAAGACAATACACCACTGCCTAAACCAAGAGAGTGTGTCAGGAGTGCTCAAATTAATTCTTGAAATGTGTTCTTTCATTGGAAATTTCGTGTTGAACGGAGTGCTGAATGTATGTACGTTTAGGCCTAAGTGGCCTAAAAGTCCGAAACAACGAATACATTTTCGCTTTATCTGTTAAAATGCCTGTGATTTCAAAGCCCATAGGCAAGATTTTAAAAGTAAATTCAGGTTCTTTCGAACTGTTGCTTGTAGGGCAGTTCAGACACCATTCCTTTTTGGGGCAAAGCACTATATACAGCCATATAGGTCAGAAAAAAATGTTTAGAAAACATTGAAAGAACTACATTCCTAAGTATCCTTTCAGCCCCAAAACACAGCCATGCCATCAAAAACTGTCCACATTGTATGGGAATAAAACCCTAACCCTAGCTTCGGGTTTTGCTAGTTAGGGTTAGGGTTCAAATATTTCTCAAAGACAATTTTCTCAATATTCCACTCATTTGACTGGAAAATGAGCTTCTCTGAATCAAAAAATGAGTCTGAAAAGACAATACACCACTGCCTAAACCAAGAGAGTGTGTCAGGAGTGGTCAAATTAATTCTTGAAATGTGTTCTTTCATTGGAAATTTCGTGTTGAACGGAGTGCTGAATGTATGTACGTTTAGGCCTAAGTGGCCTAAAAGTCCGAAACAACGAATACATTTTCGCTTTATCTGTTAAAATGCCTGTGATTTCAAAGCCCATAGGCAAGAGTTTAAAAGTAAAATCAGGTTCTTTCGAACTGTTGCTTGTAGGGCAGTTCAGACACCATTCCTTTTTGGGGCAAAGCACTGTATACAGCCATATAGGTCAGAAAAAAATGTTTAGAAAACATTGAAAGAACTACATTCCTAAGTATCCTTTCAGCCCCAAAACACAGCCATGCCATCAAAAACTATCTACATTGTATGGGAATAAAACCCTAAACCTAGCTTTGGGTTTTGCTAGTTAAGGTTAGGGTTCAAATATTTCTCAAAGACAATTTTCTCAATATTCCACTCATTTGACTGGAAAATGAGCTTCTCTGAATCAAAATATGAGTCTGAAAAGACAATACACCACTGCCTAAACCAAGAGAGTGTGTCAGGAGTGGTCAAATTAATTCTTGAAATGTGTTCTTTCATTGGAAATTTCGTGTTGAACGGAGTGCTGAATGTATGTACGTTTAGGCCTAAGTGGCCTAAAAGTCGGAAACAACGAATACATTTTCGCTTTATCTGTTAATATGCCTGTGATTTCAAAGCCCATAGGCAAGAGTTTAAAAGTTAAATCAGGTTCTTTCGAACTGTTGCTTGTAGGGCAGTTCAAACACAATTTGTTTTTGGGGCAAACCACTATATACAGCCATATAGGTCAGAAAAAAATGTTTAGAAAACATTGAAAGAATTACATTCCTAGGTATCCTTTTAGCCCCAAAACACAGCCATGCCATCAAAAACTGTCTACACTGTATGGGAATAAAACCCTAACCCTAGCTTCGGGTTTTGCTAGTTAGGGTTAGGGTTCAAATATTTCTCAAAGACAATTGTCTCAATATTCCACTCATTTGACTGGAAAATGTGCTTCTCTGAATCAAAATATGAGTCTGAAAAGACAATACAGCACTTCCTAAACCAAGACAGTGTGTCAGGAGTGGTCAAATTAATTCTTGAAAGGTATTCTTTCATTGGAAATTTCGTGTTGAACGGAGTGCTGAATGAATGTGCGGTAAGGCCTAAGTGGCCTAAAAGTCTGAAACAACGAATACATTTTGGCTTTATCTGTTAATATGCCTGTGATTTCAAAGCCCATAGGCAAGAGTTTAAAAGAAAAATCAAGTTCTTTCGAACTGTTGCTTGTAGGGCAGTTCAGACACCATTCCTTTTTGGGGCATTCCTAAGTATACAGCCATATAGGTCAGAAAAAAATGTTTAGAAAACATAGAAATAACTACATTCCTAAGTGTCCTTTCAGCCCTAAAACACAGCCATGCCATCAAAAACTATCTACATTGTATGGGAATAAAACCCTAACCCTAGCTTCGGCTTTTGCTAGTTAGGTTTAGGGTTCAAATATTTCTCAAAGACAATTTTCTCAATATTCCACTCATTTAACTGGAAAATGAGCTTCTCTGAATCAAAATATGAGTCTGAAAAGACAATACAGCACTGCCTAAACCAAGATAGTGTGTCAGGAGTGGTCAAATTAATTCTTGAAAGATATTCTTCATTGGAAATTTCGTGTTGAACGGAGTGCTGAATGAATGTACGTTTAGGCCTAAGTGGCCTAAAAGTCACTAAAAGTCCGAAACAACGAATACATTTTGGCTTTATCTGTTAATATGCCTGTGATTTCAAAGCCCATAGGCAAGAGTTTAAAAGTAAAATCAGGTTTTTCAAACTGTTGCTTGTAGGGCAGGTCAGACACCATTCCTTTTTGGGGCAAAGCACTGTATACAGCCATATAGGTCAGAAAAAAATGTTTAGAAAACATTGAAAGAACTAAATTCCTCAGAATCTTTTCAGCCCTAAAACACAACCATGCCATCAAAAACTGTCTACATTGTATGGAAATAAAACCCTTACACTAGCTTCGGGTTTTGCTAGTTAGGGTTAGGGTTCAAATATTTCTCAAAGACAATTTTCTCAATATTCCACTCATTTGACTGGAAAATGTGCTTCTCTGAATCAAAATATGAGTCTGAAAAGACAATACACCACTGCCTAAACCAAGAGAGTGTGTCAGGAGTGGTCAAATTAATTCTTGAAAGGTATTCTTTCATTGGAAATTTCGTGTTCAACGGAATGCTGAATGAATGTACGTTTAGGCTTAAGTGGCCTAAAAGTCCGAAACAACTAATACATTTTTGCTTTATCTGTTAATATGCCTGTGATTTCAAAGCCCATGGTAAGAGTTTAAAAGTAAAATCAGGTTCTTTCGAACTGTTGCTTGTAGGGCAGTTCAGACACCATTCCTTTTCGGGGCAAAGCACTGTATACAGCCATATAGGTCAGAAAAAAATGTTTAGAAAACATTGAAAGAACTACATTCCTCAGAATCATTTCAGCCCTAAAACACAACCATGCCATCAAAAACTGTCTACATTGTACGGGAATAAAACCCTAACCCTAGCTTTGGGTTTTGCTAGTTAGGGTTAGGGTTCAAATATTTCTCAAAGACAATTTTCTCAATATTCCACTCATTTGACTGGAAAATGTGCTTCTCTGAATCAAAATATGAGTCTGAAAAGACAATACACCACTGCCTAAACCAAGAGAGTGTGTCAGGAGTGGTCAAATTAATTCTTGAAAGGTATTCTTTCATTGGAAATTTCGTGTTGAACGGAGTGCTGAATGAATGTACTTTTAGGCCTAAGTGGCCTAAAAGTCCGAAACAACGAATACATTTTGGCTTTATCTGTTAATATGCCTGTGATTTCAAAGCCCATAGGCAAGAGTTTAAAAGTAAAATCAGATTCTTTCGAACTGTTGCTTGTAGGGCAGTTCAGACACCATTCCTTTTTGGGGCAAAGCACTGTTTACAGCCATATAGGTCAGAAAAAAATGTTTAGAAAACATAGAAAGAATTACATTCCTAGGTATCCTTTCAGCCCCAAAACACAGCCATGCCATCAAAAACTGTCTACATTGTATGGGAATAAAACCCTAACCCTAGCTTCGGGTTTTGCTAGTTAGGGTTAGGGTTCAAATATTTCTCAAAGTCAATTTTCTCAATATTCCACTCATTTGACTGGAAAATGTGCTTCACTGAATCAAAATATGAGTCTGAAAAGACAATACAGCACTGCCTAAACCAAGAGAGTGTGTCAGGAGTGGTCAAATTAATTCTTGAAAGGTATTCTTTCATTGGAAATTTCGTGTTGAACGGAGTGCTGAATGAATGTGTGGTTAGGCCTCAGTGGCCTAAAAGTCCGAAACAACGAATACATTTTGGTTTTATCTGTTAATATGCCTGTGATTTCAAAGCCCATAGGCAAGAGTTTAAAAGAAAAATCAAGTTCTTTCGAACTGTTGCTTGTAGGGCAGTTCAGACACCATTCCTTTTTGGGGCAAAGCACTGTATACAGCCATATAGGTCAGAAAAAAATGTTTAGAAAACATAGAAATAACTACATTCCTCAGAATCCTTTCAGCCCTAAAACACAGCCATGCCATCAAAAACTATCTACATTGTATGGGAATAAAACCCTAACCCTAGCTTCGGCTTTTGCTAGTTAGGGTTAGGGTTCAAATATTTCTCAAAGACAATTTTCTCAATATTCCACTGATTTTGACTGGAAAATGAGCTTTTCTGAATCAAAATATGAGTCTGAAAAGACAATACACCACTGCCTAAACCAAGAGAGTGTGTCAGGAGTGGTCAAATTAATTCTTGAAAGGTATTCTTTCATTGGAAATTTCGTGTTGAACGGAGTGCTGAATGAATGTACGTTTAGGCCTAAGTGGCCTAAAAGTCACTAAAAGTCCGAAAGAACGAATACATTTTGGCTTTATCTGTTAATATGCCTGTGATTTCAAAGCCCATAGGCAAGAGTTTAAAAGTAAAATCAGGTTTTTCAAACTGTTGCTTGTAGGGCAGGTCAGACACCATTCCTTTTTGGGGCAAAGCACTGTATACAGCCATATAGGTCAGAAAAAAATGTTTAGAAAACATTGAAAGAACTAAATTCCTCAGAATCTTTTCAGCCCTAAAACACAACCATGCCATCAAAAACTGTCTACATTGTATGGAAATAAAACCCTTACACTAGCTTCGGGTTTTGCTAGTTAGGGTTAGGGTTCAAATATTTCTCAAAGACAATTTTCTCAATATTCCACTCATTTGACTGGAAAATGTGCTTCTCTGAATCAAAATATGAGTCTGAAAAGACAATACACCACTGCCTAAACCAAGAGAGTGTGTCAGGAGTGGTCAAATTAATTCTTGAAAGGTATTCTTTCATTGGAAATTTCGTGTTCAACGGAATGCTGAATGAATGTACGTTTAGGCTTAAGTGGCCTAAAAGTCCGAAACAACTAATACATTTTTGCTTTATCTGTTAATATGCCTGTGATTTCAAAGCCCATGGTAAGAGTTTAAAAGTAAAATCAGGTTCTTTCGAACTGTTGCTTGTAGGGCAGTTCAGACACCATTCCTTTTCGGGGCAAAGCACTGTATACAGCCATATAGGTCAGAAAAAAATGTTTAGAAAACATTGAAAGAACTACATTCCTCAGAATCATTTCAGCCCTAAAACACAACCATGCCATCAAAAACTGTCTACATTGTACGGGAATAAAACCCTAACCCTAGCTTTGGGTTTTGCTAGTTAGGGTTAGGGTTCAAATATTTCTCAAAGACAATTTTCTCAATATTCCACTCATTTGACTGGAAAATGTGCTTCTCTGAATCAAAATATGAGTCTGAAAAGACAATACACCACTGCCTAAACCAAGAGAGTGTGTCAGGAGTGGTCAAATTAATTCTTGAAAGGTATTCTTTCATTGGAAATTTCGTGTTGAACGGAGTGCTGAATGAATGTACTTTTAGGCCTAAGTGGCCTAAAAGTCCGAAACAACGAATACATTTTGGCTTTATCTGTTAATATGCCTGTGATTTCAAAGCCCATAGGCAAGAGTTTAAAAGTAAAATCAGATTCTTTCGAACTGTTGCTTGTAGGGCAGTTCAGACACCATTCCTTTTTGGGGCAAAGCACTGTTTACAGCCATATAGGTCAGAAAAAAATGTTTAGAAAACATAGAAAGAATTACATTCCTAGGTATCCTTTCAGCCCCAAAACACAGCCATGCCATCAAAAACTGTCTACATTGTATGGGAATAAAACCCTAACCCTAGCTTTGGGTTTTGCTAGTTAGGGTTAGGGTTCAAATATTTCTCAAAGTCAATTTTCTCAATATTCCACTCATTTGACTGGAAAATGTGCTTCACTGAATCAAAATATGAGTCTGAAAAGACAATACAACACTGCCTAAACCAAGAGAGTGTTTCAGGAGAGGTCCAATTAATTCTTGAAAGGTATTCTTTCATTGGAAATTTCGTGTTGAACGGAGTGCTGAATGAATGTACGTTTAGGCCTAAGTGGCCTAAAAGTCCGAAACAACGAATACATTTTGGCTTTATTTGTTAATATGCCTGTGATTTCAAAGCCCATAGGCAAGAGTTTAAAAGTAAAATCAGGTTCTTTCGAACTGTTGCTTGTAGGGCAGTTCAGACACCATTCCTTTTTGGGGCAAAGCACTGTATACAGCCATATAGGTCAGAAAAAAATGTTTAGAAAACATTGAAATAACTACATTCCTAAGTATCCTTTCAGCCCTAAAACACAGCCATGCCATCAAAAACTGTCTACATTGTATGGGAATAAAACCCTAACCATAGCTTCGGGATTGCTAGTTAGGGTTAGGGTTCAAATTTTTCTCAAAGACAATTTTCTCAATATTCCACTCATTTGACTGGAAAATGAGCTTCTCTGAATCAAAATATGAGTCTGAAAAGACAATACAGCACTGCCTAAACCAAGAGAGTGTGTCAGGAGTGGTCAAATTAATTCTTGAAAGGTATTCTTTCATTGGAAATTTCGTGTTGAACGGAGTGCTGAATGTATGTACGTTTAGGCCTAAGTGGCCTAAAAGTCCGAAACAACTAATACATTTTGGCTTTATCTGTTAATATGCCTGTGATGTCAAAGCCCATGGTAAGAGTTTAAAAGTTAAATCAGGTTCTTTCGAACTGTTGCTTGTAGGACAGTTCAAACACCATTCGTTTTGGGGGCAAAGCACTATATACAGCCATATACGTCAGAAAAAAATGTTTAGAAAGCATTGAAAGAACTACATTCCTAAGTATCTTTTCAGCCCTAAAACACAACTATGCCATCAAAAACTGTCTACATTGTATGGGAATAAAACCCTAACGCTAGCTTTGGGTTTTGCTAGTTAGGGTTAGGGTTCAAATATTTCTCAAAGACAATTTTCTCAATATTCCACTTGTTTGACTGGAAAATGTGCTTCTCTGAATCAAAATATGAGTCTGAAAAGACAATACAGCACTGCCTAAACCAAGAGAGTGTGTCAGGAGTGGTCAAATTAATTCTTGAAAGGTATTCTTTCTTTGGAAATTTCGTGTTGAACTGAGTGCTGAATGAATGTGCGGTTAGGCCTAAGTGGCCTAAAAGTCCAAATCAACGAATACATTTTGGTTTTATCAGTTAATATGCCTGTGATTTCAAAGCCCATAGGCAAGAGTTTAAAAGTAAAATCAGGTTCTTTCGAACTTTTGCTTGTAGGGCACTTCAGACATCATTCCTTTTTGGGGCAAAGCACTGTATACAGCCATATAGGTCAGAAAAAAATGTTTAGAAAACATAGAAAGAACTACATTCCTAAGTATCCTTTCAGCCCCAAAACACAGCCATGCCATCAAAAACTGTCTACATTGTATGGGAATAAAACCCTAACCCTAGCTTCGGGTTTTGCTAGTTAGGGTTAGGCTTCAAATATTTCTCAAAGACAATTTTCTCAATATTCCACTGATTTGACTGGAAAATGAGCTTCTCTGAATCAAAATATGAGTCTGAAAAGACAATACACCACTGCCTAAACCAAGAGAGTATTTCAGGAGTGGTCAAATTAATTCTTGAAAGGTATTCTTTCATTGGAAATCTCGTGTTGAACGAAGTGCTGAATGTATGTACGTTTAGGCCTAAGTGGCCTAAAAGTCCGAAACAACGAATACATTTTCGCTTTATCTGTTAAAATGCCTGTGATTTCAAAGCCCATAGGCAAGAGTTTAAAAGTTAAATCAGGTTCTTTCGAACTGTTGCTTGTAGAGCAGTTCAAAAACCATTCGTTTTTGGGGCAAAGCACTATATACAGCCACATAGGTCAGAAAAAAATGTTTAGAAAACATTGAAAGAACTACATTCCTAAGTATCCTTTCAGCCCCAAAACACAGCCATGCCATCAAAAACTGTCTACATTGTATGGGAATAAAACCCTAACCCTAACTTCGGGTTTTGCTAGTTAGGGTTAGGGTTCAAATATTTCTCAAAGACAATTTTCTCAATATTCCACTCATTTGACTGGAAAATGTGCTTCTCTGAATCAAAATATGAGTCTGAATAGACAATACACCACTGCCTAAACCAATAGAGTGTGTCAGGAGTGGTCCAATTAATTCTTGAAAGGTATTCTTTCATTGGAAATTTCGTGTTGAACTGAGTGCTGAATGAATGTGCGGTTAGGCCTAAGTGGCCTAAAAGTCCGAATCAACGAATACATTTTGGCTTTATCAGTTAATATGCCTGTGATTTCAAAGCCCATAGGCAAGAGTTTAAAAGTAAAATCAGGTTCTTTCGAACTGTTGCTTGTAGGGCACTTCAGATATCATTCCTTTTTGGGGCAAAGCACTGTATACAGCCATATAGGTCAGAAAAAAATGTTTAGAAAACATAGAAAGAACTACATTCCTAAGTATCCTTTCAGCCCCAAAACACAGCCATGCCATCAAAAACTGTCTACATTGTATGGGAATAAAACCCTAACCCTAGCTTCGGGTTTTGCTAGTTAGGGTTAG
The DNA here is from genome assembly GCF_055471065.1 of Atractosteus spatula. Taxonomy (NCBI): domain Eukaryota; kingdom Metazoa; phylum Chordata; class Actinopteri; order Semionotiformes; family Lepisosteidae; genus Atractosteus; species Atractosteus spatula. The sequence continues at coordinate 21,343,151 of NC_142714.1, forward strand.
GGTTCAAATATTTCTCAAAGACAATTTTCTCAATATTCCACTGATTTGACTGGAAAATGAGCTTCTCTGAATCAAAATATGAGTCTGAAAAGACAATACAGCACTGCCTAAACCAAGAGAGTGTTTCAGGAGTGGTCAAATTAATTCTTGAAAGGTATTCTTTCATTGGAAATTTCGTGTTGAACGAAGTGCTGAATGTATGTACAGATGCAGCCATTCAAAATGCGCGGGCGATACCGCATTATTTTGCGGTACGCTGTACGCAGTCTACCGCAAGCTACCGGTAAATACCGCGAGTTACCGTAAATTCTCCTATAATACGACAAGCAAAATAATAGTATCCGGAATTTCCGCAAGGTGGAGCTAATAAAGCTCAACCTCTCATGTTTGAGCTGTGGCCATCAAAGTCTTTAACGAAGATATTACTAATAGTATTAATAATGAATGACCTTGGACAAGCTGTAAGTGTAAACTCAAAGTATTGCCCTGGTCAACATTCTTTTTTTCATTGACCATCTTTGTAAAAGTAACACCACAGCATTTCGCAATCACGCATTTGTTTCCAATCATGCAGAGTACAGTGATTCACCATGCCTTTCACATGCTCATAAAAGAGATTGATTTAGGAACATAAACATATTACTGTATGCAAACTGTACTGTATACAGTATGTATATTTAATGTCTTAACTGTGCCCGTTTAAGTATTGACTATTCATATCTAATTTTACCACTGAAGGGAAATCTTAGTAGCTGAGCATAAAAAGAATAGGAGCATACTGCAACGCGTGTGAAGGCCATAAACGATATTAATTTTGGAACATAAACATACAGTATATGGCTGGTCTCGGTACTTTAAAGAAAACATACACAAAACATGGTTTCATTATGACCAGAATCTGTCTTGAGATATTTTTAACTTGATTTACAGTATTTGAGAGGTATGTCTTAACACCGATACTACAGTGCTTAAGTACTGCTCACGTATATGTTTCTAGGTTTATATTATGCATTTCATAAGGTCAAATTACTTTTGAGCAACTAATAAGAAGCGCGAAACGGTATGCGTTTTAGTTTCGTTTCGTGCTGGGACCCGTGGATTGATTAGAGATATCAAGTACATACAAGTCATTTTTTAAATGTTGTAGTTCGTCTTGAAAAAATGTTACGAGTACATCATCTATCAACAATTACACAGGTTCTGTTTCCATATTGCGGATTTTGGTTACGTAATATTATTTTCTAGATTTCACGTTGTGAATATATGATTTGGGCAAACAGAGCCGCAAAGAAGTACATTATGGGTTGTTGTTTTTTTTATGCAGTTTTATCTAGAACAAGCGATGCTTAAACCTTTGTCTGATTCTTGTGAAACTATCCACACGACAGTTACAGTACCTAGGAGTTGACTTCAGTGATGTCACTGATGGGATGTTTCTAAAAATCCATCCTCTGTAAAACATCTTCTCTAGTTGTCCTGCATATGTATTCGCTAATGAAGCTGTGTGTTCTGAGCCTGGATCTCTACATTTCTGTATGAACCAGCTTAGAGGGCTAAAGACAGCTTGTGTTTAAATTGAGTGTAAGGCAATTTATGCTTCTAAAGTCATGGTCAGCATTTATTATTGAACTGTGCTGTAAACTTGTTCTGTGCCAAGTCACATTATTTTATAGCGTTTTTATAGCGTTATCAAATCCGGTGGAGTTTCCTGACTCCCATGTCACATGGTCTGTGATTAAAACTTGTAAAACCGGTTTAATTCGTCACAGCCAGCACTCCGGTTGTAAAGTAGAAGCAGGCGAGATTTCCAGCGAAAAACACCTCCCCCTTCTTCAGGTGTGAGGGTCTTCTGCTCAGAATGAAACGCTAAAATGTAATGTAGGCTCTGAATGGGTTCAATTGTGATTTGGGCTTGATTAAGGTCGCTGCCTTTCATCTAAAACCCTACTTGAATCCTTCTAAACTAAAAATCAGTGTTTGTGAGTTCTAAATAAAGAGGTATCCAGGTAACAGTGAAACGGGCGGACAGTCTGGGGAGATCGCCCGTTTTCCATGTAAATAGTTCCCTGGTTCCGCACCCCTTGGTGTTTCTCTCGCTCTCTCTCGGGTCACCTGATCATTAGCTCGAAAGATTTTAGTGCTTTGTGTATATTCTAATGGTAGTGGGGGCAGGGTGTGTGGGAACAGGTTTGGTTGAAATTGCATTGGAGATCTATGTTCTTCACACCTGAAACATTTTCTCTGAAAGCATTTTCTTCGCAGTTTAACCGATCTTGTTACAGCATGTTACAGTTTACTATTATTAACCATATTAATTTTAAGTGCTTAATGTAAAATCTTGTAAAAATATATTTTCATTGTTCAAATATACATTAAGTCTGACTATCATATAATAAGTTAAATACAAAACTAAAGAAAAAATAGGGTTAAATATAATTCAAAATATTTTGCTAACAATGTTAACTGTTTATGAATAATAAAATGTATTAGCTAAGGAGTAGGATGGCACAGTTGTTAGTATGTTTTTTGTTTTGTTTCTTTTTCATAAATACAACAGTAGTACCTGATGTCTCAGTGGCTTTCAAAATTAAATTATGCATGCAAACCTGTGAACTAGAAAGATAACTAAGATATCCATCCATTTATAATGGTGGCAAAGTGGTTAGCATTGCTATCTTGCAGCACTGGGGTCCTAGGTTCAATTCCTGCCATCCTGTGTGTGTGGGGTTTACATGTTCTCTCTGGGTTACATGGTTTTTCTCCATATGTGTGATATGACTCCCTCTCGCACTCCAAAACATACTGGTAAGTTAATTGGTTTATGGGAAAACTGGCCCTGGTGTGTGTGTGTTTGTGTCTGTCTGTCCTGTGATGGACTGGCGCTATGTCCAGGGTGTATTCTGCCTTGTGTCCGTTGCTTACTGGGATAGGCTCCAAATCCTCTGTACTGGATAAAGAGATTAGAAATGGAAGTAAAGGCACTGTGTGGATGGAACTATACACAGTGTTAGAAACCCACTATGAAATGGCAGCATCTCACTGAGAATAAAATATTTTATACTGCTGGCTTAAGGAAACAGCCTTTCCACCTCTCTTGCACATCAGTATCCATACCTAGTTATTTAAACAACTTGCCTCTAATTATAAACATCTTAATATGCTGGCTCTGTGGATCCGCATCAGCTATGTTTGCCCATTCCTTCAATTCATGTGCATCCAACACACAGTTCAATGCCAGCAACTACACATAATCTAAAATACAATCCTTATTTCAGTATCTATGTAAACATATAGTTTGTTAACTTCATCATCTTCATCAAAAGTATGCCTAACCCCATTAGGAAGTGTTCTTGTTATAAGTGTATTCCTCAGCTTTCCCCAAATTATCTTCTTCTTGCCAACATCTCTAGTCTTTTATCCTGCAATAACTCAGCCAACACTTAAATCTCCAAAAGCTGCTTGTGTTAATTTCTTTAAATCACAAATATCATGTGTAAATACTGGCCATGTAATACTCTGCATTGTGGAATAATAGTTTATTTTAAAGGGAACTAGAGAAACTAAGAACTAGAGAAATCAAGAAAGGCTTTTTTTCTAGAATTAATAAATGCACATCCTGTTCACTGAGGAAATTAAATCCACACTGAGCAATCTTCAATATGTTCAGAATATGACAGCAAGAATCCTATCAGGGATGCATTACACCTGTTTTCAAGTCCTTGCACTGGTTACCTATCAGATTTCGAGTCAACTTCAAAATCCTTATCCTCCTTATATACTGTCCTACAACTGTTATTATTGATCTCCGAATTATTGTACTTGACATGACTTCATTCAGCCTTTCCTGAACGTCTATGACAGGCAGAGAGAGTGCTGTTTCTGGTGCGATCTTTTACAGCTGACATTTCACTGTTTTAAACGAACAAGAAATTAGATTGCTCATAAATCACTTATTCTATATAAACACAGCGTAATTGCCCTCCGAAAATCTTCTTTTTCTTGTTCGTTTTAGAGACCTTGATCGAAACTGATTTTAGATGTCAGAAAGGATTTATTTTCTCTGTATTTCCTACATTGCTTTGTCGAGATTTTAACTTTATATCTAACTTTATATCTAGGCTCAGATTTCAACTATAAATCGTACAGTAATTAATAGCAGTAAATACTGATGTTTATACATAAAAAAGTCATGCCTTGGAGTATAGACCCCCAAAGGAATGCCATAGACTCAAACTGCAAAATAAACACATACAGAAAGAAAGTATTTGTATTGTAATTGCAAATCTTGGTACTGTATGAGTGATTGGTATGACTTTCCTCATTACAAATCTCTTATTAGAATTTAAATTTCTCTGTAACTCCAGGTCAGAACAGAGAAAATGTAACTGCCTTAAGGAGTTTACGATTATGAAAAATAGAAGGATAAGCATGATACGTATGTCTTCTGTCATTTTCTAAGTCATGTTACTGAGCACCAAATCTTATTGAGAATATGAATCCATTTAAGGTTTATACCATTAAAGTAACGGTTTATTCCATGCTGAAAATGTTTGTACCAGACTTTTTTGAGGCCTGTTTAATTGTGTCTGAAGTCTGATGTTGTAAATTTTATTGTTAAAAAGATCCATGAAAATGTCACTACTAAAGTTAGCTGGTACTGTTGGTACTGTAAGTGGCAAGTAGAGCTCATATTTTAGATTTTGTGTAGTTGCTAGCGTTGAACTGTGTGTTGGATGCACATGAATTGAAGGAATGGGCAAACATAGCTGATGCGGATCCACAGAGCCAGCATATTAAGATGTTTATAATTAGAGGCAATTTGTTTAAATAACTAGGTATGGATACTGATGTGCAAGAGAGGTGGAAAGGCTGTTTCCTTAAGCCAGCAGTATAAAATGGTTTATTCTCAGTGAGATGCTGCCATTTCATAGTGGGTTTCTAACACTGTGTATAGTTCCATCCACACAGTGCCTTTACTTCCATCCATTTCTAATCTCTTTATCCAGTACAGAGGATTTGGAGCCTATCCCAGTAAGCGACGGACACAAGGCAGAATACACCCTGGACATAGCGCCAGTCCATCACAGGACAGACATACACAAACACACACACACCAAGGCCAGTTTAAATCTAACCTCAGAACCTTTCTTTTCAGAAGACTTAGTGTCTGTATCTGCTTCATTTTCTAATTTTGGTAGCACCTCTAACTGCTTGTCTTTCTTATATGCATTTACTTTGTAATCTGTGGTCCTTTTATCTGTTTTTACATCTACTGTATTGCTTTGAGATGCCACCTTTAATGGTGATATATCAAATAAAGTTTTTTATTATTGTTATAGGGAAACATGATCAGATTGTCCCTGGTTCAGAAAAAAAGATCTAAAGTATACTAGTTTGTCACTCTTCTAATTCCCTTTGCTAAATGACTTTTCATACTAATCTGATCAATCTAACTGCCAGTTTTCTGTGCTTTCTCTATCCTGCTAGATTTGCAATTATTCTGAAAATTTTCATCTTGAAATAACTCATTTCTAAATACCTTTTTCACTGTTAACATCTTGCAGCAACTCTGCGACAAAATATACACTCTGACAGTTCATCCTGCTACCAACATTAAATAGAACAAATCTTAAGATTTCTATATTTATGTCTTTATTTAGTGGTTTCATTAGTGACAAAGGCTAAACTTTCTTGGAAAAATGTCTTTTATGTGTTGTGGAAAAAACTGACTTGCTTTAACAAAATATGTTTACAAATCCTTTCACCTGGCATTTTCGTAGTTAGAAATTATGGAACGCTCTGTTAAAAGCAAGGGAGTTTTTATGTCCGTTGCAGTTCTTTTGCAACATGAATATAATTATATCGTTATTAATTTCTTGAGATACGCGATTCCATATTATATTCCCTTTTAATCAAATTCTAAAAGTATGCTTGTTGACTCCGGTATCGTGTTAGTTAAAGACTTCGATGCTTAAAATGTTTAGGGAGAAATGGAATACTGGTGTGTATTTTTTTCTTTAAAGTACCAAGACCAGCCATATACTGTATGTTTATGTTCCAAAATTAATATCGTTTATGGCCTTCACACGCGTTGCAGTATGCTCCTATTCTTTTTATGCTCAGGCACTAAGTAAAAGGAGATGCTTCATATTGCTTGACTAATTTTAAAAACTAAGTTAGAAATGCAGACGCTCCCTCGGTGCACTGCTCTGGTGCGCCAGCTCTTACACAGTGCCTGTCTGCCGTAAGCGTTACAATATACATACCCAACACTGCTTGTACCCATCTGTCATGCAAATAAAACACCTTGAATTGAATTGAATTGAGGGGAGAAGGGGGGGATACTAAAGCCAATACTGGCTCAATGGGCTTTGACGTGCTAATGTGTTGGTTTAACAGTCCGGGTGTGGCTGGCTTCCAATGTCAACTCGACTCAATTGGAAGACAATGAACGTATTTTAGCCCTAAATGAATTAATAGCAAACATGGTTTACATAAAATACATTTTTCCAAGAAAGTTTATAATAATACGATCTATAGTTGAAATCTGAGCCTACTTTAAAAATAAAGGAAAAGCATTTTCAGAGAGCAATCACGCTGTGTTTATGTAGAAAAAGCGATTAGGTTTATGAGCAATCTAATTACCTAATCGCTTAAAACGCTATATAAAATAAAGTTTATTTAGAGATGAATGATCAATGTGGTAGTTTAAATAATGTGAGTCAGGAAACTAACACAGCGCCACCGGATTTAATAACGCAATAAAAACGCTATAAAATAATGTGACACAGTACAGCACAGTACAATAATACTGACCATGACTTTAGAAGATTAAATTACCTTACACTCAATTTAAACACAAGCTGTCTTTCTGTATGAACCTCTAAGCTGGTTCATACAGAAAATGTAGAAATGCATTAGCCTGATTATGATTAAAAACACATAATTAAACACGCGTTTGCGATTTAAATCAGAACACGATTTAAATCAATATAAATGTTTATATTGTAACGCATACTGTCCAGCCTCCATTTCTCTATAAAAATTTACTGTTGCACACACACACATAATATCCATAATATCGCTTACCTATTTTTTCGAAGAAATGTTTGTTAAAATAAAAGTTCAGCACCAGCTGGATTCGAACACACAACCTGCTAGTTGGAAGTCACGCACCTAGACCAGTAGGCTACAAGAGAGCTCGCATGATCAGGCAGGCGAAACAGCCCTACACAGCCCTGCCGCAGTACATGGATATAATCATACCGTTATTAAATTCTTTAGATACGCGATTCCATATTATATTCCCTTTTAATCAAATTCTAAAAGTATGCTTGTTGACTCCGGTATCACGTTAGTTAAAGACTTCGAAGCTTACAATGTTAAGGGAGAAATGGAGTACCGGTGTGTATTTTTTTCTTTAAAGTACCAAGACCAGCTATATACTGTATGTTTACGTTCCAAAATTAATATCGTTTATGGCCTTCACACGCGTTACAGTATGCTCCTATTCTTTTTATGCTCAGCTACTAAGATTTCCCTTCAGTGGTAAAATTCAATATCTACAACGGGCACAGTAAAGACGTTTACAGTAAGTCTTTCTACGACAGACCAACGGACCACGAGTGCCCCTGTCGGTCAACCAATCACGCACCGCGGTATCCCGTGTCATCATACCTGCGGTATCTGTACCGCGGTGTCTGTGCCGCGCACTTTGAATGGCTGCATCTGTATAGGTCAGAAAAAAATGTTTAGAAAACATAGAAAGAACTACATTCCTAAGTATCCTTTCAGCCCTAAAACACAGCCATGCCATCAAAAACTATCTACATTGTATGGGAATAAAACCCTAACCCTAGCTTCGGCTTTTGCTAGTTAGGGTTAGGGTTCAAATATTTCTCAAAGACAATTTTCTCAATATTCCACTGATTTGACTGGAAAATGAGCTGCTCTGAATCAAAATATGAGTCTGAAAAGACAATACACCACTGCCTAAACCAAGAGAGTGTTTCAGGAGTGGTCAAATTAATTCTTGAAAGGTATTCTTTCATTGGAAATTTCGTGTTGAACGGAGTGCTGAATGAATGTACGTTTAGGCCTAAGTGGCCTAAAAGTCCGAAACAACGAATACATTTTGGCTTTATCTGTTAATATGCCTGTGATTTCAAAGCCCATAGGCAAGAGTTTAAAAGTAAAATCAGATTCTTTCGAACTGTTGCTTGTTGGGCAGTTCAGACAACATTCCTTTTTGGGGCAAAGCACTGTATACAGCCATATAGGTCAGAAAAAAATGTTTAGAAAACATTGAAAGAACTACATTCCTCAGAATCTTTTCAGCCCCAAAACACAGCCATGCCATCAAAAACTGTCTACATTGTATGGGAATAAAACCCTAACCCTAGTTTCGGGTTTTGCTAGTTAGGGTTAGGGTTCAAATATTTCTCAAAGACAATTTTCTCAATATTCCACTCATTTGACTGTAAAATGTGCTTCTCTGAATCAAAATATGAGTCTGAAAAGACAATACAGCACTCCCTAAACCAAGAGAGTGTTTCAGGTGAGGTCAAATTAATTCTTGAAAGGTATTCTTTCATTGGAAATTTCGTGTTGAACGGAGTGCTGAATGAATGTACGTTTAGGCTTAAGTGGCCTAAAAGTCCGAAACAACTAATACATTTTGGCTTTATCTGTTAATATGCCTGTGATTTCAAAGCCCATAGGCAAGAGTTTAAAAGTTAAATCAGGTTCTTTCGAACTGTTGCTTGTAGGGCAGTTCAAACAAAATTTGTTTTTGGGGCAAACCACTATATACAGCCATATAGGTCAGAAAAAAATGTTTAGAAAACATTGAAAGAATTACATTCCTAGGTATCCTTTCAGCCCCAAAACACAGCCATGCCATCAAAAACTGTCTACACTGTATGGGAATAAAACCCTAACCCTAGCTTCGGGTTTTGCTAGTTAGGGTTAGGGTTCAAATATTTCTCAAAGACAATTGTCTCAATATTCCACTCATTTGACTGGAAAATGTGCTTCTCTGAATCAAAATATGAGTCTGAAAAGACAATACAGCACTTCCTAAACCAAGACAGTGTGTCAGGAGTGGTCAAATTAATTCTTGAAAGGTATTCTTTCATTGGAAATTTCGTGTTGAACGGAGTGCTGAATGAATGTGCGGTAAGGCCTAAGTGGCCTAAAAGTCTGAAACAACGAATACATTTTGGCTTTATCTGTTAATATGCCTGTGATTTCAAAGCCCATAGGCAAGAGTTTAAAAGAAAAATCAAGTTCTTTCGAACTGTTGCTTGTAGGGCAGTTCAGACACCATTCCTTTTTGGGGCATTCCTAAGTATACAGCCATATAGGTCAGAAAAAAATGTTTAGAAAACATAGAAATAACTACATTCCTAAGTGTCCTTTCAGCCCTAAAACACAGCCATGCCATCAAAAACTATCTACATTGTATGGGAATAAAACCCTAACCCTAGCTTCGGCTTTTGCTAGTTAGGTTTAGGGTTCAGATATTTCTCAAAGACAATTTTCTCAATATTCCACTCATTTAACTGGAAAATGAGCTTCTCTGAATCAAAATATGAGTCTGAAAAGACAATACAGCACTGCCTAAACCAAGATAGTGTGTCAGGAGTGGTCAAATTAATTCTTGAAAGATATTCTTCATTGGAAATTTCGTGTTGAACGGAGTGCTGAATGAATGTACGTTTAGGCCTAAGTGGCCTAAAAGTCACTAAAAGTCCGAAACAACGAATACATTTTGGCTTTATCTGTTAATATGCCTGTGATTTCAAAGCCCATAGGCAAGAGTTTAAAAGTAAAATCAGGTTTTTCAAACTGTTGCTTGTAGGGCAGGTCAGACACCATTCCTTTTTGGGGCAAAGCACTGTATACAGCCATATAGGTCAGAAAAAAATGTTTAGAAAACATTGAAAGAACTAAATTCCTCAGAATCTTTTCAGCCCTAAAACACAACCATGCCATCAAAAACTGTCTACATTGTATGGAAATAGAACCCTTACACTAGCTTCGGGTTTTGCTAGTTAGGGTTAGGGTTCAAATATTTCTCAAAGACAATTTTCTCAATATTCCACTCATTTGACTGGAAAATGTGCTTCTCTGAATCAAAATATGAGTCTGAAAAGACAATACACCACTGCCTAAACCAAGAGAGTGTGTCAGGAGTGGTCAAATTAATTCTTGAAAGGTATTCTTTCATTGGAAATTTCGTGTTCAACGGAATGCTGAATGAATGTACGTTTAGGCTTAAGTGGCCTAAAAGTCCGAAACAACTAATACATTTTTGCTTTATCTGTTAATATGCCTATGATTTCAAAGCCCATGGTAAGAGTTTAAAAGTAAAATCAGGTTCTTTCGAACTGTTGCTTGTAGGGCAGTTCAGACACCATTCCTTTTCGGGGCAAAGCAATGTATACAGCCATATAGGTCAGAAAAAAATGTTTAGAAAACATTGAAAGAACTACATTCCTCAGAATCATTTCAGCCCTAAAACACAACCATGCCATCAAAAACTGTCTACATTGTACGGGAATAAAACCCTAACCCTAGCTTTGGGTTTTGCTAGTTAGGGTTAGGGTTCAAATATTTCTCAAAGACAATTTTCTCAATATTCCACTCATTTGACTGGAAAATGTGCTTCTCTGAATCAAAATATGAGTCTGAAAAGACAATACACCACTGCCTAAACCAAGAGAGTGTGTCAGGAGTGGTCAAATTAATTCTTGAAAGGTATTCTTTCATTGGAAATTTCGTGTTGAACGGAGTGCTGAATGAATGTACTTTTAGGCCTAAGTGGCCTAAAAGTCCGAAACAACGAATACATTTTGGCTTTATCTGTTAATATGCCTGTGATTTCAAAGCCCATAGGCAAGAGTTTAAAAGTAAAATCAGATTCTTTCGAACTGTTGCTTGTAGGGCAGTTCAAACACCATTCCTTTTTGGGGCAAAGCACTGTTTACAGCCATATAGGTCAGAAAAAAATGTTTTGAAAGCATTGAAAGAACTACATTCCTAAGTATCTTTTCAGCCCTAAAACACAACCATGCCATCAAAAACTGTCTACATTGTATGGGAATAAAACCCTAACCCTAGCTTCGGGTTTTGCTAGTTAGGGTTAGGGTTCAAATATTTCTCAAAGACAATTTTCTCAATATTCCACTCATTTGACTGGAAAATGTGCTTCACTGAATCAAAATATGAGTCTGAAAAGACAATACAGCACTGCCTAAACCAAGAGAGTGTGTCAGGAGTGGTCAAATTAATTCTTGAAATGTATTCTTTCATTGGAAATTTCGTGTTGAACGGAGTACTGAATGAATGTGTGGTTAGGCCTAAGTGGCCTCAAAGTCCGAAACAACGAATACATTTTGGCTTTATCTGTTAATATGCCTGTGATTTCAAAGCCCATAGGCAAGAGTTTAAAAGTAAAATCAGATTCTTTCGAACTGTTGCTTGTAGGGCAGTTCAAACACCATTCCTTTTTGGGGCAAAGCACTGTTTACAGCCATATAGGTCAGAAAAAAATGTTTTGAAAGCATTGAAAGAACTACATTCCTAAGTATCTTTTCAGCCCTAAAACACAACCATGCCATCAAAAACTGTCTACATTGTATGGGAATAAAACCCTAACCCTAGCTTCGGGTTTTGCTAGTTAGGGTTAGGGTTCAAATATTTCTCAAAGACAATTTTCTCAATATTCCACTCATTTGACTGGAAAATGTGCTTCACTGAATCAAAATATGAGTCTGAAAAGACAATACAGCACTGCCTAAACCAAGAGAGTGTGTCAGGAGTGGTCAAATTAATTCTTGAAATGTATTCTTTCATTGGAAATTTCGTGTTGAACGGAGTACTGAATGAATGTGTGGTTAGGCCTAAGTGGCCTAAAAGTCCGAAACAACGAATACATTTTGGTTTTGTCTGTTAATATGCCTGTGATTTCAAAGCCCATAGGCAAGAGTTTAAAAGAAAAATCAAGTTCTTTCGAACTGTTGCTTGTAGGGCAGTTCAGACACCATTCCTTTTTGGGGCAAAGCACTGTATACAGCCATATAGGTCAGAAAAAAATGTTTAGAAAACATTGAAATAACTACATTCCTCAGAATCCTTTCAGCCCTAAAACACAGCCATGCCATCAAAAACTATCTACATTGTATGGGAATAAAACCCTAACCCTAGCTTCGGCTTTTGCTAGTTAGGGTTAGGGTTCAAATATTTCTCAAAGACAATTTTCTCAATATTCCACTGATTTTGACTGGAAAATGAGCTTTTCTGAATCAAAATATGAGTCTGAAAAGACAATACACCACTGCCTAAACCAAGAGAGTGTGTCAGGAGTGGTCAAATTAATTCTTGAAAGGTATTCTTTCATTGGAAATTTCGTGTTGAACGGAGTGCTGAATGAATGCACGTTTAGGCCTCAGTGGCCTACTAGTCCGAAACAACGAATACATTTTGGCTTTATCTGTTAATATGCCTGTGGTTTCAAAGCCCATGGTAAGAGTTTAAAAGTTAAATCAGGTTCTTTCGAACTGTTGCTGGTAAGGCAGTTCAAACACAATTTGTTTTTGGGGCAAAGCACTATATACAGCCATATAGGTCAGAAAAAAATGTTTTGAAAGCATTGAAAGAACTACATTCCTAAGTATCTTTTCAGCCCTAAAACACAACCATGCCATCAAAAACTGTCTACATTGTACGGGAATAAAACCCTAACCCTAGCTTTGGGTTTTGCTAGTTAGGGTTAGGGTTCAAATATTTCTGAAAGACAATTTTCTCAATATTCCACTCATTTGACTGGAAAATGTGCTTCTCTGAATCAAAATATGAGTCTGAAAAGACAATACAGCACTGCCTAAACCAAGAGAGTGTGTCAGGAGTGGTCAAATTAATTCTTGAAAGGTATTCTTTCATTGGAAATTTCGTGTTGAACGGAGTGCTAAATGAATGTACGTTTAGGCCTAAGTGGCCTAAAAGTCCGAAACAACGAATACATTTTGGCTTTATCTGTTAATATGCCTGTGATTTCAAAGCCCATAGGCAAGAGTTTAAAAGTAAAATCAGGTTCTTTCAAACAGTTGCTTGTAGGGCAGTTCAGACACCATTCCTTTTTGGGGCAAAGCACTGTATACAGCCATATAGGTCAGAAAAAAATGTTTAGAAAACATTGAAAGAACTAAATTCCTCAGAATCTTTTCAGCCCTAAAACACAACCTTGCCATCAAAAACTATCTACATTGTATGGAAATAAAATCCTAACACTAGCTTCGGGTTTTGCTAGTTAGGGTTAGGGCTCAAATATTTCTCAAAGACAATTTTCTCAATATTCTACTCATTTGACTGGAAAATGTGCTTCTCTGAATCAAAATATGAGTCTGAAAAGACAATACAGCACTGCCTAAACCAAGAGAGTGTTTCAGGTGTGGTCAAATTAATTCTTGAAAGGTATTCTTTCATTGGAAATTTCGTGTTGAACGGAGTGCTGAATGAATGTACGTTTAGGCTTAAGTGGCCTAAAAGTCCGAAACAACTAATACATTTTGGCTTTATCTGTTAATATGCCTGTGATTTCAAAGCCCATAGGCAAGAGTTTAAAAGTAAAATCAGGCTCTTTCGAACTGTTGCTTGTAGGGCAGTTCAGACACCATTCCTTTTTGGGGCAAAGCACTGTATACAGCCATATAGGTCAGAAAAAAATGTTTAGAAAACATTGAAAGAATTACATTCCTAGGTATCCTTTCAGCCCCAAAACACAGCCATGCCATCAAAAACTGTCTACATTGTATGGGAATAAAACCCTAACCCTAGCTTCGGGTTTTGCTAGTTAGGGTTAGGGTTCAAATATTTCTCAAAGACAATTTTCTCAATATTCCACTCATTTGACTGGAAAATGTGCTTCACTGAATCAAAATATTAGTCTGAAAAGACAATACAGCACTGCCTAAACCAAGAGAGTGTGTCAGGAGTGGTCAAATTAATTCTTGAAAGGTATACTTTCATTGGAAATTTCGTGTTGAACGGAGTGCTGAATGAATGTGTGGTAAGGCCTAAGTGGCCTAAAAGTCCGAAACAACGAATACATTTTGGTTTTATCTGTTAATATACCTGTGATTTCAAAGCCCATAGGCAAGAGTTTAAAAGAAAAATCAAGTTCTTTCGAACTGTTGCTTGTAGGGCAGTTCAGACACCATTCCTTTTTGGGGCAAAGCACTGTATACAGCCATATAGGTCAGAAAAAAATGTTTAGAAAACATAGAAAGAACTACATTCCTCAGAATCCTTTCAGCCCTAAAACACAGCCATGCCATCAAAAACTATCTACATTGTATGGGAATAAAACCCTAACCCTAGCTTCGGCTTTTGCTAGTTAGGGATAGGGTTCAAATATTTCTCAAAGACAATTTTCTCAATATTCCAGTCATTTGACTGGAAAATGTGCTTCTCTGAATCAAAATATGAGTCTGAAAAGACAATACACCACTGCCTAAACCAAGAGAGTGTGTCAGGAGTGGTCAAATTATTTCTTGAAATGTATTCTTTCATTGGAAATTTCGTGTTGAACGGAGTGCTGAATGAATGTGTGGTAAGGCCTAAGTGGCCTAAAAGTCCGAAACAACGAATACATTTTGGTTTTATCTGTTAATATGCCTATGATTTCAAAGCCCATAGGCAAGAGTTTAAAAGTAAAATCAGGTTCTTTCAAACTGTTGCTTGTAGGGCAGTTCAGACACCATTCCTTTTTGGGGCAAAGCACTGTATACAGCCATATAGGTCAGAAAAAAATGTTTAGAAAACATTGAAAGAACTAAATTCCTCAGAATCTTTTCAGCCCTAAAACACAACCTTGCCATCAAAAACTATCTACATTGAATGGAAATAAAATCCTAACACTAGCTTCGGGTTTTGCTAGTTAGGGTTAGGGCTCAAATATTTCTCAAAGACAATTTTCTCAATATTCTACTCATTTGACTGGAAAATGTGCTTCTCTGAATCAAAATATGAGTCTGAAAAGACAATACAGCACTGCCTAAACCAAGAGAGTGTTTCAGGTGTGGTCAAATTAATTCTTGAAAGGTATTCTTTCATTGGAAATTTCGTGTTGAACGGAGTGCTGAATGAATGTACGTTTAGGCTTAAGTGGCCTAAAAGTCCGAAACAACTAATACATTTTGGCTTTATCTGTTAATATGCCTGTGATTTCAAAGCCCATAGGCAAGAGTTTAAAAGTAAAATCAGGTTCTTTCGAACTGTTGCTTGTAGGGCAGTTCAGACACCATTCCTTTTTGGGGCAAAGCACTGTATACAGCCATATAGGTCAGAAAAAAATGTTTAGAAAACATTGAAAGAATTACATTCCTAGGTATCCTTTCAGCCCCAAAACACAGCCATGCCATCAAAAACTGTCTACATTGTATGGGAATAAAACCCTAACCCTAGCTTCGGGTTTTGCTAGTT